>NC_141875.1:477618021-477921051 GCF_056163025.1 Triticum urartu | reverse complement strand
AAACTTTAAGCACGTAGAGAGGAAACTTGATATTATTGCAATTCCTACAAGCATATATTCCTCCCTCATAATAATTTCCAGTAGCATCATAAATGAATTCAATAATATAACCAGCACCTAAAGCATTCTTTTCATGATCTACAAGCATAGAAAATTTACTACTCTCCACACAAGCAACTTTCTTCTCATGAATAATAGTGGGAGCAAACTCAACAAAATAATTATAATGTGAGGCATAATCCAATTGAAAACTAAATTCATGATGACAAGTTTCATGGATATCATTATTCTTTATAGCATACAAGTCATCACAATAATCATCATATATAGCAACTTTGTTCTCATAATCAATTGGAACCTCTTCCAAAATAGTGGATTCATCACAAAGTAAAGTCATGACCTCTCCAAATCCACTTTCATCAATATAATAATCATAAATAGGAGGAATGCTTTCATCATAATAAATTTTCTCATCAAAACTTGGGGGACAAAAAATATCATCTTCATCAAACATAGCTTCCCCAAG
Source organism: Triticum urartu (assembly GCF_056163025.1). NCBI lineage: Eukaryota > Viridiplantae > Streptophyta > Magnoliopsida > Poales > Poaceae > Triticum > Triticum urartu. Next base: position 477,920,525 of record NC_141875.1, on the reverse strand, counting down.
CTTGTGGCTTTGCATATCATTAGCATCATGGATATTCAAAGAATTAATACTAACAACATTGCAATCATGCTCATCATTCAAATATTTAGTGCCAAACATTTTATAGATTTCTTCTTCTAGCACTTGAGCACAATTATCCTTTCCATCATACTCACGAAAGATACTAAAAAGGTGAAGCGTATGAGACAAACTCAATTCCATTTTTTATGGTTTTATTTTATAGACTAAACTAGTGATAAAACAAGAAACTAAAAGACTCGATTGCAAGATCTAAAGATATACCTTCAAGCACTCACCTCCCCGGCAACGCCGCCAGAAAAGAGCTTAGTTGATGGGGTGTGAGTGCCGCTTACCTAGCCTCCCCGGCAACGGCGCCAGAAAAGAGCTTGATGTCTACTACACAACCTTCTTCTTGTAGACGTTGTTGGGCCTCCAAGTGCAGAGGTTTGTAGGACAGTAGCTAATTTCCCTCAAGTGGATGACCTAAGGTTTATCAATCCGCAGGAGGCATAGGATGAACATGGTCTCTCTCAAGCAACCCTGCAACCAAATAACAAAGAGTCTCTTGTGTCCCCAACACACCCAATACAATGGTAAATTGTATAGGTGCACTAGTTAGGCAAAGAGATGGTGATACAAGTGGTATATGGATAGTAGATAATGGTATTTGTAATCTGAAAATATAAAAACAGCAAGGTAACGAATGATAAAAGTGAGCGTAAACGGTATTGCAATGATAGGAAATAAGGCCTAGGGTTCATACTTTCGCTAGTGTAAGTTCCCTCAACAATACTAACATAATTGGATCACATAACTATCCCTCAACATGCAACAAAGAGTCACTCCAAAGTCACTAATAGCGGAGAACGAACGAAGAAATTATGGTAGGGTACGAAACCAGCTCAAAGTTATTCTTTCCAATCAATCCGTTGGGCTATTCCTATAAGTGTCACAAACAACCCTAGAGTTCATACTAGAATAACACCTTAAGACACAAATCAACCAAAACCCTAATGTCACCTAGATACTCCAATGTCACCTCAAGTATCCGTGGGTATGATTATACGATATGCGTCACACAATCTCAGATTCATCTATTCAACCAACACAAAGGACCTCAAAGAGTGCCCCAAAGATCTACCGGAGAATCACGACGAAAACGTGTGCCAACCCCTATGCATAGGTTCATGAACCCGCATGTTGGTCACCTTAACATACATCAAGTGGCACGCGGTATCCCATTATCACCACAGATATCCACGGCAAGACATACATCAAGTGTTCTAATGTTTAAAGACTCAATCCGATAAGATTACTTCAAAGGGGAAACTCAATTCATTACAAGAAAGAAGAGGGGGAGGAGAAACATAAGATCCAACTATAATAGCAAAGCTCGCGATACATCAAGATCGTATCAACTCAAGAACACGAGAGAGAGAGAGAGAGATCAAACACATAGCTACTGGTACATATCCTCAGCCCCGAGGGAGAACTACTCCCTTCTCGTCATGGAGAGGACCGTGATGATGAAGATGGCCACCGTAGAAGGATTGCCCCCTTCGGCAGGGTGCCGGAACGGGTCTAGATTGGTTTTTGGTGGCTATAGAGGCTTCTGGCGGTGGAACTCCCGATCTAATCTCCGTTCTGGAAGTTTTAGGGTATATGGAGTTATATAGGCAGAAGAAGCACGTCAGGGGAGCCACGGGGGCCCCACGAGGCAGGGGGGCGCGCCCTAGGGGGGTGGGCGCGCCCCCACCCTCGTGGGCAGCTCCCGTATCATCTGACATGGGGTCCAAGTCCATCAGGTGTGTTTCCTTCCAAAAATAACTTCTCTAGTTGATTTCGTCCCGTTTCGACCCCATCTGATATTCCTTTTCTTCAAAACACTGAATAGGCATAAAACAACAAATCTGGGCTGGGCCTCCGATTAATAGGTTAGTCCCAAAAATAATATAAAAGTGGATAATAAAGCCCAATATTGCCCAAAACAGTAGATAATATAGCATGGAGCAATCAAAAATTATAGATACGTTGGAGACGTATCAGTACTCTCCTTGTTAATTCAGTACTAGCATCTGTTTTATTTGATTCAGGAGCATCGCATTCATTCATGTAGGAAATTTTTGCATATGCACACGACATTCGATGCGAGCCCATGAACACTCCGGTAGTGGTACGCACCCCTGCGGGTCAGTGTCGAACTACCATGATTGGTCGCGACGTCCCCGTTGAAATTGAAGGGTTGGAATTTCATGTTTCTCCCATTATTCTGGAGTCTTCCAATATTGACCTCATTCTGGGAATGGAATGGTTGAAAGCACATACTGCCTCCATTGTTTGTGCCACCAAAGTCGTTCATCTCCTACATCCTTCCGATGAGATAGTAAGCTACCATGCTCAGATTATTCAAAACGCTGAAGCACGACTTTATGCTTTGAATGTGTTGAACGCAGCACCTCTTGAGGGAATTGAAAAGAGCCCAGTTTTTCGCGACTTCCTAGACGTCTTTCCAGAAGAACTTCCAGGAATACCTCCTACTCGGGTTGTCGAGTTCGTCATCGACTTGAAACCAGGCACCGTTCCTATTGCCAAACGACCCTACAAGATGCCACCTCATGAACTCCTTGAACTTAAGGAGGAAATCGACAAATCTCTTCGCAGTGGTTTCATTCGTCCAAGTTCCTCAACTTGGGGAGCACCTTCTCTCTTTGTAAAGAAGAAGGATGGAACGAACCGTTTGGTCCAAGACTATCGTCCTATCAACCAAGCTACAATTCAGAACAAATATCCGCTTCCTCGGATCAATGATCTGTATGATCAACTTGCTGGTTCATCAATATTCTCTAAACTCGACTTGAGGTTAGGTTACCACCAGATCCGTGTTCATGAAGAGGATATTCCAAAAACCGCATTCGTCACTCGTTATGGTTCTTACGAGTACACCGTCATGTCTTTTGGCTTGACCAATGCTCCAGCCACATTCTCCCGTCTGATGAACTACATATTCATGGACTACCTCGACAAGTTCATCATAGTCTATCTGGATGATATCCTGGTATATTCGAAGAACTAAGAAGAGCATGCTGAACATCTTCGACTTGTTCTAGAGAAGCTTCGAGAACATCAACTTTATGCCAAGTATTCCAAGTGCGAATTCTGATTACCCGAAGTCACTTACCTTGGTCATGTCATCTCCAAGGACGGTATTGCCGTCAACCCAGAGCGCGTCCAGGCTATTCTTGACTGGACCCCTCCGAAGACTGTCAAGCAAGTCAGAAGCTTTCTCGGTCTCGCCAGCTATTGTCGCCGCTTTGTCGAGAACTTCTCCAAGATCGCCAAGCCACTGACCAATCTGCTTCACAAAGGCGTTAAGTTCGATTGGACAGACAAATGTCAGGAAAGTTTCCAGGCCCTCAAAGACAAGCTGACATCTGCCCCAGTGCTTGCTCCCCCTGATTCTCGCAAGGACTTCGTCATCTATTGCGGCGCTTCACGTCAAGGATTAGGCTGTGTCCTAATGCAAGAGCGCAGTGTGATTGCTTATGCCTCCCGTCAAGTGCGTTCTCATGAAGAGAACTACCCAGTTCATGACCTTGAGCTTACTTCGGTTATCTATGCATTGAAGCTATGGCGACAGTACCTTCTCGGTAATCGTTGCGAGATCTTCACTGATCATCAGAGTGTGAAGTATTTGTTTACTCAGCTAGATCTGAACCTCCATCATCAGCGATGGATGGAAGCTATTGCTGACTACAACTATGGTATATCCTATACCCCTGGTAAGGCTAATGTAATGGCCGATGCCCTGAGTCGTAAGTCTTATTGCAATAATCACATGGTCTACAAAGCTCAACCCTGCCTTTATGAAGTGCTATGCAAGCTGAACATTCAACTAGTTCCACAGGGTTCTCTGAATAACCTTGTCCTGGAACCAACTCTTCTGAAAGCAATTAAGTCTGCTCAAGCCAAAGATGCTCATGTTGATCTGATGAAAAAGGATCTTGCGTTAGAGAAATCCAGAGATTTCTCACTTGGTGAAGATGGAACCTTATACTTCAGAGATCGTATTGTAGTACCTCGGTTCGAGCTTATGACAGAGAAGGTGATGAAAGAAGCGCATGACACCCCTCTCTCTATTCATCCGGGAAGTACCAAGATGTACTTAGACATTCGTTAGAAGTATTGGTGGTCTAAGATGAAACAAGACATTGCTCGATATATTGAAGAATGTGACGTTTGTCGTCGCGTCAAAGCAGAACATCAGAAACCGGCTGGACTTCTGCAACCTCTCCCTATTCCTGAATGGAAATGGGATAAGATTCAGATGGACTTTGTCACTGGCCTTCCCAAGTCTCAGAAAGGTAACGATGCTATCTTTGTCATCATCGACCAATTCTCGAAGGTTGCTCACTTTCTTCCAGTCAAGGAGACTATCACTGCTAGTCAATTAGCAAACTTGTATATCTCCCGAATTGTGTCACTCCACGGCATTCCGAAGGAGATCAGTTCAGACCGTGGAAGTTTATTCACTTCGAAATTCTGGGATAGTTTCCAAGAGGCAATGGGAACTCATATTACTTGGAGCACTGCTTATCATCCCCAATCCCAAGGCCAAGTCGGGCGAGTCAATCAAATTCTTGAAGACATGCTTCGAGCTTGTGTTATTTCTTTCGGTAAGAAGTGGGAAGAATCTCTCCCTTATGCGGAGTTCTCTTATAACAACAGCTATCAAGCCAGCTTGAAGATGGCACCCTTTGAAGTGCTTTATGGACATAAGTGTTGAACCCCTCTGAATTGGTCAGAAACTGGGGAACGGATGCTCATTGGTCCAGACATTATTCAACAAGCTGAAGAGCAGGTTCGCATTGTCCGGGATAATCTCAAGGCGGCCCAGTCCTGCCAGAAGAGCAACTATGACCGGAAACACTGGAGTTCAACTTATCAACCTGGTGAACAAGCTTATCTGCGTGTCACTCCTTTTAGAGGCACTCATCGGTTCAGAGTCAAGGGCAAGCTAGCTCCACGCTACATTGGTCCTTTCCGCATTCTGGCCCGTCGTGGACTGGTGGCTTATCACTTGGAGTTGCCACCTCAGTTCTCTCACGTCCATGATGTCTTCCACGTGTCACAACTTCGTCGATGCTTCAAGGATCCGGAACGTGAAGTGGATCCGGAATTGATTGAAGTTCAAGATGATCTCACATACAAGGAGCATCTGATCTGCATTCTTGAAGAAGCTGAACGTCAAACATGCCATAAGGTTACCAAGTTCCTCAAGGTGCAATGGTCAAATCATTCTAAAGATGAAGCCACTTGGAAACGCGAGGATAACCTCCGTGCTGAATACCCCGACCTGTTCCCTTCTACATCTTAATTCTCGTGAAGAGAATTTCTTTCATAGGAGGAGAGTTGTAACACCCCGGTGTAATGATGCTACAGTAACCCCTGGGGTTAAGTTAATCATTTTGCTAAACAAGTGTTTGATCATCATTGTCTCCTCTCTCTTTCAAATTCCACTTGAATTCATTTTCAAACTAAGAGTGAAATTCAAAATGCTCAAACATGAAAACTAAAATGTTCATCATGTGTAAAATATTCTCCTGGTAATATTGGTGGTGATCCAACATTTTTTTGCAAAATGCCTATGTGGCCTAAAATAGCTAAAACAGAAAAGCTTTAAAAAAAGGAAAAAGGAAAAGGAAAGAAGGAGAGGGAAAGCCCCTGCCCCACTTGGGCTTCGGCCCACCCGAGCCAGCTGGCCCAGCAGGCCGGCCCACTCCCCCCCATTCCCCCCTGGTCGCCTCCTTCCCCGCACACTGCTCCTCCGACCGAGCGGGACAGAGCGCGTCCGTCGCCGCCCGACCACCTCGCCGGCCTCGCAGGAGAGGACAAGGCCGCCCCGACGCCTCGGCCTCCACCCATCTCTCCCACTTGCTCCCTCTCTCTGCCTCTCCCTCTCCCCACCAGTTCCCCGCTCGCTTCCTCTTCCCCGGTTCCCCATCCACGCCCGAGCGCGGTCGTCGCCGTCCTCCGTCGTTGTCGCGGCCACCCGCGGCCCCGCGCCCACTGACCCTGTCGGTGAGCTCCACGGGGTCGACTCCTTCGACCGGTGGCCTCAGCTGGAGCTCGGAGGCGCGGCAGCACCGGGTCCCCTTCATCCCCATCTCTGGCTGCCATCGTTCTTCTTCATCTCCGGCGACGCCTGCTGATGCTACTAAGCCTCTCACCGGACTCCATGTGCCGCGTGGTGAGCTCCTCCCTCCCTCCTTTCCTCTCCTCGCGCCTTGTGCATCGCCGTAGCTAGCTCACCGCTGCGCCATTTTTCTGTCCGCCGCCCGAGCTCGCCGCTGCCGTCGCTTTCGACCACCATAGCCGGCGCCGTTGGGTTAGAACGACGCGGTGATGTTCCCGCGTTCGAATGAGCCCGAACACGCGCGCAAATTCGCACCGCAGCCGCCTCGCTGTAGCGCACCCGCGAGCTCCGCCACCGACATGCTCGCCATCGTCGCCGTAGAGCCTCCCTGGCCGCGAGACCACCACAGTTTGACGCGGTTTGGTCTCCGCTTTAGAACGCGCCCAAGTGCGCGCAAAATGGTGGCCGGAGCACATTTTTCCAGCCACATCCGAGGCCGCGCCACCGCAGTTTGGTCGCCGGCGTTGAGTCTCCGGTTGTCACCGACGTGGCCTAGCAAGTGGGTCCCATGTGACACTGCCGCTGGGCCCTGCGGGTCCGAGTTGACTGGGTCAACTGCTGACGGGGCACTCTGCCCACTGACACGTGGGCCCCGCGCTAATTAACAGGTTTTATAAATAAATAAAATGTTAATTAATCTGTTAATTAGTTAGTCACTAATCAGTCACTGACTAATGGGGCCCACACCCCTAACTAGTTCTGTTAGTCAATTTAATCCACTTTTAGTGCCACAGAAGCTGACATGTGGGACCCAGTGGACCCACAGGTCAGCTTTGACCTGGTCAGCGAGTCTGTTGACTGATGATGTCATCAACACGTTATGTTGATGTCATATTTCCTTTTCTGTCAATTTAACTAATTTCTGGAAATGCTTTAATCTTTGAAAATTCATAGAAAATAATCCGTAACTCCGATGAAAATGTTTTCTATATGAAAGTTGCTCAGAAAAATCCAACGAATCCAGATGTGCGGTCCATTCACCTATCACATGCCCCTAGCATGCTGAACATGGAACCGTCCCCTATCTTTCATCTGTCCGGAATCCGCCTAACACCGGGAATTCATCCTCGGATGTTTATCCCCTCCGCCTGCAACGTGTAGTACTACATTAGGGCAACCCTAGCTCTGCCTATCATCATGTTATGCCTTGTGATGCATTGTTTGCTCTGTATTTACTGTTTCTTCCCCCCCTTCTCTCCGGTAGACCCCGAGACCGATGTTGCCCCTATGATCAACTACGTCGACGATGACCCCTCCTTGCCAGAGCAACCAGGCAAGCAAACCCCCCCTTGAGCATTCCAATGTCGCCTATTTATTTCCCTCTCATGCTTGCATTAGAACTACTACTGCTTTCTGTATGATCCTACTCTGATGCATAGCCTGTTGTTGTTACCTGCTTTCATACCTTACCTACTTATCCTAAACTGCTTAGTATAGGTTGGTTAGAGATCCATCAGTGACCCCACCTTGTCCCAGTTGCCTCGCTTTATGTTCGATGACTCGATCAACATGATCGATGTCCAGGCCCCGGCACCGCACATCACCCCCCCTAGTTGTACGACTCTGCAGAGTTACCATTGAGTGCCGAGGGTGGAACCTCTTACATCACTCCTGATGAGATCTCTCTAGTGTAGCTATCCGGTCGTGGTCATCGAGGGTGATTTCCTCCTTAACTACTTCCGATACGGCTCTGTCGTGCAGCCCCTCAAGTGTGAACCTCGAGGGTGAATCCTATTACGTGCACCTTGATGATTACATCGAGTGGAATTCACCGGGGGTGATTCCTCGGGTTTTCCCCTTGGTGTTAGACACACAGTTACTATGGTTACTATGACTTTGCACTGAGCCATGTTACTAAAGATGGGTCGGCCCCGAGGGGTACCCACACGAGCTTAATAGCGAGTGATGTGGAGTCGGGTTGACCTTGAAGGTGCCCGCGAGATACTTACAAGGCGTGGCCGGGCATTCTTAGCGCTTGCCGCAAGTGCTCGAGACCGGGCGACGGGGTCACATCGATTGTGAGTCTCAGCTCGTTACCGCGTGCTCCTAATCCACTACAATTTGGATATTTGATCCGAGGGGCCTCTGGCCTGATAGCACTAACCATCACGTGGGCATAGTATGGGCATTCTGCGTCGTATACATCAGCCGAAGCTTAATAGATGTCAGCGACTGAGCGGCGCACGCCGGGTTGGACTGGTAAGCACCTACCTTTTTGAAGGAGGTACCTAGGTCTGCTCACCGGCTGCCCACGCAACGTGCAGGAGTTCCCGGGGAGATGGCCCATGACCCCTGGGGGCATAGGTTTAGTCCGGTGTGCTGGCCTCTCTATTAATTTAAGCCTAGGTCGGGTTGCGGCGCATTGTTTGGCCGAGGCCGGGCATGGCCCAGGAAAGTGTGTCTGACCGAAGTTAATCGAGCGTGGTGGGTAAGTTGGTGCACCCCTGCAGGGAAGAAAACATCTATCGGTAGCCTGTACTACGGTAACGGACACTTGGAGTTGTATCCCGATTGATATAACTAGAACTGGATACTTGAGCTAAGGAATGGATATGAGAACTGGATAGTATGGCTCTGGGATTGCTTTCTCGCAGGGAGTCAAGAAAGGATCTCTGGCCGAGGTTGATAACACTACTACTTTACATTATGTTGATCTGTACTCTTCTATATGCCGCAAGATGCTTGAAGATGCTTGAAGACGCTAGTCTTCGATAGGCTAGGCTTTCCCCTTCTCTTCTGGCATTCTGCAGTTTAGTCCACAGATACAACCCATTTCCTTTGATACAGATGCATACTTAGTTTAGATCTGATGTAAGTCTTGCGAGTACTTTGGATGAGTACTCATGGTTGCTTTGCTACCTCTTTTTCTCCCATACCCGATTGTTGCGACCAGATGACGGACCCCAGGAGCCAGACGACGCCACTGATGACTACTACTACCCCGAGGGTGCCTACTACTACGTGACGGCCGCTGACGACTTGGAGTAGTTAGGAGGCTCCCAGGCAGGAGGCCTTGCCTTTTCGATCATTATTGCTTTTGTGCTAGCCTTCTTAAGGCAATCTTGTCTAACTTATGTCTGTACTCAGATATTGTTGCTTTCGCTGACTCTTGTGTATTCAAGCTTATGTATTCGAGCCCTCGAGGCCCCTGGCTTGTAATATAAAGCTTGTTTTATTTTATTTTGTGTCTAGAGTTGTGTTGTGATATCTTCCCATGAGTCCTTGATCTTGATCGTACACATTTGTGTGTATGATTAGTGTACGATTGAAACGAGGGCGTCACACCAGACTTGCCTGCCTGCGGCCCAGGGCGTGGCTCCACCAACGGCTTGGTACGGCCCATCTTCATCAACCAACGCTCATGACCCTCGCGAGGGGCCAAGGCTCGCGAGGCGGACGGCACAAGACCTCCTTAGGGGCAGCCTCACTAGGCTGGCTCGCGAGGAGCAGAGAGATCAAGGCAAGGGACACCTCGTGAGGTTTCCATGACGTGAGCCATGACGACCAAGGGCAGGCGGGCGCAGAATGCCAGTTTCCTCTTTGGTGCTAAAGAGGCAAGCGCAGGCGAGGACTCCCGAGGTGTTAGGCAAAGGTTTCCATATCGGTGCAACGAGACCAAGACCAGCAGGACAGCAAGACGGAGGTCACCACGGAGCCCACGACGACTTCACCACCAGAGCCTTTGGCAGACGAAGACCACCTTTTGTCAGGATAACTTGTACTCGTTGTCCCCCTTCAAATTGGCCGTTGTGGGATCACTTCCCGCCTAATATTTGGGGAGAGGACACGGGCCTCTATAAATAGGGCTAGCCACCACCATAGCAAGAGAGAGGATTGAGATCATCCCCAACCACACAAGCTCGTCGAGCTCAAGAACACCTCTCCTCAGGAGGTTGTTCTTCCCTTGTACTTGTTCATTCCCAGCCTACAAGGCAATCCACCACACCACACTGGAGTAGAGTATTACACCACAATGGTGGCCCGAACCAGTATAAACTCTTGTGTCCCTTGTTCCTTGGGTTCGGTGAGCTAGGCTTGAATCATTGCTAGAGTGTGAGCCAGGGGGAGAGAGATCTTCATGCGCACCCCAGTGTACGAACCTCAAGCGTTTGTCGAAACCCGTAATCCGACATTTGGTGTGCCGAGTAGGGGTGCGCTGAAGCTTTCCCTCTGTCGATCCCCGTTCCACGGCCCCATCACATCCATGTCAGACGCTCGCCGAGCCCGTTCTGAGCGTCGCGCCGCCCTCGCCGCCTGCATGGCCCAGATGGCGCCCGTTGGCGGACCTCCCCGCCGTTCTCCATCACTTGCCACCAACGCCGCCACTGGCCCGATAGCGAACGAGCAGCAAGCATCATCGCTGCACCCCTCTGTGCGGCGGGATGGCCGCACCGCCACCCCATCGCTGACTCCGGCCGGCTCGTCGTCCCACACTCGGCGCGCGCCCACGGATGCGCAAGCCGCGTTGCTCATGGCACGCGAGCTCCTGCGTTACCGCCCGGTCGACGACCTCTACAAAGACTGGCTGGACCGCATCACCGAGCTCGTCAGCGCCGCTGAGGGCTCTCCTGCACTATCCCTCTTGCTACCTCGCCCGCCTCCAGCCGCGGGGGACGTAGCTCACGGAGCGCCTCCGCCACCCCTGCATCAATACGGCGCCCTCGCGCTGAGCCACGCGGCTCACGGAGCGCCCCCGCCTCCTCTGCATCAAGACGGTGTCCTCGCCCCAAGACGCGTGGTCCCGCGGCATGATCCGCCACGCCGTGTGCCTGCGCACGAAGAAAGAAGCTGCCAGGAGGTCCCACGACCGCAAGAAAACGCTCCCGCATTCCCCGCACCACTACGTCCAGACCGCGCACCGCCTACTATGGCAGTGCGTGGGTACCAAGACCAGATTCCACCGCCATGACGGGCTCCGGTGACCATAGCGGGCTGCCGAGCATTTACTCCCGAGCTGCGCACCATCGTTTCGCCCGGCAAGTTCAAGCCGGATCTGCCTCCGCACTACGATGGCACCCCCGACCCTGCAGAGTTCTTTTAGCTCTACGAGCTTAGCATCGAGGCGGCCAACGACGACGAAAAAGTCATAGCAAACTGGTTTCCCATGGCTCTCAAGGATGGCGCTTGCTCGTGGCTCCTGAACCTGAAGGAAATATGCCCTAGAGGCAATAATAAAGTTATTATTTATTTCCTTATATCATGATAAATGTTTATTATTCATGCTAGAATTGTATTAACCGGAAACATAATACATGTGTGAATACATAGACAAACAGAGTGTCACTAGTATGCCTCTACTTGACTAGCTCGTTGATCAAAGATGGTTATGTTTCCTAGCCATAGACATGAGTTGTCATTTGATTAACGGGATCACATCATTAGGAGAATGATGTGATTGACTTGACCCATTCCGTTAGCTTAACACTTGATCGTTTAGTTTGTTGCTATTGCTTTCTTCATAACTTATACATGTTCCTATGACTATGAGATTATGCAACTCCCGTTTACCGAAGGAACACTTTGTGTGCTACCAAACGTCACAACATAACTGGGTGATTATAAAGGTGCTCTACAGGTGTCTCCGAAGGTACTTGTTGGGTTGGCGTATTTCGAGATTAGGATTTGTCACTCCGATTGTCGGAGAGGTATCTCTGGGCCCTCTCGGTAATGCACATCACTCAAGCCTTGCAAGCATTGCGACTAATAAGTTAGTTGCGGGATGATGTATTACGGAACGAGTAAAGAGACTTGCCGGTAACGAGATTGAACTAGGTATTGAGATATCGATGATCGAATCTCGGGCAAGTAACATACCGATGACAAAGGGAACAACGTATGTTGTTATGCAGTCTGACCGATAAAGATCTTCGTAGAATATGTAGGAGCCAATATGAGCATCCATGTTCCGCTATTGGTTATTGACCTGAGACATGTCTCGGTCATGTCTACATAGTTCTCGAACCCGTAGGGTTCGCATGCTTAAAGTTCGGTGACGATCGTAATTAGGGTTTTTGTGTTTTGATGTACCGAAGGATGTTCGGAGTCCCGGATGTGATCACGGACATGACGAGGAGTCTCGAGATGGTCGAGACATAAAGATTGATATATTGGAAGCCTATATTTGGATATCGGAATCGCTCCGGGTGAAATCGGGATTTTACCGGAGTACCGGGGGGTTACCGGAACCCCCCCGGGGGTTAATGGGCCTACATGGGCCCTAAGGGAGAAGAGGAGGGCCCGAAATGGCAGGCCGCGCGCCCCCTCCCCCCTAGTCCTAATAGGACAAGGAAGGGGGGGGGGCGCCCCCCTTTCCTCTTCCCCCCTTCCCCTTTCCTTCTCCAACAAGGCAAGATGGGGGAGTCCTACTCCCGGTGGGAGTAGGACTCCTCCAGGCGCACCCCTAGGGGCCGGCCGCACCTCCTGTTCCCTCCTTTATATATGGGGGCAAGGGGGCACCCCATGACACACAAGTTGATCTTCGTGATCGTTCCTTAGCCGTGTGCGGTGCCCCCTTCCACCATATTCCACCTCGGTCATATCGTAGCGGTGCTTAGGCGAAGCCCTGCGTCGGTAGAACATCATCACCGTCATCATGCCATCGTGCTGATGAAACTCTCCCTCAACACTCAGCTGGATCAGAGCTCGAGGGACGTCACCGAGTTGAACGTGTGCAGAACTCAGAGGTGTCGTATGTTCGGTACTTGGATCGGTCGGATCGGGAAGACGTACGACTACTTCCTCTACGTTGTGTCAACGCTTCCATTGCCGGTCTACGAGGATACGTAGACAACACTCTCCCCTCTCGTTGCTATGCATCACCATGATCTTGCGTGTGCGTAGGAATTTTTTTGAAATTACTGTGTTCCCCAACAATGGTATCAGAGCCAGGTTTTATGCGTTGATGTTATATGCACGAGTAGAACACAAGTGAGTTGTGGGCGATATAAGTCATACTGCTTACCAGCATGTCATACTTTGGTTCGGCGGTATTGTTGGATGAAGTGGCCCGGACCGTCATTACGCGTATGCTTACGCGAGACTGGTTCTACCGACGTGCTTTGCACACAGGTGGCTGGCGGGTGTCAGTTTCTCCAACTTTAGTTGAATCAAGTGTGGCTATGCCCGGTCCTTGCGAAGGTTAAAACAACACCAACTTGACAAACTATCGTTGTGGTTTTGATGCGTAGGTAAGAACGGTTCTTGCTAAGCCCGTAGCAGCCACGTAAAACTTGCAACAACAAAGTAGAGGACGTCTAACTTGTTTTTGTAGGGCATGTTGTGATGTGACATGGTCAAGACATGATGCTATATTTTATTGTATGAGATGATCATGTTTTGTAACCGAGTTATTGGCAACTGGCAGGAGCCATATGGTTGTCGCTTTATTGTATGCAATGCAACCATGCTATAATGATTTACTTTATCACTAAGCGGTAGCGATAGTCGTGGAAGCATAAGATTGGCGAGACGACAACGATGCTATGATGGAGATCAAGGTGTCGCGCCAATGACGATGGTGATCATGACGGTACTTTGGAGATGGAGATCACAAGTACAAGATGATCATATCACTTATATTGATTGCATGTGATGTATATCTTTTATGCATCTTATCTTGCTTTGATTGACGGTAGCATTATAAGATGATCTATCACTAAATTTCAAGATAAAAGTGTTCTCCCTGAGTATGCACCGTTGCCAAAGTTCGTCGTGCCCAGACACCACATGATGATTGGGTGTGATAAGCTCTACGTCCATCTACAACGGGTGCAAGCCAGTTTTGCACACGCAGAATACTCAGGTTAAACTTGACGAGCCTAGCATATGTAGATATGGCCTCGGAATACTGAGACCGAAAGGTCAAGCGTGAATCATATAGTAGATATGATCAACATATTGATGTTCACCATTGAAAGCTACTCCATTTCACGTGATGATCGGTTATGGTTTAGTTGATTTGGATCACGTGATCACTTAGAAGATTAGAGGGATGTCTTTCTAAGTGGGAGTTCTTAAGTAATATGATTAATTGAACTTAAATTTATCATGAACTTAGTACCTGATAGTATCTTGCTTGTCTATGTTTGATTGTAGACAGATGGACCGTGCTGTTGTTCCGTTGAATTTTAATGCGTTCCTTGAGAAAGCAAAGTTGAAAGATGATGGTAGCAATTACACGGACTGGGTCCGTAACTTGAGGATTATCCTCATCGCTGCACAGAAGAATTACGTCCTGGAAGCACCGCTGGGTGCCAGGCCTGCTACTGGAGCAACACCAGATGTTATGAACGCCTGGCAGAGCAAAGCTGATGACTACTCGATAGTTCAGTGTGCCATGCTTTACGACTTAGAATCGGGACTTCAACGACGTTTTGAACGTCATGGAGCATATGAGATGTTCCAGGAGTTGAAGTTAATATTTCAAGCAAATGCCCGGATTGAGAGATATGAAGTCTCCAATAAGTTCTATAGCTGCAAGATGGAGGAGAATAGTTCTGTCAGTGAACATATACTCAAAATGTCTGGGTATCATAATCACTTGACTCAACTGGGAGTTAATCTTCCTGTTGATAGTGTCATTGACAGAGTTCTTCAATCACTGCCACCAAGCTACAAGAGCTTCATGATGAACTATAACATGCAAGGGGTGGATAAGACAATTCTCGAGCTCTTCGCAATGCTAAAGGCTGCGGAGGTAGAAATCAAGAAGGAGCATCAAGTGTTGATGGTCAACAAGATCGCCAGTTTGAAGAAAAAGGGCAAAGGGAAGAAGAAGGGGAACTTCAAGAAGAACAACAAGCAAGTTGCTGCTCAGGAGAAGAAACCCAAATCTGGACCTAAGCCTGAAACTGAGTGCTTCTACTGCAAGCAGACTAGACACTGGAAGCGGAACTGCCCCAAGTATTTGGCGGATAAGAAGGATGGCAAGGTGAACAAAGGTATATGTGATATACATGTTATTGATGTGTACCTTACTAGAGCTCGCAGTAGCACCTGGGTATTTGATACTGGTTCTGTTGCTAATATTTGCAACTCGAAACAGGGACTATGGATTAAGCGAACACTGGCGAAGGACGAGGTGACGATGCGCGTGGAAAATGGTTCCAAAGTCGATGACGATGCGCGAGGTAGCAGTCCATTCCGCACCTTCCACAATGTACATAGCCACAACACTAACAACTGCCAAGAGCTCAGAGCCATTCGAGATGGACGCTCCGGTCAGCGCCCCGAGCGCAACGACCGGGGCTACGGCCGAGGAGGAGGACGAAGTGGGGGACATTGGGACGACCACGACCCCCGTTAGGAGTAGCATGACCGGCTTCGCGAGGACCACTGGCAGGACCAGCCTCGCGAGGGCGCCTGGAGGGACCAGCCTCATGAGAACCGTCCTCAGGGCAATGCTGGCCTCCCTCCGCGGCCGCCACCACCAAGGAGGAATGACGACCACCATCAGGACGAGGGGGCTGGGGGCTTCCAAGAGCCGCGCGTTATCGCCTGCATCCTGGGCGGTGCTCATGCCCCATCTTCTCAGCGCATCTTCAAGCAGTTTGCTCGTGAGGTGAACGTGGCCCTTACCAGGCTCGAGGCCACGCGCCCGCTCAGGTGGTCCAAGTGCGCCATCACCTTCAGCTCGGCGGACCAGCTCAAGTGCGCGGCGACCGCCGGCTTCCTTCCGATGCTTTGTTCACCCGTCATCAGCAACGCCCAAGTCACCAAGACCCTCATCGATGGCGGCGCAGGGCTCAATGTCCTATCCATCGACACATTCGATAGCCTCCAAGTGCCATACGATCAGCTACAGCCTACCAAGCCTTTCTCAGGAGTGACCGACGGCTCCACCACCCCGATAGGGCAGGTCCGCCTCCCAATCACCTTCGGCCAGCGTAACAACTACCGCACCAAGCTCATCGACTTCAACGTCGCCCACATCCGTCTGCCGTACAACGCCATCCTTGGGTACCCAGCATTGGCCAAGTTTATGGCAGTGACCCACCACGGCTACAACGTCCTCAATATGCCAGGGAGTGGAGGCATCATCACGGTCCCCTGTGAAGAAAGAGACGTGGTGTGCTCCCTTGAGCGCGCCTTCCAAGCCGCTGCGATCAAAGACCCCGACAACGAAGGCATCGTGTACCCTCCTGAGGCCATCCCCAAGAAGAAGAAGCAGCTACTCCTCCCGGGGCCTCAGGAGAGCAGCGTCTCCAGCGGCACCACCTCAGGACTTGCACCCACAACTGGGGCCCCTCCCTCCCTCGCATAGGAAGGCGCGCCTGGCGCCCTCCTCGGGCAAGGCTCGGGGGCCTCAGACCTAACCAACATCATGAGGGAGGCGCTCGGGCACCATGTGGAGGCGTGCTTCGCCGCACATTTCCCTCAGGAGGGCACTGGGAAAGGAGCGCCCGGGGCTGAAGAGTTCATCGTCAAGGTAACCCAGTAGCTTCAAGAGGCAAGGGCCATACGTGGGGACCGCCACCCACCACCTGGCATAGCCCCCCATCCTGGAGAGGACGGCAGGCTGCGCGTCTACGTCGGCATTCCAGGGCTCAACAGGGCCGCATCTCAGGAGCGCCTCTGGCCTTCGCGCGTTGGTTGGTGCGAGGGTCCACCTCACAGCTACATTCGCATGCCATTTGGCTTGCCGAACGCGGCCGTCACCCACAAGCGCCACTTGCGGAGCATCCTGGCGGCTCAGGAGGCCATGCATCACGCTGTCCTGGCGGAGATGGCGACGGTCCTCAAGGAACCACCCGAACCTCCGGAGCTTCTTGAGGCTCAGGGCCCTGGCGGCTCGTGAGGAACGACTCTTTGGCATGCATCATCGGCTACTCCAATACCACTCCGTCAGCGTTATCACGTGACTCTTTTCAGTTCATTTAGTTGGGGCGCCCCTCGGGCTGCATTATCCCCAAGTCGTATGGGTCTGCCCCTGCGGTGTGTATCCTTTTGTGTCTCTAGCTTACCCTGCTGGGGGCGCCCCTTGGGTTGGATCATTCCCAGGCCACTCGGGTCCGTCCTGGCGGCATGTATCGTTCTTGCATCTATCTGAGCTAACTTGTCACTTTGCTTAAGTCGTTCTATGACTATCACCTACTTAGCTGATACGCCACCTGCGACCACCCTCGTTATCACGGGAGCCGCGTGCCGGTTGTCTTTCTTTAGGATCCCTCACATGAGTAGGCTAGGCACGGCGTCTGTGCTCGGGTCCGTCCCTGCAGCGTCGATAAACCCAATGACTGAGCTCTGTCTGGCGGGCCGGCCCCGTTCACGTCACCTCCTGGGGTCGTTGGTGTTTGGCCTCCTCAGGAAAATTGTCCGGTGCAGGTTGCCTAACCATCTTGCAGGACGGCCGAAGCTATCAAGAATCAAGACCAAGCGCAACCTGCCTTGAGGTAGGGCCTCGTGAGTCCCGCGCTGGCTCATGGGTGCCCAGACACACCTCGTCTAGCCCCGCCGTGCAAGCCACGTGTCAGGGCGGGGCTGTACATGCCCCGGGGGCTCTACTCAGAGGGATCCCTCACCGACGCACCAGTAGAAGCACCATGCTCCGTGCTGGCAGTCCACACAGTCGAGGAGCAGCTATGTCCATGCAAGTGCGGAAGCGCTACGCTCCGCGCTGGTGATAAACAACTGAGGGTGGCCCCATGGCCGTACCAACGTCAGGGAGGCACCCGGCTCAGTGTCCAGCCTCACTGCAACGCTTTCCCCTCGAGAGAGTCGCGCGAGGGGGCTGGGCACGGGGGCGATGCTCAGACCCTTCCTAGCGTACGCCGCCCTGCCAGGTCCCTCGGACCTGGTCGTCGCGCACCACTCCCGAGCGAGACCTCGGCGAGGACAGGTATGAAGGCCGTTTGAGCGTCAAGGGGGACTCATGAGCATCGCGACTCAGGAGCCTAACTGGCGATGTAGCCCCTCACTCCTTGGTTTGTCCTGGTGATCCGGATGGCCCAATGGCGGCTGAGGTATGCGCGGGGTCGGGCCCTGCCGACGTAGAACACCAAGGCCTACCTCAGCGGCTCCTTCCCGCAGGCTATTTGCGCGTCAAGGGGGACTCCTGAGCATCGTGACTCAGGAGCCTAACTGGCCACGTAGCCCCTCACCCCTTGGTCCGTCCTAGTGATCCGGACAGCCCAATGGCGGCTGAGGTATGCGCGGGGTCAGGCCCTGCCGACGTAGAACATCAAGCAAACGAGAAGGAAATTGCGGAACCTAAATAAATTATTACACAACATATTATCCCCAAACATCAGAGTTTTAAAGCCTCCACGAGGCACGTCTCATGTCACAGGAAATCTCACAGGAAAGTAAAACAAGAAGGAGTGCCGTTCTTCACCAGCAAGCCTTTTCTTCAGCCTTGGGCACCATCGTCAGGGAGCGCCTTCCCGCCGGCAGCGTCACCGTCGGCCGTGTTGTCGGCCTCAGTCGCAGGGTCAGCGGGGCCATCGGTTGGAGGCGTAGGCTCGATGGTGAGGAACTTATTCAACAGGGCCTCCACCTGACCCTCCACAGCTGCGGCAGTAGCTACGCAGCGCTCCTCCTCCATGGGTTCGAGCAGCTCGGTGAGGTTGACGTTGGGGTCGCGAAGATGCAAGTGGCTGAAGACGCGTGTCAGAGCCGAAGAAGAAAGCGCGCGGGCTTCCCCCTCCACCATGGGGACAATCCCGACGATGACACCCTCGAGCGCCACAACAAGATAAGGAAGAAGCCGAGCGGGGCCTTCGTCATCCATCGCCTGTGGCTTCTCCAAGCCCTTCTCGTAGAGTGCCTTCAGCGCCTCGCGAGATCTCTCCTCAAGGGACTTGAAGGCCGCGCGATCCTTAGCCAGAACCTTCGCCTTGGCCTCCAGCTGGGCCTTCTCCGCCGCCATCTTCTTCTCCAGCTCCTCCAGGCAGCTGCGTTCCACGACCTACGCCCTCGCCGATTGCTCCAGCTCGGCGTCACGACTGGCGACGACGTCTTCTCGGGCCTTCATATTCTCCTCCTACGCCCTGCGACCGCGACCCTCGGCCGCTCGCTCATTGCGTATGGTCTCCAGCTCGGCCTCCATCGACCAGTAGCACTTCTTGGCAGCCTCGGCGTCCTTCAACGCCACCTCACAGGTGGCCGCGGCTTGTTCAGTGCCCCGCTTGTCCTCCTTGGCAGCTGCCACAGTCTAGCTCAGTGCCGCCCTGACAGACGCATCGGAGTGCAACCAACCAGAGATCAGTTCCAGGCGCCTCGCCACCAGTCGGCGGTCAGCGCCTTGGAGGTCGCCCCGAAGCCGTGCCAGTGCGGAAAGGGCCTCCTCCAAGGTGTCAGGCGGAGTGGAAGGATCGCGGGCCAGCAATTCGACCAAAGGAGGAGGCTGCGCCGTCGCCAAGACCTGTGAGCTGGGGATGACAGGAAGTGGAGCTGGGGGCTCCTGAACCTTGGCCACATCGATGGGCGAGCTGAGGATAGGCGCCTCTGGAGCCGGCTTGGACGAGGAGATCGCCTTCTCCTGAGGACTTTCCATTGGGCCGAGCGAGGACGGCGGAGTGAGAGAAGTGTGGGTACCTTCGCCACCTTTCTGTGCCGGAGGGGGTGCGGCCAGGCCAGGCTGCTGGGCTCGCGAGGATGTGGCTGCCCTTCTCTCTTCTTCGCCGACAGCATCGGCCTGATAATGTAAGAGAGGAACATCAGGAAGCAGCAACGAAAGCGGGAGCAAGAACAAAGTCAGGGCGAGATGCTTACTGGTCCACGCCAACGTAGTCCCATGCCCTTTTCAGGAGCACGGAGCCCAAGGGCCTCACGGTCTGGGGCGTGATGTCTATTACACAACCTTGTTCTTGTAGACGTTGTTGGGCCTCCAAGTGCAGAGGTTTGTAGGACAGTAGGAAATTTCCCTCAAGTGGATGACCTAAGGTTTATCAATCCGTAGGAGGCGTAAGATGAAGATGGTCTCTCTCAAACAACCCTGGAACCAAATAACAAAGAGTCTATTGTGTCCCCAACACACCCAATACAATGGTAAATTGTATAGGTGCACTAGTTCGGCGAAGAGATGGTGAAACAAGTGGCATATGGATGGTAGATAAAGGTTTTTGTAATCTGAAAATATAAAAACAGCAAGGTAACTAATGATAAAAGTGAGCGTAAACGGTATTGCAATGATAGTAAACAAGGCCTAGGGTTAATACTTTCACTAGTGCAAGTTCTCTCAACAATAATAACATAATTGGATCACATAACTATCCCTCAACATGCAACAAAGAGTCACTCCAAAGTCACTAATAGCGGAGAACAAACAAAGAGATTATGGTAGGGTACGAAACCACCTCAAAGTTATTCTTTCCAATCAATCTGTTGGGCTATTCCAATAAGTGTCACAAACAGCCCTAGAGTTCGTACTAGAATAACACCTTAAGACACAAATCAACCAAAACCCTAATGTCACCTAGATACTCCAGTGTCACCTCAAGTATCCATGGGTATGATTATACGATATGCATCACATAATCTCAGATTCATCTATTCAGCCAACACATAGAACCTCAAAGAGTGCCCCAAAGTTCCTACCGGAGAATCACGACGAAAATGTGTGCCAACCCTTATGCATAGGTTCATGGGCGGAACCCGCAAGTTGATCACCAAAACATACATCAAGTGAATCACGTGGTATCCCATTGTTACCACAGATACGCACGGCAAGACATACATCAAGTGTTCTCAAATCTTTAAAGACTCAATCCGATAAGATAACTTCAAAGGGGAAACTCAATCCATTACAAGAGAGTAGAGGGGGAGAAGAAACATCATAGGATCCAAATATAACAACAAAGCTCGCGATACATCAAGATCGTAACACTTCAAGAACACGAGAGAGAGAGAGAGAGCTCAAACACATAGCTACTGGTACATACCCTCAGCCCCGAGGGAGAACTACTCCCTCCTCGTCATGCAGAGCACCGGGATGATGAAGATGGCCACCGAAGAGGGATTCCCCCTCCGGCAGGGTGCCGGAACAGGTCTAGATTGACTTTCGGTGGCTGCGGAGGCTTATGGCGGCAGAACTCCCGATCTATTGTGCTCCCGGATGTTTTTAGGGTATATGGAGATATATAGGCGGAAGAAGTACGTCAAGGGAGCCATGAGGGGCCCACGAGGGTGGAGGGCACGCCCCCTACCTCGTGGCCTCCTCGAAGCTTCCCTTACATGGACTCCAAGTCTCCCGGGTTGCTTTCCTTCCAAAAATAAGTTCCGTGAAGTTTCAGGTCAATTGGACTCCGTTTGATTTTCCTTTTCTGCGATACTCTAAAACAAGGAAAAAATAGAAACTGGCACTGGCACTGGGCTCTAGGTTAATATGTTAGTCCCAAAAATCATATAAAATAGCATATAAATGCATATAAAACATCCAAGGTTGATAATATAATAGCATGGAACAATCAAAACTTATAGATACATTGGAGACGTATCAGGGCGCCGGTGCGCGGTCCCCAGGAGCGGATGAAGAGGCAGCAACCGACCTAGCGGCAGCACCGGACGGCGCCAGGGCAGGAGCGTCACCCTGGGAGACCAGTGCCGACCTGCTCTTCGTCGGAACCACCGTCAGCGACTTCTTTGAGGGGGTGACCTTGGACCTTGTGGTGACCCCAGCAGGGGTCAGGACCTCCCTCACCGGATGGTTGCTGGCGTCGTCGTCATCAGGCAAGGCATGGAGGAGACCGGCCTTGCACGGAGGGGAGGTCTCCCCGGTCCCCTCCGGGGTCGCCTCCGAGTCCTGCTCCTCCTCCCCGTTAGAGCTGTCGGAGGACACCGCCACCGGAGTCAACGCTACCGGGGCATTAGAGGGCGCCGGCAGCATGAGCCCACGCCCGTCGAAGAAGGGCATGGCGTCAACAACCTTCACTCCGTCGGGACGGTAGTACAGAGGAACGAAGGTGTCAGGAGGGTACCCGTGGTCGTCCCCGACTAGGGAGCAGAGAGCCGTGCCCAGTTCCTCGTCAGACAAGGCCTCCGGACGTAGGCGGAGGTCGTCACCCCCGTCCCCGATCATCCACAAGGGGCGTGAGCGCAACTGGAGCGGAGCCACACGCTGCGATAGGAATTCCTTGAAAATCATGGCCCCCGTCAGCTTTGCCGCATTTGGGTCGTCAGGCTTCAGATCGGCGGTCATCTTCTCCAGCACATGCTCCGCCCGAGGGTCGGCGAGCCTTGCGCAGAACCACCCGTCGTGAGACACGGACATCCCCGTTGGCAGCACGAGCCGGGGGTGGGAGCACTGATACGTCCATTTTGCATCATGCTTTTATATCAATATTTATTGCATTATGGGCTGTTATTACACATAATGTCACAATACTTATGCCTATTCTCTCTTATTTTACAATGTTTACATGAAGAGGGAGAATGCCGGCAGCTGGAATTCTAGGCTGGAAAAGGAGCAAATATTAGAGACCTATTCTGCACAACTCCAAAAGTCCTGAAACTTCACGGGAGAACATTTTGGAATATATAAAAAATACTGGCGAAAGAATTTACCAGAGGGGGCCCACACCCTGGCCACGAGGGTGGGGGGTGCGCCCTACCCCCCTAGGCGCGCCCCCTATCTCGTGGGCCCCCTGACAGGCCTCCGGTGCCCATATTCTGCTATATGAAGTCTTTTGTCCAAGAAAAAATCATAAGCAAGCTTACGGGATGAAACTCTGCCGCCACGAGGCAGAACCTTGGCGGAACCAATCTAGGGCTCCGGCGGAGCTGTTCTGCCGGGGAAACATCTCTCCGGGAGGGGGAAATCATCACCATCGTCATCACCATCGATCCTCTCATCAGGATGGGGTCAATCTCCATCAACATCTTCACAAGCACCATCTCATCTCAAACCCTCGTTCATCTATTATATCCAATCTTTATCGGTACATGTGGGTTGCTAGTAGTGTTGATTACTCTTTGTAGTTGATGCTAGTTGGTTTATTCGGTGAAAGATTATATGTTCAGATCCTTTATGCATATTAATACCCCTCTGATTATGAACATGAATATGATTTGTGAGTAGTTACGTTTGTTCCCGAGGACATGGGAGAAGTCTTGCTATAAGTAGTCATGTGAATTTGGTATTCGTTCGATATTTTGATGAGATGTATGTTGTCTTTCCTCTAGTGGTGTCATGTGAATGTCGACTACATGACACTTCACCATTGTTTGGGCCTAGAGGAAGGCATTGGGAAGTAATAAGTATATGATGGGTTGGTAGAGTGACATAATCTTAAACCCTAGTTATGAGTTGTTTCGTAAGGGGCAGATTTGGATCCATATGTTTCATGCTATGGTTAGGTTTTCCTTAATACTTCTTTTATAGTTTCGGATGCTAGCAAGAGGGGTTAATCATAAGTGGGATGCTTGTACAAGGAAGGGAAGTACCCAAGCACCGGTCCACCCACATATCAAATTATCAAAGTACCGAACGTGAATCATATGGACGTGATGAAAACTAGCTTGACGTTAATTCCCATGCGTCCTCGGGAGCGCTTTCCTTTATATAAGATTTTGTCCAGGCTTGTCCTTTGCTACAAAAAGGATTGGGCCATCTTGCTGCACCTTATTTACTTTTATTACTTGTTACCCGTTACAAATTACCTTATCACAAAACTATCTGTTACCAATAATTTCAGTGCTTGCAAAGAATACCTTACTTAAAATTGCTTATCATTTCCTTCTGCTCCTCGTTGGGTTCGACACTCTTACTTATCGAAAGGGCTATGATAAATCCCCTATACTTGTGGGTCATTAAGACTCTTTTCTGGCGTCTTTGCTGGGGAGTGAAGCGCCTTTGGTAGGTGGAATTTGGTAAGGACAAATTTATATAGTGTGCTGAAATTTACTGTCACTTGTTACTATGGAACATAATCCTTTGAGGGGCTTGTTCGGGGTATCTTCACCCCGACCAGTAGAGAAAAGAGTTGCTCCTCAACCTACTGAACCTACTGAAAATGTTTACTTTGAAATTCCTTCGGGTATGATTGAGAAACTGCTAGCTAATCCTTTCACAGGTGATGGAACATTACATCCTGATTTGCACCTAATCTATGTGGATGAAGTTTGTGGATTATTTAAGCTCACAGGTATGCCCGAGGATATTATCAATAAGAAGGTCTTCCCTTTATCTTTGAAGGGAAAGTCATTGACATGGTTTAGGCTATGTGATGATATGGGATCATGGAACTACAACCGATTGAAATTGGAATTTCACCAGAAGTTTTATCCTATGCATCTTGTTCATCGTGATCGTAATTATATATATAATTTTTGGCCTCACGAAGGAGAAAGCATCACTCCAGCTTGGGGGAGGCTTAAGTCAATTTTATATTCATGCCCCAATCATGAGCTCTCAAAAAAATTATTATTCAAATTTTTTATGCTCGGCTTTCTCTCAATAATCGCTCCATGCTCGATACTTCTTGTACTGGTTCTTTTATGATGAAGACTATTGAATTCAAATGGGATTTATTGGAAAGAATTAAACACAACTCTGAAAATTGGGATCTCGACGAAGGTAAGGAGTCAGGTACAACACCCAAGTTTGATTGTGTTAAATCTTTTATGGACACCGATGCTTTTCATGAATTTAGCACTAAATATGGACTTGACTCTAAGATAGTAGCTTCTTTTTGTGAATCCTTTGCTACTCATGTTGATCTCCCTAAGGAGAAGTGGTTTAAATATAATCCTCCCATTGAAGTAAAAGTAGTTGCACCTATTAAAGTTGAAGAAAAGACTATCACTTATAATGTTGATCCTGTTGTTCCTACTGCTTATATTGAGAAACCACCTTTCCCTGTTAGAATAAAGGATCATGCTAAAGCTTCAATTGTGGTTCATAAGAGTAATACTAGAACACCTACACCCCCTGAGCAAATTAAAGTTGAACCTAGTATTGCTATGGTTAAAGATCTCTTGGCTGATAATATCGATGGGCATGTTATTTACTTCTGTGATGAAGCTGCTATAATTGCTAGACCTGACACTAAAAATAAACATAGACCTGTTGTAGGCATGCCTGTTATTTCTGTTAAAATAGGAGATCATTACTATCATGGCTTATGTGATATGGGTGCTAGTGCAAGTGCAATACCTCATTCCTTATACAAAGAAATTATGCATGATATTGCACCTTCTGAGATAGAAGAGATAGATGTTACAATTAAGCTTGCCAATAGAGATACTATTTCACCAGTTGGGATAGTTACAGATGTTGAAGTCTAGTGTGGGAAAGTTAAATATCCTACTGATTTTCTTGTTCTTGGTTCCCCACAAGATGACTTTTGTCCCATTATATTTGGCAGACCCTTCTTTAATACTGTTAATGCTAAGATAGACTGCAAAAAGGATATTGTTTCTGTTGGGTTAGGGAATATGTCTCATGAATTTAACTTTGCTAAATTTCATAGACAACCCCATGATAAAGAATTGCCTAGTAAAGATGAAATTATTGGTCTTGCTTCTATTGTCGTGCCTCCTAATGATCCTTTAGAACAATATTTGCTCGACCATGAAAATGATATGTTTATGAATGAAAGAAGGGAAATAGATGAAGTATTCATTAAACATGGACCTATTTTGAAACACAACTTTCCTGTTGAAATTCTAGGGGATCCTCCTCCACCAAAGGGTGATCCCGTGTTTGAGCTTAAACCTTTACCTGATACTCTAAAATATGCTTATCTTGATGAGAAAAAGATATATGCTGTTATTATTAGTGCTAACCTTTCAAAGCCAGGAGATGAGAAATTATTGAAAACTCTGAAGAAGCACCATGCTACTATTGGATATACTCTTGATGATCTTAAGGGCATTGAAAGGTTAGCACTCTATGCCAGCACAAAATAAAATTGGAGAAAGACGCTAAACCGGTTGTTGATCACCAACGACGGTTAAATCCTAAGATGAAAGAAGTGGCAAGAAAACAAATACTAAAGCTTTTGGAGGCAGGTATAATTTATCCCGTTGCTGATAGTCAGTGGGTAAGTCTTGTCCATTGTGTCCCTAAGAAGGGAGGTATTACTGTTGTTCCTAATGATAAAGATGAATTGATCCCACAAAGAATTGTTACATGTTATAGAATGGTAATTGATTTCCGCAAATTAAATAAAGCTACTAAAAAGGATCATTACCCTTTACCTTTTATTGATCAAATACTAGAAAGATTATCCAAACATACACATTT
Organism: Triticum urartu; assembly: GCF_056163025.1. Lineage (NCBI taxonomy): Eukaryota > Viridiplantae > Streptophyta > Magnoliopsida > Poales > Poaceae > Triticum > Triticum urartu. The sequence goes on along the minus strand of NC_141875.1, from coordinate 477,894,150 downwards.
TTGCTTTCTAGACGGTTATTCTGGTTTCTCTCAAATACCTGTGTCAAAAGAAGATCAACAAAAGACAACTTTTACTTTCCCTTTCGGTACCTTTGCTTATAGACATGTGATTTTTTGGTTTATGCAATGCACCTCTACCTTTGAAATATGTATGACTGCTATATTCTCTGACTTTTGTGAAAAGATTGTTGAGGTCTTCATGGATGATTTCTCCGTATATGGAACTTATTTTGATGATTGCTTAAGCAACCTTGATCGAGTTTTGTAGAGATGTTAAGAAACTAATCTTGTCTTGAATTGGGAGAAGTGCCACTTTATGGTTAATGAAGGTATTGTCTTGGGGCATAAAATTTCTGAAAGTCGTATTGAAGTTGATAAAGCTAAAGTTGATGCTATTGAAAAGATGCCGTGTCCTAAGGGCATTAAAGGTATAAGATGTTTCCTTGGTCATTTCGTTTTTATAGGAGGTTCATTAAAGACTTCTCAAAAATTTCCAGGCCTCTGGCTAATCTCTTACAAAAAGATGTTCCTTTTGTCTTTGATGATGATTGTGTAGAAGCATTTGAAATACTTAAGAAAGCCTTGATTTCTGCACCCATTGTTCAACCTCCTGATTGTAATTTACCATTTGAAATTATGTGTGATGCTAGTGATTATGCTGTAGGTGATGTTCAAGGACAAAGAGTTGATAAGAAATTAAATGTTATCCAATATGCTAGTAGAACTCTAGACAATGCCCAAAGAAATTATGCTACTACTAAAAGGAATTTTTAGCAGTTGTATTTTCTTGTGATAAGTTCAGACCTTATATTGTTGATTCTAAAGTAATTGTTCACACTAATCATGCTTCTATTAAATACCTTATGGAAAAAGATGCTAAACCTAGACTTATTAGATGGGTTCTCCTACTACAAGAATTTGATTTGCATATTATTGATAGAAAGGGAGCTGAGAACCTTGTTGCAGACAACTTGTCTAGGTTAGAGAATGTTCTTGATGACCCACTACCTATTGATGATAGCTTTCCTGATGAACAATTAGCTGTCATAAATGCTTCTCGTACTGCTCCATGGTATGCTGATTATGCTAATTATATTGTTGCTAAATTTACACCACCTAGTTTCACATACCAACAAAAGAAAAGGTTTTTTTTATGATTTAAGACATTACTTCTGGGATGACCCACACCTTTATAAAGAAGGAGTAGATGGTGTTATTAGATGTTGTGTACCTGAACATGAACAGGAATAGATCCTACGCAAGTGTCACTCCGAGGCTTATGGAGGAGACCATGCTGGAGACAGAACTGCGCATAAGGTATTGCAATCCGGTTTTTATTGGCCTACTCTTTTCAAAGATACCCGTAAGTTTGTCTTGTCTTGTGATGAATGTCAAAGAATTGTTAATATTACTAGACGTCAAGAAATGCCTATGAATTATACACTTGTTATCGAACCACTTGATGTTTGGGGCTTTGTCTATATGGGACCGTTTCCTTCCTCTAATGGGTATACACATATTTTAGTTGCTATTGATTACGTGACTAAGTGGGTAGAAGCTATTCCAACTAGTAGTGCTGATCATAACACCTCAATTAAGATGCTTAAAGAAGTTGTTTTTCTGAGGTTTGGAGTCCCTAGATATTTAATGACTAATGGTGGTTCACATTTTATTCATGGTGCTTTTTGTAAAATGCTTGCTAAGTATGATGTTAATCATAGAATTGCATCTCCGCATCACCCACAATCTAGTGGTCAAGTAGAATTGAGTAATAGAGAGCTTAAATTAATTTTGCAAAAGACTGTTAACAGATCTAGAAAGAATTGGTCCAAGAAACTTGATGATGCATTATGGGCTTATAGAACTGCACATAAAAATCCTATGGGTATGTCTCTGTATAAAATGGTTTATGGAGAAGCATGTCACTTACCTCTCGAACTAGAACATAAGGCATATTGGGCCATTAAAGAGATCAACTATGACCTCAAACTTGCCGGTGAGAAGAGAATATTTGACATTAGCTCACTTGATGAATGGAGAACCTAGGCCTATGAGAATGCCAAACTGTTTAAAGAAAAAGTTAAAAGATGGCATGACAAAAGGATAAAAAAACATGAGTTTAATGTAGGTGAATATGTATTGTTATACAACTCTCGTTTAAGATTTTTTTGCAGGAAAACTCCTCTCTAAATGGGAAGGTCCTTACGTCATCGAGGAGGTCTATCATGCCGGTGCCATAAAAATCAACAACTTCGAAGGCACAAATCCGAGGGTGGTGAACGGTCAAAGAATCAAACATTATATCTCAGGTAATCCCATAAATGTTGAAACTAATGTTATTGAAACCATAACCCTAGAGGAATACATAAGGGACACTTTCCATAACGTTTCAGACTCCAAAAAGGAAGAGGACTGTGGTACGGTAAGTAAACCGACTCCAAAACAGTTCTAATAGCAATTTTTCTCCGTTTTGGAATATTTAAGAAAATAGGAAAATAAGAAGCAGTCCGGCAAGGACACGAGGCTTCCACGAGGGTGGAGAGCGTGCCCTACCCCCCTGGGCGCGCCCCTTACCTCGTGGGCACCTCATGTGCTCTCCGGACTCCGTTTTCTTGCATGATACTTCTTTTGGTCGGTAAAAAATCATTATATAACCCCCCGAAGGTTTTGATCATTGTACCATGCAAATATCCTCTGTTTTTGTTTCGAGCTGTTTCAGCTGCAGATTTAGAGCAAGATGTCATCTCAAGACTCTGACGGAGAGAGCTATGTCTCACACCTCATTGCTGACCCAAAGACCTATGGGGACCTATCTCCTTGTGGTCGAACTACGGATGCTGAGGAGGATGCTCATTTAAGAAGGATCAATGATTCAATTTCGGAGGAGGAGGATGTTCCTCTACCTCAACCTATGGATATGCACGTGAAGTTCAATAAGTCTAGTCTCCCTAAGAGGGCTAAACTGTCTAACAACCGATCTATTCCTTCTCATTTTCGGCAGAAAAGCAAAGGAGATTTATGTGACAAGATCTTGAAGATGGAATCAGAGGTCGATGATTTAAAGGAGGAGATCGCTCTTCTCAATTACAATATGAAAAAGCTGAAGGCACAATTGTCATCATCATCATCACCATATCCTTCACCTCCGAAGAAAAAGTCATAAACACATGGGTATGGGCACTCCCCTTGACAACTGCCAAGCTTGGGGGAGGTGCCCTGGTATCACATCACCATCACACTCCTATCTTTACCGTTTTTCTTAGTTCGATCCTTTTGGTTATATCTTGATCTAGTAGAATAAAGTTTTAGTATGATTTAGTTTTGAGTTTTGCTTTATGATCCTTCTATGTAATCAAGTCCGTGAGCAATATATAATAAAGATTAGTTATGAGTCAAGGGCCTGATTATCTTGCCATGATCTGGAGGGAATAAAAATAAAAGATAAGAGAAAGAATAAAAAGAAATAAAGAGATCATATGGATCTTATGGAGAGTAATGACTTCACATATAAAGAGTATGATGAATAAAAGTTGTTGAGAGTTGACAAACATAGTTTTGGTCATCGTTGCAATTAATAGGAAGAAATAAAGAAAGAGAGGTTTTCACATATAAATATACTATCTTGGACATCTTTTATGATTGTGAACACTCATTGAAATATGACATGCTAAAAAGTTGATGTTGGACAAGGAAGACAACGTAGTGGGTTATGCTCTCTTACATCCGAAATAAATTATATTGTCATGGATCATCCAACATGTTGAGCTTGCCTTTTCCCCTCATGCTAGCCAAATTCTTTGCACTAAGTAGAGATACTACTTGTGCTTCCAAATATCCTTAAACCCAGTTTTGCCATGAGAGTCCACCATATCTACCTATGGATTGAGTAAGATCCTTCAAGTAAGTTGTCACTGTTGCAAGCAATAAAAATTGCTCTCTAAATATGTACTCCCTCCGTTCCAAATTACTCGTCGCACAAATGGATGTATGTAGAACTAAAATACATCTAGATACATCCATACCTGCGATAAGTAATTCAGAACGGAGGGAGTATGATTTATTAGTGTGGAGAAAATAAGCTTTATACGATCTTGTGATGTGGAAGAAATAAAAGCGACATACTGCATAATAAAGGTACATGTCACACGTGGCAATATAAAGTGACGTTCTTTCGCATTAAGATTTTGTGCATCCAACCATAAAAGCACATGACAACCTCTGCTTCCCTCTGCGAAGGGCCTATCTTTTAGTTTTGTCTTATACTTCATACAAGAGTCATGGTGATCTTCACCTTTCCTTTTTACATTGTATCCTTTGGCAAGCACAATGTGTTGGAAAGATCCTGATATATCTAGCTAATTGGATGTAAGCTTTCATGAACTATTATTGTTGACGTTACCCTTGAGGTAAAAGGTTGGGAGGCAAAACTATAAGCCCCTATCTTTCTCTGTGTCCGATTGAAACTTCATACCCATAAATATTGCGTGAGTGTTAGCAATTGTGAAAGACTAAATGATAGTTGTGTATGTGGAATTGCTGAAAAGCTCTTATATTGACTCTTTCCGATGTTATGACAAATTGCAATTGCTTCAATGACTGATATTATAGTTTGTTAGTTTTCAATGAAGTTTCTGATTCATACTTGAAATTGTGAATGAATTGTTACTTTAGCATAAGAAATCATATGAATATATATATATATTGCTGTTATAAGAATGATCATGATGCCTTCATGTCCATATTTTATTTTATCAACACCTCTATCTCTAAACATGTGGACATATTTTTCGATTTCGGCTTCCGCTTGAGGACAAGCGAGGTCTAAGCTTGGGGGAGTTGATACATCCATTTTGCATCATGCTTTTATATCAATATTTATTGCATTATGGGCTGTTATTACACATAATGTCACAATACTTATGCCTATTCCCTCTTATTTACAAGGTTTACATGAAGAGGGAGAATGCCGGCAGCTGGAATTCTGGGCTTGAAAAGGAGACAATATTAGAGGCCTATCCTGCACAACTCCAGAAGTCCTGAAATTTCACGGGAGCATGTTTTGGAATATAAAAAAAATACTGGCGAAAGAATTTACCAGAGGGGGTCCACACCCTGGCCACGAGGGCAGGGGGCACGCCCTACCCCCGTGGGCGCGCCCCCTATCTCGTGGGCCCCCTGGAAGGCCTCCGGTGCCCATCTTCTGCTATATGAAGTCTTTCCTCCAAGAAAAAAAATCATAAGCAAGTTTACGAGACGAAACTCCGCCGCCACGAGGCGAAACCTTGGCGGAACCAATCTAGGGCTCCGGCGGAGCTGTTCTGCCGGGGAAACATCCCTCCGGGAGGGGGAAATCATCACCATCGAACCTCTCATCGGGAGGGGGTAAATCTCCATCAACATCTTCACCAGCACCATCTCATATCAAACTCTAGTTCATCTCTTGTATCCAATCTTTGTCTCAAAACCTCAGATTGGTACATGTGGCTTGCTAGTAGTGCTTATTACTCTTTGTAGTTGATGCTAGTTGGTTTATTCGGTGAAAGATCACATGTTCAGATCCTTTATGCATATTAATACCCCTCTGATTATGAACATGAATATGATTTGTGAGTAGTTACGTTTGTTCCCGAGGACATGGGAGAAGTCTTGCTATAAGTAGTCATGTGAATTTGGTATTCGTTCGAAATTTTGATGAGATGTATGTTGTCTTTCCTCTAGTGGTGTCATGTGAATGTCGACTACATGACACTTCACCATTGTTTGGGCCTAGAGGAAGGCATTGGGAAGTAATAAGTATATGATGGGTTGGTAGAGTGACAGAAGCTTAAACCCTAGTTTATGAGTTGCTTCGTAAGGGGCTGATTTGGATCCATATGTTTCATGCAATGGTAGGTTTACCTTAATACTTCTTTTGTAGTTGTGGATGCTTGTAAGAGGGGTTAATCATAAGTGGGATGCTTGTCCAGGGAAGGGCAGTACCCAAGCACCGGTCTGCCCACATATCAAATTATCAAAGTACCGAACGTGAATCATATGAACGTGATGAAAACTAGCTTGACGATAAGTCCCATGTGTCCTCGGGAGCGCTTTCCTTTATATAAGAGTTTGTCCAGGCTTGTCCTTTGCTAAAAAAAGGATTGTTCCATCTTTCTGCACCTTATTTACTTTTATTACTTGTTACCCATTACAAATTACCTTATCACAAAACTATCTGTTACCGATAATTTCAGTGCTTCCAGAGAATACCTTACTGAAAACTGCTTATCATTTCCTTCTGCTCCTCGCTGGGTTTGACACTCTTACTTATCGAAAGGACTACGATAGACCCCCTATACTTGTGGGTCATCAAGCACTTGGCGTCCATTAGGACCCACTTGCTCCTGAAGCCCTCGTCCTTCTTCCCGGCCTTCGAGATCACGTTTGTCTTGTTGGCCGCAACGAAGTTGGCACACCCCGAGCAATGGTCGTCCTTGATCCGACTATTGAAGAAGTGTCACAACAGCCCCATGGACGACTTCACCCCGATGTATGCCTCATAGCAGAAGGCAAAAATTGACAGAAGGAGGACAAAGTTGGGATGAAGATGGAGGGCGTGCAGCTTGTAATGGCTGAGGACGGAATAGAAGAAATCAGAGAAGGGGGAACCAACCCCGCTACAATGCTGCTCATGAAGAAAGGATAGAAGGTGCTGCCAGAGGCCTCTGGCTCGGCGGCGCCAACCTGAAGCGCGGTCTTCCTCTTCTTATCGCCGCCCTCCGCCGTCATCAGGAGTGTGGCGACGAGGTTCTTCTCCGAGACGCTGGGCGTGCTCAGAGCCGGTTCAGACCAGGAGGGCGGAAGGGTGGCCCTTGCTTTGCTGGGTGCCATCAGTGGCGGGCTTGGAGGAGGATTGGTGCTGATCTGGAGACTTGGGAGCAAGGAGTAGGAAAGGGGATCTGGAGCAGGACGAAGGCAAGCAATGAAGACACTACGGCGCGCACCAGCCTTTTTGTCAGGCGGGCAGTTGCCGAGGCAGCGTGGGGAAGCGGAGACGTCCACGATCCGTCAATCTCCACGCGTCAATCAAGGCTGTAGGGTGTTAGGGCCTGCGGCGCTCCGCACTTGACCCTTGGCTTCGCCGCGAAGCCAAGCGCGAGCGTGCCTTGGGCCCGGGGGCTACTGTCGGCATCCTAGGAACGGGGGTACCCAGACTTGCCTACCTGCGGCCTAGGGCGTGGCTCCACCAGCGGCCTGGCATGGCCCATCTTCATCAACCAACGCTCAAGACCCTCGCGAGGGGCCAAGCCTTGCGAGGCGGACAACACACGACCTCCTCAGGGGCAGCCTCACTAGGCTGGCTCGCGAGGAGCGGAGAGACCAAGGCAAGGGACACCTCGTGAGGTTTCCATGACGTGAGCCATGATGACCAAGGCCAGGCATGCGCCACCAGGCGCAGAATGCTAGTTTCCTCTTTGGTGCTAAAGAGGCAGGCGAAGGCGAGGAGTCCCGAGGCATCAGGAAAAGGTTTCCATATCGGTGCAATGAGACCAAGCCAGCAGGACGGCAAGACGAAGGTCACCATGGAGCCCACGACAACGTCACCACCAGAGCCTTTGGCAGGTGAAGACCACCTTTTGTCAGGATAACTTGTACTCGTTGTCCCTCTTCAAATTGGCCGTTGTGGGATCCCTTCCCGCCTAATATTTGGGGAGAGGACCCGGGCCTCTATAAATAGGGCTAGCCACCACCATAGCAAGAGAGAGGATTGAGATCATCCCCAACCACACAAGCTCATCGAGATCAAGAACACCTCTCCTTGGGAGGTTGTTCTTCCCTTGTACTTGTTCATCCCCATCCTACAAGGCAATCCACCACACCACACTAGAGTAGGGTATTACACCGCAATGGTGGCCCGAACCAGTATAAACTCTTGTATCCCTTGTTCCTCGGGTTCGGCGAGCTAGGCTTTGAGATCGTTGCGAGAGTGTGAGCTAGGGGGAGAGAGATCTTCGTGTGCACTCATGACCCACAAGTATAGGGGATCTATCGTAGTCCTTTCGATAAGTAAGAGCGTCGAACCCAACGAGGAGCAAAAGGAAATGATAAGCAGTTTCCAGCAAGGTATTCTCTGCAAGTACTAAAATAAGTGGTAACAGATAGTTTTGTGATAGGATAATTTGTAACGAGCAACAAGTAACAAAAGTAAATAAAGTGCAGCAAGGTGGTCCAATCCTTTTTGTAGCAAAGGAAAAGCCTAGACAAACTCTTATATAGAGAAAAGCGCTCCCAAGGACACATGGGAATATCGTAAGCTAGTTTTCATCACGTTCATATGATTCGTGTTCGGTACTTTGATAATTTGGTATGTGGGTGGACCGGTGCTTGGGTGTTGTCCTTACTTGGACAAGCATCCCACTTATGATTAACCTCTATTGCAAGCATCCGCAACTACACAATAGTATTAAGGTAAACCTAACCATAGCATGAAACATATGGATCCAAATCAGCCCCTTACGAAGCAACGCATAAACTAGGGTTTAAGCTTCTGTCACTCTAGCAACCCATCCTCTACTTATTACTTCCCAATGCCTTCCTCTAGGCCCAAATAATGGTGAAGTGTTATGTAGTCGACGTTCACATAACACCACTAGAGGGGATACAACATACATCTCATCAAAATATCGAATGAATACCAAATTCACATGACTACTAATAGCAAGACTTCTCCCATGTCCTCAGGAACAAACGTAACTACTCACAAAGCATATTCATGTTCATAATTAGAGGGGTATTAATGTGCATATAGGATCTGAACATATGATCTTCCACCAAATAAACCAACTAGCATCAACTACAAGGAGTAATTAACACTACTAGCAACCCACAGGTACCAATCCCGAACTTGGAGACAAGAATTGGATACAAGAGATGAACTAGGGTTTTGAGAGGAGATGGTGCTGGTGAAGATGTTGATGGAGATTGCCCTCTCCCGACGAGAGGAGCATTGGTGATGATGATGGCGATGATTTCCCCCTCCCGAAGGGAAGTTTCCCCGGAAGAACAGCTCCGCAGAACCCAAGATTGGTTCCGCCAAGGTTCCGCCTTGTGGCGGCGGAGTTTCATCCGAGAAGATGGCTTATTATTATTTCCTCATCGAAAGACCTCATATAGCAGAAGATGGTCATCGAAGGGCCACTAGGGGCCCCACAAGGTAGGGGGCGCGCCCAGGGGGTAGGGCGCGCCCCACACCCTCGTGGGCAGGGTGTGGCCCCCCTGGTGAACTTCTTGCGCTCAGTATTTTTTATATATTCTAAAAACGTCTTCCGTGAATTTTCAGGACTTTTGGAGCTGTGCAGAATAGGTCTCTAGTATTTGCTCCTTTTCCAGCCCAGAATACCAGCTGCCGACATTCTCCATCTTTATGTAAACCTTGTAAAATAAGAGAGAATAGGCATAAGTATTGTGACATAATGTATAATAACAACCCATAATGCAATAAATATCGATATAAAAGCATGATGCAAAATGGACGTATCAACTCCCCCAAGCTTAGACCTCACTTGTCCTCAAGCGAAAGCCGAACTCAAAAAATATGTTCACATGTTTAGAGATAGAGGTGTCGATGGATGTAAAAGACGGACATGAGGGCATCATGATCATTCTTAGAACAACAACTTACATAATTCTTGTCATATGATTTCTTATGCTAGAGTAATAATTCAATCACAATTTCAAGTATGAATCGTAAACTTCATTGGAAACTAACAAACTATAATCTCAGTCATTGGAGCAATTGCAATTTATCATAACATAGGAAAGAGTCAATATATAAGAGCTTTTCAGCAAGTCCACATACTCAACTATCAAATAGTCTTTCACAATTCCTGACACTCACGCAATAGTTATGGGTATGGAGTTTTACTCGGACACAGAGAAAGATAGGGGCTTATAGTTTTGCCTCCCAACGTTTTACCTCAAGGGTAATGTCAACAATAATGGTTCATGAAAACTCACATCCAATTAGCCATATATACCAGGATCTTTCCAACATATTGTGCTTGCCAAAGGATAAAATGTAAAAAGGAAGGGTGAAGATCACCAGGACTCTTATGCAAGGTAGGAGATAAAAGTAAAAGATAGGCCCTTCGCAGAGGGAATCAGAGGTTGTCATGCGCTTTTATGGTTGGATGCACAAAATCTTAATGCGAAAGAACGTCACTTTATATTGCCACTTGTGATATGGACCTTTATTATGTAGTCTGTCGCTTTTATTTCTTCCATATCACACGATCGTATAAAGCTTATTTTCTCCCACACTAATAAGTCATACATATTTAGAGAGCAATTTTTATTGCTTGCACCGATGACAACTTACTTGGAGGATCTTACTCAATCCATAGGTAGGTATGGTGGACTCTCATGGAAAAACTGGTTTAAGGGTATTTGGAAGCACAAGTAGTATCTCTACTTGGTGCGATGAATTTGGTTAGCATGAGAGGGAGAGGCAAGCTAAACCATGTTGGATGATCCATGACAATATAATTTATCTCAGATGTAAGAAAACATAACTCATTACGTTGTCTTCCTTGTCCAATGTCAACTCTTTAGCATGTCATATTTTAATGAGTGCTCACAATCATAAAAGATGTCCAAGATAGTATATTTATATGTGAAGACCTCTCTTCCTTTATTACTTCCTATTAATTGCAACGATGACCAAAACTATGTTTGTCAACTCTCAACAACTTTTATTCATCATACTTTTTCTATGTGAGCTCATTACTCTCCATAAGATCCATATGATCTCTTTGTTTCCTTTTTTTATTTATTTCTCTTTTCTTTTATTCACTTAGGATCATGGCAAAATAATCAAGCCCTTGACTCAACACTGATCTTTATTATATATAGCTCACGGACTCGATTACATAGAAGGATCATAAAGCAAAACTCAAAACTAGATCATACTAAAAAAGCTTTTATTCTGCTAGATCAAGATATTACCAAAAGGATCGAACTAAGAAAAACGGTAAAGATAAAAGTGATGGTGACACTATACCGGGGCACTACCCCAAGCTTGGCAGTTGCCAAGGGGAGTGCCCATACCAGATACTCAATTCTTCTTTGTTGGTGGAGAAGGCGATGGTTTTGTTGATGGCGTAGGCTTGCCGTCCTTCTTCCAAGGCATAGGCTCACCATCATAGAAGGATGATCGAGTCTCTTGAAACCTCAAATCTGCAACCAAACTCATCCTCTTGAATCTATATTCATACTCATAGTTTTGATTTTGCAGGTCATAGATCTGGGCTTGGAGGTGCTCGTTTTTCTCATGAAGCTTGAAGATGGCCTCCCCAATGTCCTTCACGTCCAGCTTGTGGTTGTTGGTGAACTCCGTGATCATAATGTGATTGGAATCGAGTCCATGCTCCACCATCTGCTGACACTTGAAAACTTCTTGCTCCAATGCCTCGAGCCTTGCCTCCATGCTTTCGGTCTTCCTTGGTCCCTCAACATCGCGGATGTGCAACAATCCCTCATGCATCTCAATGGTTTGAGGGTGTTGCAGCACCTCCGCGAGGTAGGGGTTGATGACCTTATCGAAGAACTGGTCCTTGGGGGCACTTGAAGCCGACATGATGACCTGGATCTATCAGAAAAACAGCTCGAAACAAAGACAGGAGATTTTTGCGTGATACGGGAGTCAAAACCTCCGGGAGATTATATAATGAATCTTTACCGACCAAAATACGTGTCGTGTAAGAAAACGGAGTCCGAAAAGTGCACGAGGTGCCCACGAGGTAGGGGGCGCGCCCAGGAGGGTAGGGCGCGCCCTCCACCCTCGTGGAGCCCTCGTGTCCTTCCCGGACTGCTTCTTATTTTTCTATTTTTCTAAATATTCTAAAACGGAGAAATATTTCCTTAAAAACTATTTTGGAGTCGGTTTACTTACCGTACCACATACCTATTCCTTTTCGGAGTCTGAAACGTTCTGGAAAGTGTCCCTTATGTATTCCTCCGGGGTTACGGTTTCAATAACATCGGTTTCAACATTTATGGGATTACCTGAGATATAATGTTTGATTCTTTGACCGTTCACCACCTTCGGATTTGTGCCTTCGAAGTTGTTGATTTTTATGGCACCGGAACGATAGACCTCCTCGATAATGTAAGGACCTTCCCATTTAGAGAGAATTTTTCCTGCAAAAAATCTTAAACGAGAGTTGTATAGCAATACATAATCACCTACCTTAAACTCACGCTTTTGTATCATTTTATCATGCCATCTTTTAACTTTTTCTTTAAACAACTTGGCATTTTCGTAGGCTTGGGTTCTCCATTCATCGAGGAGCTAATATCAAATAACCTCTTCTCACCGGCAAGTTTAAAATCATAATTGAGCTCTTTAATAGCCCAATATGCCTTGTGTTCTAGTTCAAGAGGTAAGTGACATGCTTTTCCATAAACCATTTTATACGGAGACATACCCATAGGATTTTTATATGCAGTTCTATAGGCCCATAATGCATCATCAAGTTTCTTGGACCAATTATTTCTAGATCTATTAACAGTCTTTTGCAAAATTAAATTGAGCTCTCTATTACTCGATTCTACTTGACCACTAGACTGAGGGTGATAAGGGGATGCAATTCTATGATTAACATCATACTTAGCAAGCATTTTATGGAAAGCACCATGAATAAAATGTGAACCACTATCAGTCATTAAATACCTAAGGACTCCAAATCTTGGAAAAATAACTTCTTTAAGCATTTTAATAGAAGTGTTATGATCAGCACTACTAGTTGGAATAGCTCCTACCCACTTAGTAACGTAATCAACAGCAACTAAAATATGTGTATAACCATTAGAGGCAGGAAAAGGTCCCGTATAGTCAAAGCCCCAAACATCAAATGGTTCAATAACGAGTGAATAGTTCATAGGCATTTCTTGATGTCTATTAATATTACCAATTCTTTGACATTCATCACAAGATAAGACAAACTTACGGGCATCTTTGAAGAGAGTAGGCCAATAAAAACCAGATTGCAATACCTTATGTGCAGTTCTATCTCCAGCATGGTGTCCTCCATAAGCTTCGGAGTGACACTTGCGTAGGATCTGTTCCTATTCATGCTCAGGTACACAACGTCTAATAACACCATCTACTCCTTCTTTATAAAGATGTGGGTCATCCCAAAAGTAATGTCTCAAATCATAGAAGAACTTTTTTTGCTGGTATGTGAAACTAGGTGGTATGAATTTGGCAACAATGTAATTAGCATAATCAACATACCATGGAGCAGTATGAGAGGCATCTATGACATTTAATTGCTCATCAGGAAAGCTATCATCAATAGGTAGTGGGTCATCAAGCACATTTTCTAACCTAGACAAGTTGTCTGCAATGGGGTTCTCAGCTCCCTTTCTATCAACAATATGTAAATCAAATTCTTGTAGCAAGATAACCCATCTAATAAGTCTAGGTTTAGCATCTTTCTTTTCCATAAGATATTTAATAGCAGCATGATCAGTGTGAATAGTTACTTTAGAATCAACAATATAAGGTCTGAACTTATCACAAGCAAATACAACTGCTAAGAATTCTTTTTCAGTAGTAGCATAATTTCTTTGAGCATTGTCTAGGGTTTTACTAGCATATTGAATAACGTTTAATTTCTTATCAACTCTTTGCCCTAGAACAGCACCTACAGCATAATCTCTAGCATGACACATAATTTCCAAGGGTAAATTCCAATCAGGTGGTTGAACAATAGGTGCAGAGATCAATGCTTTCTTAAGTACTTCAAATGCTTCTACACAATCATCATCAAAGACAAATGGTATATCTTTTTGTAATAAATTAGTCAGAGCACAAGCTAACCCGGCATGACCAAGGAAACTTCTTATACCTTTTATGTCCTTGGAGCATGGCATCTTTTCAATAGCATCAACCTTGGCTTTATCAACTTCAATACCTCTTTCAGAAACTTTATGCCCCAAGACAATACCTTCATTAACCATAAAGTGGCACTTTTCCCAATTCAAGACAAGATTAGTTTCTTCACATCTCTGCAAAACTCGATCAAGGTTGCTCAAGCAATCATCAAAAGAAGATCCATAGACAGAGAAATCGTCCATGAAAACCTCACAATTTTTTTCACAAAAGTTAGAGAATATAGCCATCATGCATCTTTGAAAGGTAGCAGGTGCATTACATAAACCAAAAGGCATACGTCTATAAGCAAAAGTACCAAAAGGGCAAGTAAAATTAGTCTTTGATTGATCCTTGGCTGACACAGGTATTTGAGAGAAACCAGAATAACCATCTAGAAAGCAAAAATGTGTATGTTTGGATAATCTTTCTAGCATTTGATCGATATAAGGTAAGGGGTAATGATCCTTTTTAGTGGCCTTATTTAATTTGCGGAAATCAATTACCATCCTATAACCTGTAATAATTCTTTGAGGAATCAATTCATCTTTATCATTAGGAACAACAGTAATACCTCCCTTCTTAGTGACACAATGGGTAGGACTTACCCACTGACTATCAGCAACGGGATAGATTATACCTGCCTCAAGGAGCTTTAGTATTTCCTTTCTTACCACTTCTTTCATTTTAGGATTCAGCCGTCGTTGATGATCACGAACTTGTTTAGCATCTTCTTCAAAATTTATTTTATGTTGACATAGAGTGGGACTAATGCCCTTAAGATCATCAAGAGTATATGTCGTGGTTTTGTCACGGCAGATGTCCTAGAGAAATGACTTAGTCATGGAGCCATCGTGACGGGTTAGCTTGAAGGGGTTAAAGCGGACACAGGGACGCAAGAGAGTTTATACTAGTTCGGCCCCTTCGATGAAGGTAAAAGCCTACGTCTAGTTGTGATGGGATTGATGGGGTTTCGATGACTAGGGAGCAAACAAGCTTCACCTATGTCTCGAGTTGTTGTTTGTTGTCCTTGAACTACCACCGGGTCGTCCCCTTATATACACAGGTGACGCCCATCGGTTCACAGAGTCCCAATACCGGCTCATAGATGTGTCCGGTTTGGTCTCTATTTATTCCTAACTTATAATACAAGTTAAATACTAACGGCAGTTTACGGCTACAGGCCTTGAACCGACTATGGGCCTTGAGCTCTCATCTGCCTTCTTGGGCTTTAACATAATTAACTACTGATGAAGTTAACCCGGCCCAGATAGGCCGATTTACGCCCAGTAGTGATATCCTCAACATTAGGCCCCAGATTGATTTGAACAGGTTCATGTCAATCCTTAGCAAAAATCTTCATCTTCAACACCTTCTTTTAGTTTGTTGAATTGCTGTGACGTCATCTTCTCTGGTCGTTGTAAACCGGCGTGACGTCACCTGTTATAAAGAAAACTTATCCGTGATACCTTTTTTGTTTAATAGGTCTGCGACAATCGAGGCGACAGCTCTATTTCCAGACCCACGGTTCCTTGATTTTCGTGCCTGACACATGCCCCTTGCCTTATAAATAAGACCGAAGGGTCATTTCTTTTTCCCCTTCGTGCCCTTCTGCTTCGTCTTCCCCGCGTCGTCCAGCTTCGGAGCTCCGCCGCCGTCGACGACTTCTGCTCCAACCTCGGCCGCTGCATCACCCTGATTGTACCAGAGCATCGCGGAGACCTTCTGTTTCTTCCTCGGCTCCGGTGAGTTCTTCACCTTTTCCTCCGTAGATCCGTTCTAGGGTTTCCAAGTTCTTCAGTGTTCATCGTCTACTTCGTACTCATATGATAGATCCTAGATGAACCTGTGAACCTTTGCTCTGTGTAGCGGTAGTTCTTAGCATCCGCCTTTACTTATATGCCTCAAGACCATAGATCTACCTGTATCTCTGCCCATTGATTCGGTACCGTTCTTTTTTGACCCTTGAATATTTTCCTTCTTTTCTGAACTTGCTTCAGATCCGTCGCTGTAGAGAAATCTTGTGAAATCTGTTTCTGTACACTTATCTATCCGTAATCTCAACTGTTTCAATGCTTAGATCCGGCGGTTTATCTTTGTAGAAAAATTGCCAAACCGGTATATACCATTAGTCCCCTTGTTGAACCGCCAGATGTTGTTGCTTCATAAAACTCCGGTTTAGATAGAGCTGTCTCTGGTTTAACATTGTACATACCAGTGCACTTTAATAAATGCATTCTTGAACCGGAATTACCTGTCTTGTAGATTTCATCATGGCCAAGCAAGTATATGAGTGCAACTGGGTTCCTTCTCGCGTCACAGAGACTCAACTGAATAATTTAGTCCTGATCGGCGCTTTAGGCAGCAAAAACACCATCCATTGGAGAGCTCCTAGCAAAGAATGCCCTCCCACACCTCAAGAAGGAGAGGTCATCATTTTCGTAGATCACTTAGCCCGGGGCTTTAAGCCGCCCGATTCTAAATTTTACCGGGATGTTTTAGCCGATTTTCAACTCCACCCACAAGACACTAGTCCCAACTCTGTTACGAACATGTGTCACTTCCAAGTGCTCTGTGAGGTGTTTTTTCAAGAGGAGCCCACAGTGGAGTTGTTTAGAGACTGTTTCCATCTAAACCGCCGTACTGAGTT
The DNA here is from genome assembly GCF_056163025.1 of Triticum urartu. Classification (NCBI taxonomy): domain Eukaryota; kingdom Viridiplantae; phylum Streptophyta; class Magnoliopsida; order Poales; family Poaceae; genus Triticum; species Triticum urartu. Next base: position 477,877,591 of record NC_141875.1, on the reverse strand, counting down.
TTCTGACGGTTCCAATACGGAATTGGGCGGTGTGGCGATTCAGAAAAGGAAAGAGGTCACATACCCTCACGCCAAGCTGCACAGCCACCCCAAAGAACGGAATCAAACATGGTTCTATTGCAGAGACACCTCCCCTGCTGGTGAAAATCCTTTGCCTGGCTTTCGTCCGGAGCGGCTTAGCAATACACACCCCTTTCCGCAAAGGTTGACTGCCAAGGAGAGAAGAAAATACGCTCCTCAACTGTCCAAGCTCAGAGCCTTCATGGCCAATGGTTTAACAGGAGTTGATCTCGCTCGCTGTTGGATATCGTGGAGCATACTGCCCCTTAGTCAGCGCTCCGGTTTGATGTGCGAGTATACTGGCAGTGTTGATGACCCATTGCGACACGCTAACATCCAGCTTACCGACGAAGAAATCACAGAGGATGTGAATAAAATGCTGAATGAACCAGAACATGTCTGTGCTCGAACCGGCCTGCTTCCCTTCTGTGCCACCAACAAACCGCCAGCTGTAAGAGTTTGATTGTTCTTTTTTCTGAACCTGTTATTGATATATCTGGTCATTGTTTAATATCAATGCCTGTTTAAACAGGGCAATGATCCGTTTTGGATCAAGAAACTGCTGCAGGAGAAACCAGAAAAACCAGACAAACCGGAAAGACCAATCCGGCAAAAGACTAAAGCTGTGAAGAAGACTACCCACAGGAAAAGAACCACTGCATCCTCTGATCCGGCCCCTGATGATGATGCGGATAATCCGGACCTTGAGGTAGAGCTTGACTCACTTGGCTTATTTTTCATGCGTCTTATTGATGATGATATTTGTCAGGATGATGCCGAAGCCAGCCATGCTGATGCTGCAGAGGTAATTATTCTCTCTTCCGATTCAGACCCTTTACCTTCACTAAAAATCCGTTGGGCAAACCGGAAGGTTAAATTTTCTCATCCTCTTGCTTACTTGGATCCCAAATTTCTTATGAAGACCCAACAACACGAAGCTCGCCGCACCACCCGGCACAGCGGCCAGGTAGTTACCTCCGCCGGTTTACCGAACAGTCCGGTTCAGAAACGCTGTTCAGAGGTCTCTAATTTGCTTGTCAGTGCTTGTCCTAAAGCAGGCTGTTTTCGTCAACCTCTTAATCCATTTGACTCTGATTATTAGGTTACTTCCCACTCATCCTCTGGCGAGTCATCGGCTACTCAGCTGCCACCGCTCAAAACGGTGCTTGGGTAAGCTATACTTATCATAATATTTCCGGTACATCACCTTGGAACATATGCTGTATTTGACTTTGTTATTCCTTTCAGGGCCAAGCCTAGGCCGAGCAAGAAGGCTCGCCTGGATAAAGCGGCCGAGGAGGATGCCGTCCCTGAACCAGGCAAAACACCAGATCTTGAAGCGGCTATTCTTGAAGATATACCCAATGATCCACCGCAGCGAGATGACGATCTTATTGCTGAAGAGAGGCCTATTGATACCTCAAGTCCTGTCAACCAGCCCACAAGCCCCGTCCGGATTGAGAAATCCATCAATCCAACAAAGCCTACTGATAAGCCAATGGCCCCAGTGCAAACCGGCGACACCAAGGATGATGAAGTTGTTATTACTGGAATTGGCCATACAGAGCCAAGCAATCCTGTCGCTTTGTCTAAACATACTGCCAAGGAAGAATTTGCTGCCTTTGGCAAAGGCAAGTGGAATGTTGATCTGGCGACTTACGCTGCTCTGAACGCCCAAGACATCCATTCCGACTATCTGAACCGGCTGTATACCAGTCGTGACTATGAAGCCGGTCTGGTTAACATGATGGAAGATAAATATGAGGTAACTTCCATATGCTCTTTCCTGCTTGTATGTTTCAATTCTTGCCGACTCTCTTAGCCCCCAAGGGCCGGTTTGTAATCTTCTTTCAAACCGGGACTTCCTAATATAAATCTTAACGACTCAAAATTCGCTGATGTAGCCCCCAAGGGCCGGTTCAACTTAGTGTAGTTAAACCGGGACTTAAGTAATTAATATCGCCGGATCAGAACTTATTTGAACAAATAGCCATTAGCCCCCAAGTGCCAAGTTGAATACTTGTATTGAGCTTGGGACTTTGTAAGCAATTGAAAGATGAAGATCGAATATGCATTAGCCCCCAAGTACCAAGTGCATAACTTGTTATGTGGTTGGTACTTCAATTCTTGTACCGTTTTGCTGAATCATATAACTGTCTGTATGTAGGCTGAGCTGAAGACCAAAGAGACCCAAATCGCCGATCTCCAAGAAAATCTGAAGTCCCAACAGACTGAAACCTCAAAAGAAAAAGAGGAGTTGACCAGTGCCTTAAGCGTCATGGAACAGCTTAAAAAGGATTTCAAGAAGGAGCGAGCGGATTGGGCTACTGAAAAATCCGCTTTAACCAAACGAGCAGAAGTCGCCGAGGCTGCACTAAAACCGGTGGTGGATGAATTGACCAGCATAAAGCGGCACGTGCATGCCATGACCACTGCTATCTTTGGTAAGCCGATTTGATTTCTGAATTAATTCTGCCATCTTACAGAGCTGCCGGTTTGTTAACCCTTTGTGATATTTCAGGGACACGCATTGGTCATTTGGGGTCAGATGTGTGGAAGAAATTGAAAGCCGCCTATACGTTGATCGAACAACTGTACACTGGTGCACAGCGGATCATCTGTACTGCATCCCACAACAAGTCGGCGCCCACTTTGATTCAGGACACTCTGCAGAAACTGTCGGTGCTTCCTGCCCGGGTTGAAGAGCTGAAGAAATCTACTGCTCGAACCGGTGTGATCAATGCCTTAATTCGGGCAAAAGCTTGGGTGCCGGATTTTGATCCTATTGAAGCGGCTCAGGGCTATCCCAGCTTGAAGGAAGATGGGTCAGAGTTTAGTGAAGAGGATCTGCGAGCAATAAATCGGGAGGTGCGTCCGCTAGCTTGTCAATTGGCTGAAGAAGCAGACTTGTCTCATTATCAAGCCCAATATGACAATCAAAACAAGCGAGTAGCTGCACCAATTCATGAAGCGGAAAATCTTATCCCTCCAATCCGTAAGCATACTTACGCTCCCGATATTGAACCATCGTTGCTGATCCATGATGAAGCTGTCTTTCGAGCATTAATGGCAATCGACTGGACAACTGTTGATTTCCAGCCACTGGGTAGAGAAACTGAAGTTGAAGCGGCACGGGATGACCCACAACCATCAGGCCAGGCTGGTGACCAAGCTTGAACCGGAAGCCGGTTTAAACTGCTTCTCCTTTGAAAAAACAATGATCTTGTTTTGGGCACCGTGTTGCCTTGTAATAGGCTAGCTGATACTCTCGATCTTAATATGCCTTCATGCATAACCACTGCAACTTGTGCTTCCTTTGGGTGATGAACTTTCCAAAGTATTTTCTGCAACATAAAAAATCTTAAAGTACCACCGCGGTTGTACCGTCAGGCGGAGCATGATGTCTGCATATGTAAAATCAAAAATATCTGAAATTTAAGCATATGATCAAATCTTTGAGATACATAGTACCTGCCATCGTTGGGCATGAAGTTGGCTTAGCCAATCTTGAAACGGAGGTTTATAAACCCACACTATTGGAGGAGATAGCAGCTCCTGTATATATATAATGCCGGTTTACCATGTAAACCGTGCCGGGTTATAAGAAAACACCGTGTTACTCCGTAATAGGATGTTAATAAAAAATCAAACCGGGCAAATAGTCTCCGGATTAAAAATGGACCGTGTTCCGTCAATTGACAGTGTGAACCGGTTTAAAATTTTGTCGGTTTAAAAAATGCAACAAAAAGAAAGAAATATCTATCAAAGAAAATTGTGAAGCAAAGGCAATGATAAAACCGTTTGCAAAAAGAGGCTTATTTGAGCTGATCAGATGGCGTTACCATGGCCGGACACGACCAAGCTCCCGATAGGTGTAGCTACGGTTCAAGTAAGCTAGGTCCCCAAATGAAACCATGGCGTTTATGCCGATCAAGGGGCGTGGCAATGGTTCGGGTTCGACCAAGCCCCCAAGTGATTCTGTGGCCTTAGGCTGATCAAGAGGCGTGACTGGTTCAGACGTGACCAAGTCCCCAAGTGATCTGGTGGCTTTCGCCTATCAAGAGGTGTTGCATTGGTTCGGACACGACCAAGCCCCCAAGTGATATAACATGATGCTTTGAAAAGCTAACTCAAGGGGTAAACCGGAGGCCGCTTTAGAACAACTCCGTGTAACCACACATGATGTAAAAGAACAGATACCCCGCTTTAGCTGAGGTTCCGGTTTATTATATTTAATCATAATATATACATTGTCGTAATATGTACATAAGTAGAGCCAATGACTCAGGTATAGTAAGGCCGAAGATGAGCTATGTTCCACGGCCTGTTGGTCTCCTCCTCTGATGTACGTGAGTCTTTATGCTCTCGAATATCGATCAGATAGTATGACCCGTTGTGCAGATTCTTGCTGACCACGAAAGGTCCCTCCCAAGGTGGGGATAGCTTATGCATATCAGTGTGATCTTGGATGAGCCAAAGCACCAAATCTCCTTCCTGAAAGATTCTGGTTCTAACTTGGCGACTGTGATAATGACGAAGATCCTGTTGGTAAATCGTCGAGCGGGCGGCTGCTATGTCACGTTCTTCATCCAACAGGTCCAAAGCATCTTGCCGTGCTGTCTCATTGTCCGCTTCAACATAAGCCGCCACACGAGGTGAATCATGACGGATATCACAGGGAGAACCGCCTCTGCTCCGTAAACCATGAAGAACGGTGCGTATCCTGTTGATCTGTTGGGTGTAGTATTGATGCTCCATAACGCAGATGGTAACTCTTCTACCCAACAACCCGGTGTTCTCTGCAAAGGAACCATAAGCCGGGGCTTGATGCCTTTCAAGATCACTTGATTAGCCCTTTCTGCTTGACCGTTGGACTGTGGGTGTGCCACTGATGAAACGTCAAGCCGGATGTGCTCCCGTTCGCAGAACTCCTTCATGGCACCTTTGGACAAATTGGTACCATTATCTGTGATGATACTGTGTGGAAAGCCAAACCGGAAAATCACTTTTTTGATGAACTGAACCGCCGTGGCCGCATCACACTTGCCAACAGGTTCTGCCTCCACCCACTTTGTAAACTTATCAACTGCTACCAGGAGGTGGGTCTTATTATCTTTGGACCTTTTGAAAGGCCCAACCATATCCAGCCCCCAAGTCGCAAACGGCCAAGTAATTGGAATCATTCTCAATTCTTGAGCCGGCACATGAGCATGTCTTGAAAACTTTTGGCAACCATCACATCGTCTGACCAGATCCTCCGCATCAGCATGAGCAGTTAACCAATAGAAGCCATGACGAAACGCTTTAGCTACCAAAGATTTTGAACCGGCATGGTGACCACAATCTCCTTCGTGGATCTCACGCAAAATTTCACAGCCTTCTTCAGGAGACACACAGCGTTGAAACGCCCCTGATACACTGCAATGATGCAACTCGCCATTGACAATAGTCATGGACTTGGACCACCAGATTATCTGTCGGGCCGGAGTCTCGTCCTCTGGTAACTCGCCCCGGTTCATGTACGCCAGGTAAGGGAGCGTCCAATCTGGAATGACATGAAGAGCTTCCACCAATTGAGCCTCTGGATCAGGAATAGCCAAATCCGCTTCACCAGGGAGCTTGACCGACGGGTTGTGCAGCACATCCAGAAAAATATTGGGCGGGACCGGTTTGCACTGAGAGCCCAGCCGGCTTAAAGCGTCCGCCGCTTCATTCTTCCGTCGGTCCACATGGTCCACCTGATAGCCTTTAAAGTGACCTGCAACAATATCCACCTCACGACGATATGCTGCCATGAGTGAGTCCTTGGAGTCCCAGGTGCCAGATACTTGTTGAGCCACGAGGTCCGAGTCACCGAAGCACTTAACTCGACTTAGGTTCATCTCCTTAGCCATCCGGAGACCATGGAGCAAGGCTTCATACTCAGCTGCATTGTTAGTACAAGGGAACATTAACCGGAGAACGTAACAAAACTTATCACCTCGTGGGGAAGTTAATACGACTCCAGCCCCTGAGCCTTCCAATTGCCTGGATCCGTCAAAATGGATCGTCCAATATGTGTGATCCGGCTTTTCTTCAGGTGCTTGCATTTCCGTCCAATCATTGATGAAATCAACAAGTGCTTGAGACTTAATCGCCATCCGAGGCACATACTTCAATCCGTGCGGCCCAAGCTCTATAGCCCACTTGGCAATCCGGCCGGTCGCTTCCCGGTTCTGGATGATATCCCCCAAAGGAGCAGAACTGACCACCGTAATTGGGTGCCCTTGGAAGTATTGCTTAAGCTTCCGGCTTGCCATAAAAACTCCGTACACCAGCTTCTGCCAATGCGGATACCTTTGCTTGGACTCAATGAATACCTCGCTGATATAATAGACCGGACGTTGAACCGGATGCTCCTTACCTGCCTCCTTTCGCTCCACCACAATAGCCACGCTGACCGCACGAGCATTAGTAGCAACATATAGCAGTAACAGCTCCTTGTCAATGGGAGCGGCAAGCACAGGCGGATTGGCCAATTGCCGCTTTAAGTCCTCAAATGCTTCATCAGCAGTGGAACTCCAGACGAACTGATCTGTCTTCTTCAACATCTGATACAAAGGGATTGCCTTCTCACCAAGGCGGTTGATAAACCGGCTTAACGCGGCAATCCGGCCTGCCAGGCGTTGAACATCATTGATACACTTCGGTTTAGCCAGGGAGGTGATGGCTGTGATCTTCTCTGGATTAGCCTCAATTCCCCTGTTGGACACCAGAAAACCCAATAACTTTCCCGCCGGTACACCAAAGACACACTTGTCCGGATTAAGCATCATCTTGTACATCCTCAGGTTATCAAAGGTTTCCTTCAAATCGTCAACCAGAGTCTCCTTCTCTCTCGACTTAACCACGATATCATCCACGTAAGCATGTACATTACGGCCAATCTACTTGTGAAGACAATTTTGTACACACCGTTGATAAGTTGCCTGGGCACTCTTGAGCCCAAAGGGCATAGACACATAGCAGAAGGCTCCAAAGGGAGTTATGAATGCCGTCTTCTCCTGGTCCTTAACTGCCATTTTGATCTGATGATAGCCAGAATATGCATCCAAAAAACCTAAACGCTCACAACCCGCCGTAGCATCAATAATGATCTGCTGGACAAGCCTTATTAAGATCTGTGTAATCCACACACATGCGCCAGGTGCCGTTTTTCTTAAGGACTAGCACCGGATTGGCAAGCCACTCAGGGTGAAAAACTTCAACAATAAAACCAGCTGCTAAGAGCCTGGCTACCTCTTCTCCAATCGCCTTGCGTCTTTCTTCGTTAAATCGGCAGAGGAACTGTTTCACCGGTTTGTATTTAGGATCCACATTAAGGGTGTGCTCAGCGAGTTGCCTCGGTACACCTGGCATGTCAGAGGGCTTCCATGCAAAAATGTCCTGATTCTCATGGATGAACTCGATGAGCGCGCTTTCCTATTTCGGATCCAAGTTGGCACTGATGCTGAACTGCTTGGACGAATCGCCAGGTACGAAGTCAACAAGCTTAGTTTCTGCTGCCGATTTGAACTTCAGGGCCGGATCATGCTCCGTAGTTGGCTTCTTTAACGGAGTCATGTCCGCCGGATCAACATTGTCCTTATAATACTTCAGCTCCTCGGTGGCACAAATCAACTCTACGTAGGCCGCATCTCCTTCCTCGCACTCCAAAGCGATTTTACGGCTTCCGTGAACCGTTATTGTCCCCTTGTGACCCGGCATCTTGAGCTGCAAATACACATAACAGGGCCGTGCCATAAACTTGGCGTAGGCCGGTCGCCCAAACAGGGTGTGATATGGACTTTGGATTTTCACCACTTCAAACGTCAATGTTTCTGACCTGGAATCATGATCATCTCCAAAGGCCACTTCCAGAGCTATCTTACCAACAGGATATGCTGACTTGCCAGGTACCACACCGTGGAACACCGTATTAGACGGTTTGAGATTTTTATCTGTTAGTCCCATACGACGGAAGGTCTCATAGTACAAGATATTAATGTTGCTCCCTCCATCCATGAGAACTTTGGTGCACTTGTAACCTCCCACCTGAGGCGCCACCACGAGAGCCAACTGACCCGGATTATCAACCTGGGGAGGGTGATCCTCTCTGCTCCATATGATTGGCTGTTCAGACCAGCGTAGATAACGGGGCACGGCCGGTTCAACAGAGTTGACTGCCCACCTCTGAACCTTCCGGTCTCGCTTGTCCAAGCTAGTGGTGAAGACACGGTACTGCCCACTATTCAACTGCTTTGGGTTGCTCTGGTAACCTGACTGTTGCTGCTGCTGGTTATGACCACCCTGGTTGTTCTTATTATTTTGATTATTATGTCCGCCCGGATTACCATTAAATCCTGAATCGGAATTTCCTCCACCGTAACCCGGCCCGGTTCCTGAGCCACCGCCGGAGCCGTGATCATACCGGAAAGCATTACAATTCTTGAACTCCTGCATAATAAAGCAATCCTTCCAAAGGTGGTTTGCTGGCACCTCCTTCATCCCATGTCTTGGACAGGGCTGGCTCAGTAGATAATTTAGGCGGTCCGGGTTAGGGTTGGGTGCCTCACTGCGATTTGGCGGTTTACCCTTACGTCGCTGGCCCTTGTCCTGCGTGTTGGTATTAGCCACAAAGTCCATGTTACCATCCGCTTTACGCTTGCCTCCACCACCATTGCCTGCCAAATGATGTTGCTGACCTTTGGAGTTGTTGTTCCTCTTTCCCTTCCCTGCCTTGTCATCATCAGATTCGGGATCCTTGGTACTATCAGAATCAGCATACTTTACCAAAGCGGCCATGAGGGTCCCCATGTCAGTGCAATGGCGCTTCATCCGTCCCAACTTCAGCTTTAGGGGCCCAAACCGGCAGTTGCCTTCTAGGGTTAAGACTGCGGTGTCAGCGTTGATGTGGTCTAATGAATGCAAACCTTGTGAGACCCGGCGCACCCAATGAGTCATCGATTCTCCTTCCTCCTGGACACAGGCAGCTAAGTCCACTATCGACATAGGCTGCTTACATGTATCCTTGAAATTACTGATAAACTGGGCTCGTAATTGGGCCCATGAACTGATAGAGTTGGCCGGTAAGCTTTTTAACCAAGTGCGGGCCGTTCCTTCAAGCATCATGGTGAAGTACTTCACACATGCCGCATCATCCACATCAAGCATCTCCATGGCCATCTCATAGCTCTCCACCCATGTCTCTCGGAGTTGATCCGCCGTGTAATTTGGTACCTTGCGCGGGCCCTTGAAATCCTTGGGCAGGCGCACATTGCGTAAAGCGGGGACAAGGCAAGGCACCCCCAAAGAGCTAGAAGTAACACCGGGTTCAACCGAAATAGTTGGACGAACCGGTGTAAGCTGCCGAGCCTAATACTGTGCGGCTAGCTCGGCCTCCCTGCGCGCTCGGGCCCGGTCCACCACTTCCTGAGCGTTATCAGCACCACCTGCCGGATTGTTGCCGCAGGGTGCTCCATGTCGTTCATTACTTGATACTGTTGGTTCATCCATACGCGTGCTATAGCTCTGGCTTGGATGAGGGGTCGAGTGGATCCGGTCGCGGCTGTATGAGTATGCTTCATGTTGGTCCAAAGCTGTCCTAAGAAGCTCCTTGACCCGTCGTGTCTCTATCGCCTGCGGTGAGTCGCCTTCAATTGGAATGGCCTCCAGCCGTGCAGTAACGGCAACAAGATTGTCCATTGGGTTGGAGTAGTGACCCGGAGGTGTCGAAATAGCCTGGGGTATAACAGTGTTTTGACGAGGCGGATTCATCGGACGGGGCTGAACCGGCGCACCGGTCCCCGGAGCTTCCGGCCGGTTTTCCTCCAGCGGATTACTGGTTCCTGCTCCTGGGGTGTTGAAAAGGTCTCTGGCCTCGAAAACCGAAGGCAAACGGGATCGGTACTTCCTCTTCATGACTTCATGCGACGCGTTCTGGTCCAATATGAGCATGTAGGCTTGTGCGTCTAAAGCGGCCCGCTCCGTGGTCATCCTGGCACTCTCAGCTGCCAGGTCCACCTTGGCCTGGGTGATCTATTCCTTCACCTTCGCAATCTCCGCGTTGTGGACTTCCTGATCCGCCGGATTAGCTTCTGCCATAAGCGCAGCCAATGCATCAAATAGATATGATAGAACTTGAGCCGGCGGGCGTGTAGAGCTTCCTGCCCCGGCAGCTGTCGCCGCTGCTGAACCGGAGGTTATTGGCGCAGCGGTCGAAGAATGAAGCGCTGCTTGTGTGCCGGCCATGAATATTCCAACTCGGTTGGGTAGATCAGAGGGGTCTGGAATACTGTCGCCATCGAAACAGCCCCCAATCCGGCCATCTTGTAGCTGATATAGAGATTTGGTTTCTCCGGTTGATGACTCGTTGCCGGAATAAACGACGGTCTCGCCGCGAGATTCCGATCCATCCTCGTAACTTCCTCCATGGATGACTCCCACGAAGGCACGCTTCACGGCCAGTTTAACCCGGGCGGACCGCGCACGCTGAGCCGTTTCGACGAGGTCGGTGCAGATGTCCGGCTCAGGGCCCGGTTCACCGATCTTGCCGATGAAAACATGTATGCCACCAAAGGGGACCCGGTACCCGTACTCAAGTGAGCCGACCTTGGGGCCCCATCCTGCATCATCGATGTAGATCTTGCCGCGACGACTTTAGTCATCCGGCCCACAGCGTAGCCCTCGAGTCCTTCAAAGCGGCCCTCCAAGAACTTGAAACCATCGTGCGATAGCCCCACGATGGGCGCCAACTGTCGTGGTTTTGTCACGGTAGATGTCCTAGAGAAAGGACTTAGTCGTGGAGCCATCGCGACGGGTTAGCTTAAAGGGGTTAAAGCGGACACAGGGATGCAAGAGAGTTTATACTAGTTCGGCCCCTTCGATGAAGGTAAAAGCCTACATCTAGTTGTGATGGGATTGATGGGGTTTCGATGACTAGGGAGCAAACAAGCTTCGCCTATGTCTCGAGTTGTTGTGTGTTGTCCTTGAACCGCCGCCGGGTCGTCCCCTTATATACACGGGTGACGCCCGTCGGTTCACAGAGTCCCAATACCGGCTCATAGATGTGTCCGGTTTGGTCTCTATTTATTCCTAACTTATAATACAAGTTAAATACTAACGCCGGTTTACGGCTACATGCCTTGAACCGACTATGGGCCTTGAGCTCTCATCTGCCTTCTTGGGCTTTAACATAATTAACTACTGATGAAGTTAACCCGGCCCAGATAGGCCGGTTTATGCCCAGTAGTGATATCCTCAACAGTATACCCAATAGCAGCATGGTGCTTCTTTAGAGTTTTCAATAATATCTCTTCCTCATGCTCTGAAAGGTTAGCACTAATAATAACAGGATATATCTTTTTGTCATCAAGATAAGCATATTTAAGAGTATCAGGCAATAGTTTAAGCTCAAACACGGGATCACTCTTGGGTGGAGGAGGATCCCCTAGGATTTCAACAGGCAAATTGTGTTTCAGAATAGGTTCCTGTTTAAAGAATACTTCATCTATTTCCCTTCTTTCATTCATAAACATATCATTTTCATGGTCTAGCAAATATTGTTCTAAAGGATCACTAGGAGCTACGGCAATAGAAGCAAGACCAATAATTTCATCCTTACTAGGTAATTCTTCTTCACGGTGTTGTCTACTAAATTTAGAGAAATTAAATTCATGAGACATATCATCTAAACCGATAGTAACAACATCCTTTTTGCAATCTATCTTAGCATTAACAGTGTTTAAGAATGGTCTACCAAAAATAATGGGACAAAAGCTATCTTGTGGGGAACCAAGAACAAGAAAATCAGCAGGATATTTAGTTTTCCCACACAAGACTTCAACATCTCTAACAATTCCCATTGGTGAAATAGTATCTCTATTGGCAAGTTTAATTGTGACATCAATATCTTCTATCTCAGCAGGTGCAATATCATGCATAATTTCTTTGTATAAGTCGTAAGGTATTGCACTAGCACTAGCACCCATACCACATAAGCCGTGATAACAATAATCTCCTATTTTAACAGAAATAACAGGCATGCCTACCACAGGTCTGTTTTTATCTTTAGCACAAGGTTTAGCAATTCTAGCAGTCTCATCAAGGAAATGAATAACATGCCCATCAATATTATCAGACAAGAGATCTTTAACCATAGCAATATTAGGTTCAACTTTAACTTGCTCAGGAGGTGTATAAGTTTTAATATTGCTTTTACGAACCACGGTGGAAGCTTTAGCATGATCCTTTATCCTAACAGGGAAAGGTGGTTTCTCAACATAAGAAGTAGGAACAATAGGATCATCATAAGTGATAGTCTTTTCTTCAACTTTAATAGGTGCAGCTAATTTTACTTCTATGGGAGGATGATATTTAAACCACTTATCCTTGGGGAGATCAACATAAGTAGCAAAAGATTCACAGAAAGAAGCTACTATCTCAGAGTCAAGTCCATATTTAGTGCTAAATTTACGGAAAACATCGGTATCCATAAAAGATTTAACACAATCAAATTTAGGTGTCATACCTGACTTCTTACCTTCGTCGGGGTCCCAATCTTCAGAGTTGCGTTTAATTCTTTCCAATAAATCCCATTTGAATTCAATAGTCTTCGTCATAAAAGAGCCATCACAAGAAGTATCGAGCATGGTGCGATTGTTATCAGAAAGCCAAGCATATAAATTTTGAATAATCATCTCTCTTGAGAGCTCATGATTGGGGCATGAATATAACATTGATTTAAGCCCCCCCAAGCTTGAGCGATGCTTTCTCCTTCGCGAGGCCTATATATATATATAATTGCAATCACGGTGAACAAGATGCATAGGATAAAACTTCTGATGAAATTCCAATTTCAATCGTTTGTAGTTCCATGACCCCGTATCATCACATAGCCTATACCATGTCAATGCATCTTCCTTCAAAGATAAAGGGAAGACCTTCTTCTTAACAACATCTCCGGGTACACCTGCAAGCTTAAATAATCCACAAACTTCAACAACATATATTAGGTGCTCATCAGGATGCATTGTTCCGTCTCCTGCAGAAGGATTAGCTAGCAGTTTTTCTAACATACCCGAAGGAATTTCAATGCATACATTTTCATTTTCATTTTCAGTAGGTTCAGTAGGTTGAGGAGCAACTCTTTGCTCTACTAGTCGGGGTGAATATACCCCAAACAAGCCCCTTAGAGGATTACTTTCCATAGTAACAAGTGACAGTAAATTTCAGCACATTGTATAAATTTTTCCTTACCAAATTCCACCTACCAAAGGCGCTTCAATCCCCGACAACGGCGCCAGAAAAGAGTCTTCATGACCCAAAAGTATAGGGGATCTATCGTAGTCCTTTCGATAAGTAAGAGTGTCGAACCCAACTAGGAGCAGAAGGAAATGATAAACGGTTTCCAGCAAGGTATTCTCTGCAAGTACTGAAATAAGTGGTAACAGATAGTTTTGTGATAGGATAATTTGTAATGAGCAACAAGTAACAAAAGTAAATAAAGTGCAGAAAGGTGGCCCAATCCTTTTTGTAGCAAGGGACAAGCCTGGACAAACTCTTATATAGAGAAAAGCGCTCCCGAGGACACATGGGAATATCGTCAAGCTAGTTTTCATCACGTTCATATGATTCGCGTTCGGTACTTTGATAATTTGGTATGTGGGTGGACCGGTGCTTGGGTGCTGTCCTTACTTGGACAAGCATCCCACTTATGATTAACCTCTATTGCAAGCATCCGCAACTACAACAAAAGTATTAAGGTAAACCTAACCATAGCATGAAACATATGGATCCAAATCAACCCCTTATGAAGCAACGCATAAACTAGGGTTTAAGCTTCTGTCACTCTAGCAACCCATCATCTACTTATTACTTCCCAATGCCTTCCTCTAGGCCCAAATAATGGTGAAGTGGTATGTAGTCTACGTTCACATAACACCACTAGAGGGGAGACAACATACATCTCATCAAAATATCAAACGAATACCAAATTCACATGACTACTAATAGCAAGACTTCTCCCATGTCCTCAGGAATAAACGTAACTACTCACAAAGCATAATCATGTTCATAATCAGAGGGGTATTAATGTGCATATAGGATCTGAACATATGATATTCCACCAAATAAACCAACTAGCATCAACTACAAGGAGTAATTAACACTAGTAGCAACCCACAGGTACCAATCCCGGACTTGGAGACAAGAATTGGATACAAGAGATGAACTAGGGTTTTGAGAGGAGATGGTGCTGGTGAAGATGTTGATGGAGATTGCCCTCTCCCGATGAGAGGAGCGTTGGTGATGACGATGGCGATGATTTCCCCCTCCCGGAGGGAAGTTTCCCCAGCAGAACAGCTCCACAGAACCCTAGATTGGTTCCGCCAAGGTTCTGCCTCGTGGCGGCGGAGTTTCATCCGAGAAGATGGCTTATTATTTTTTCCTCATCGAAAGACCTCATATAGCAGAAGATGGTCATCAGAGGGCCACCAGGGGGCCCACGAGGTAGGGGGCGCGCCCAGGGGGTAGGGCGCGCCCCCAACCTCGTGGGCAGGGTGTGCCCCCCTAGTGAACTTCTTGCACTTAGTATTTTTTATATATTCTGAAAATGTCTTCCGTGAAGTTTCAGGACTTTTGGAGCTGTGCAGAATAGGTCTCTAATATTTGCTCCTTTTCTAGCCCAGAATCCCAGCTGTCGGCATTCTCCCTCTTTATGTATTCCTTGTAAAATAAGAGAGAATAGGCATAAGTATTGTGACATAATGTGTAATAACAGCCCATAATGCAATAAATATCGATATAAAAGTGTAGCGACCCGACCGAAATGGGTCAAGTCTACTGTGCTCCGGTGTCATCCCTGGATCAGTAATGCTGACACCACACAGTACATCGAAGGATTTATCGCAGAGTGGCAATCACACACTTATTACATTGTTGTCTCAAAGAGAACTTATTACAATAAATATGGCTTAAGGCCAACTAATAACGATAACAGCGGAAGACTCGGAAGATAAATGGGTCCATCAACTCCAACGGCATCACTGAGTATAGAACCACGACCTAAAAGCACCTTACTCGCCGTCTGAAAAGTCTGCAACATGAAAGTTGCAGCCCGAAAACGGGTCAGCACATGGAATATGCTGGCAATGTAACACATAGAGAGTAATGAACAGCAATGAGCTATACTATATGCATGTATGGCTGGTGGAAAGCTCTATGGTTACAATTTTTCGTAAAGCCAGTTTTTCCCTACCGCAAAGGAATAAATTTATTTAACTATCATGGTAGTTGTTAACATCGAGAATGGTTGACAGCATTCCGATCCCAATTAAGTGAACAATTAAAACCCAACAATATTAATTAGAGTAACATGATGAGATTCACATGATATTCAAGTACTAGATACTCAAATTGTCCATAACCGGGGACACGGCTAATCATGATTAGTTTGTTACACTCTGCAGAGGTTTGCGCACTTTTCCCCACAAGACTCGATCGCCTCCGTTGGATTTCTCGCACTACATGGTGTTTGAGAAGACGGATGACCGAGACATAGTCTTTCAGAAGCGCTAGCACCTTACGATCGGGTAGACCGTACCACCTACATCCCCTACATCTGCTAGTCTACCACTGTAAGAGTTCACACGACTTAATCAACTATGCCAGAGCCCATAATGGCTTGTGGCTGCACACGGAAGTTACTAGCATGAATGATCTTATGATCCCTTTGAGCCTGGGTGGCGGTCCAAAATAAAACAGGCAAGTCCTGATAGAAACCAGGTGCCTCAATCCACCCAGATGTGTGTTTAAGTTGCCACCTTAGATAAACCATTAAAATTAATAAACTCACATCTGTCATGGATATCACTCACCCAATCCACGTCTACTAGCATAGCATGGCATAATAAGCAAACGTAGAAGTAACTCCCAAAGGTTTCATAATAAACAGGTAATAGGTACTACCTCATCTACTTCCCATCCCACAATTTAATTAGATCCTAATCATGCAATGTGAGAGGATTGATCTAATGCAATAAAACATGGGTTGTAGAAAAGGTATGATCAAAATGTTACTTGCCTTGCTGAGAATCCGCGAGTCCTAGGGTTTCGAAGTAACAAGCGGCGCAATCCGGGTGATCTATCGCAGACAAACAACAAGCACACAATAAGTACTCATCTAATGCACAGGTAAAACTCGAACAAGAGAACGAACCAGAAAGTTCAACTTAAGAACTCCGGTTGCAAAGAAAGGAAAAAAACTGAACAGACGACGGAAAAACAAACGGCGGAAGAAAACAACTCGGTTCTAGCAAGTTGAAACTAGGTCAAATTTTACCGTAGCAAAAACTTGTTTAAGTTGATTAGTCGGAACGGCGGTTTCGAAACGAAACTCCAGGCGCTTGAATCACCTGATTCCGATAAACGAGCGACAAGAAAGACTGGAACGAAGATCGGATCTGAGATCACGATCGCGGAATAAATCCGACGAAAAGAAAGAGACGAACGGTTAAACGAACGGGCGTCGTTAACCGGGAAAAATCGGTGATCACGTTCATTGAGACGAACGGTCCGAAAGAAGAATGAAAACCGATCTAGGGTTTTCGAAAAAGAAATCGAAAAGAAAAACCGGAAAGAAAAACAGAAAAGAAACGGAACGGTTCTTTTAAGAAAAACTGAACCGGGGAAAAAAATGAGGCGCGGCGCGGGGCTACCTCCGGCGAGGCTCCGGCGAGGGGCTCCGGCGGCGGCGGCGCGGCTAAGGCGGCGGCTAGGCGGCGGCGGGGCTGCGGCTTGGGCGCGGGTGGCGGCGCGGCTAGAGGCGGCGGCGGCTTGGGGAGGAGAGGGGGGGTGTTGGTATTTATATAGGATGGGGGGTCTCTTGCTTGGGGAAGGGGCAAGGGGAGGCGGCGGCGGCTTGGAGTCCCTCTGGGACTCGGCCTGGTGGCGGTGGCTGGCGGCTAGCGCGCGCTGCTAGGCCGGCCTTGGCCCAGGCGGCTGGGCCTGCGTCCCTTCTTTTTTTTTCTTTTAAATCGGTTACGCGCGCAGAAAAACAAAAGAAAGAAAATCTAAACGAACTCCAAAATTCCTAAAGTAAATTTTCTCCGACTTCTAAAAATGAGTCGAACAAAATGAACTTTTCTCCGGGCCTAGAATGCAATTTTCGAAAACACGCATTTTTCCCTATCCAAATAAAATGCAAATAAACACCGGAAAAACAAAAATTTGATTTATTTATTAAATCTTCATTTTTCCTAAATTTGGGAAAAGTCATATTATTTCCCCCTCTCATATTTTGATATTGGAAAAAAATAATTGAAGATGAAATAAATAAATCAAATGATCCCCTTTTCAAAATTTGAGAAAACTCAAATATGAAAATAACGAAATCTCCAACTCTCTCTCCAAGGGTCCTTGAGTTGCGTGAAATTTCTAGGATCGACCAAAATGCAAGAAAATATGATATGCATGATGATCTAATGTATAACATTCCAAATTGAAAATTTGGAATGTTACAAAAAGCATGATGCAAAATGGACGTATCACGCACCCTAGTGTTCAAACCTCAAGGGTTTGCCGGAACCCGTAATCCGACAAATTTGAAGACCTAAGAAGAATTTCAATTCTCCCATCATAGACATTTGATATTCTTCACTCATCATATAGGCAAATTCATCACTGTAACATTGGTCAATACAGCCAAAGATGATATCATCAACTTATATTTGGCACATGAATAATTCATCATCATAAGTTTTGGTGAAAAGAGTTGGGTCAAGTGAACCGGGTTTGAAGCCTTTCTTCATGAGGAATTCCTCCAAAGTATCATACCATGCTCGAGGGGCTTGCTTGAGGCCATAGAGGGCCTTATTGAGTCCGAAGACTTTGTCAGGATGCTTTGGATCTTCAAAACCTGGGGGTTGAGCAACATATACTTCTTCCTCAAGCTTACCACTAAGGAATGCACTTTTCACATCCATTTGATATAATATGATATTGTGATGGTTAGCATAAGAAAGTAATATGCGAATAGCCTCAAGTCTAGCAACAGGTGCAAAAGTT
This sequence comes from Triticum urartu, assembly GCF_056163025.1. NCBI lineage: Eukaryota > Viridiplantae > Streptophyta > Magnoliopsida > Poales > Poaceae > Triticum > Triticum urartu. Next base: position 477,859,450 of record NC_141875.1, on the reverse strand, counting down.
TCATCGAAGTCAATTCCTTCAACCTATGTGTAGCCTTGAGCTACAAGCCGTGCCTTATTCCTCACCACAAGGCCATTTTCATCTTGCTTGTTGCGGTAGATCCATTTGGTGCCGATGATATTGTGCTTGCATGTGCCAGGTCGCTTGAAAAGTTCCCACACATTGTTGAGCTCGAACTGATGTAATTCCTCTTGCATCGCTTGAATCCACTCAGGCTCCAGAAATGCTTCATCTACCTTAGTGGGCTCTATGATAGAGACGAAAGCAAAGTGCCCACAAAAGTTAGACAAATGTGAAGCTTTTGAGCATGTGAGAGGACCTGGTGCTTTTATGTCGTTGATGGTTCTCTCAATCTGCACTTCATTAGCAACGCGAGGGTGAGCTGGTTGACGACAAGGAATTTGCTCAGCATTTTCTTTAGAGCCATTTTCTTCAGGTGCACCAGCATGATTTTCTTCATGTTCTAGAATGACTTCTTCAGCAGATTCTTCGGTAGGAATGACATCCTTAGTAGCCTTGAACTTAATGGATTCCTTAGGTGGTATTTTATCTAGCATAGGAGGTAGGTGCTCTCTTTGCAAGCCATTAGTTTCATCGAACCGCACATCTACAGTTTCAACAACCTTGTGGTGATAGGTGTTGAAGACTCTGTAGGTGTGCGAGTCCTTTCCATAACCAAGCATAAAACCTTCATGTGCTTTCGGTGCAAATTTAGAATTGTGATGAGGATCTATGATCCAACATTTAGCATCGAAGACTTTGAAATAACTCACCTTGGGATTCTTGTTAGTGAGGAGTTCATATGAGGTATTTCTAAAGAATTTGTGAAGATATACCCTGTTGATGATGTGGCATGCAGTATCAATTGCCTCAGGCCAGAAGCAAGGAGGCGTCTTGTATTCATCAAGCATAGTGCGTGCCATATCAACAAGAGTCTTGTTCTTGCGCTCCACGACGCCATTCTAGTAAGGAGTATAAGGAGCAGATAACTCATGAGTAATAACAAGTTCATCAAGATAATCATCAAGACCAGTATTCTTGAACTCAGTTCCATTGTCACTTCTGATGTGCTTGATCTTCACACCAAAGTTGGTTGAAGCCCTCGAGGAAAATCGTTTGAAGACTTCCTGCACTTCAGTTTTGTAAGTGATGATATGCACCCATGTATAACGAGAATAGTCATCAACAATGACAAAGCCATATAAAGATGCAGCATTAGTAAATGTGCCATAATGAGTAGGGCCAAACAGATCCATGTGAAGCAATTCAAATGGACGAGTGGTAGTCATGATGGTCTTTGAGGGATGCTTGGCCTTGGTCATTTTCCCAGCTTCACAAGCTCCACACAGATGGTCCTTGAGGAATTTGACACCCTCGATGCCAATGACATGCTTCTTCTTCGCGAGCGTGTGCAGGTTCCTCATGCTAGCATGACCAAGTCATCGATGCCATAGCAGGCCTTCTGAAGCTTTTCCAAGTAGACATGTAGTAGGTTGTGGTCCTGTAGAGAAATCAACAATATACAAATCTCCTATCCTAAAGCCTTCGAAGACTTTGGAATTGTCAGCTTCCATGATCACAACACAATGATACTTGCCAAAGACAACAACCATATCAAGATCACAAAGCATTGACAGACATGAGGTTGAACCCTAAGGACTCGACAAGCATGACTTTGTCCATATCCTTTGAGATTGCAACCTTACCTAGACCCAATACATTGCTTTTGCCTTTGTCATCATAGGTGATATGCTTTAGATGAGATGGAGATAAGGCAGTGTCCATCAATAAGCTCCTGTCACTAGTCATGTGATTTGTACATCCACTGCCGAGGACCCACTCAGTGGATTTGGGTTGATCATCCTGCAGATGAATTGGTGCATCTTACGAACTCATATACTTCATCAGTGAAGAATATGACATCAGTTTCATCAGATCAATTTCGTCAAGCGATAGAATAGGTAAAGTAGTATGAGGACGTGGGAGATGAAAATTCATTTCTTCATGATTAGCTTGCGTCCTTTCAAGCATATTCAGGTCTCCAGCAAATTCTTTAGACATTTTAAGTTCGTTTGGAGACCTGACCTTGCATAAGAGATTAGTTCTTTTTCTTCACCACCCACATCTGGAGGGTAGCAAAGAGTTCATCATCCTGCGAGCTCCATAAGAGAAAGGTGGCATTGAAGCCAATCCACTTCGTTTCACATGAGAGGGGTTAGAGTAAGCATATGAATAAGCCGAGAAATTCTTCGAGGACTTATGAACATAATGATTTGAAGAATAATGCACATATTCATAACCCTTAGATCTTCCCTGTGAAACAGAAGTGTTAGCACGATGATGTTCATATGAGGACTTTGATCCTTTCTAGGAATTTGGTCCGTAAGAGGACTTGGATCCATATGAAGAATTTGGTCCATATGAAGAATTTGATCTGGGGTTCCTATTCTTCATAGGTGGTGAAGTGATGACATTCACCTGAAGACTTTCAAGGAACCTTTTGGGAACCCAGATTTTCTTCATAGGGGGACCGTTCCTGCAGTTAGTGCCAACATATCTAGCAAATACTTCACCATTCTGATTTTTGAACAATTTATAGTTGGAGTCAAATGAATCATGAGAGGAATATGAAGATTCACATGTAAATCCAGATAAGGTAGATGGATCCACTGAAGGTCCCTTTGTAGCGATCCATGAGGTTTTGGGATACTGCTCAGGTTTCTAGTAGGTCCCATCAACATTTAGTTTCCTCTCAAAGGCAATACCCTCTTTCCTAGGGTTCCTGTTGAGGATCTGCTTTTTAAGCATATCACAAAGTGCCTGATTCCCTTTGAGGCTTTTGTACATGCCTGTCACATACAATTGCTTCAGCCCTGCATGGTCAGTGATACTAGCAGCATCCTCAGATGAGGAATTAGTGATAGCAGAGACAGTTGAAGAATTTGCAGCAATAGAAGCATTTCAACTTTTAGGTGAAGAATTAGCAGATTCACGTTCAATGCACTTCAAACATGGAGGAATAAATTCTTCCTCAGCAGCGCTGATTTGTTGAGCAAGTAATGAATCATGCTCCTTCTGAAGATCTTCATAACTCACTATTAGTTGCTCAAGGTCTTGCGTTGTTTGAAGAAATTCATAAGAAAGCTTCTCATGATCAGATAAGAGAGTGTTATGATGACTCTAAAGGTTGTCAAACTTAGTCTGAAGTCTCTGAAGACTTTCGACCAAAGCTTTAGAACGATCCATTTCTTCACCCAGCATATCATCGCTCTCATCTAGCATGTTTTGAACTTTTTCCAAAGCTCTTTGTTGTTTAGTGGCAAGGGAAGCAAGTTTGGAATAGCTGGGTCCAAATTCATCACCAGATTCATCATCACTGGACTCAGATAGGTAGCATTCAGTTACCTTGGCACCCTTTGCCATAAGGCATGGTGAAGAGGATGATGATTCCGGATCAAAAGTAATAGCCTTGCGTGATTCCATAAAATCCTCAAACCAGGGGTCATGATGAGTTCGATGACCTTCATAGACCTCAGAGAGTCGGTCCCAGATGAGCTTCACATGGCTGAGATGCATAATGTTCCTGAACTAATTTTGAGACAAGCCGGGGTAGATGTCCTTCGCCGTGAGGTTAAGTAGAGTGTACTTGCGAATATCATCAGCCTCCGCCATCTTGCAGAGATCGGTAAGACCAATCTCCGTGACGGTCCACATTTCGCTGTTCATCGCCATGAGGCGCTTCTTCATCATGTCCTTCCACTTGGGATAATCATGACCGTCAAAGATGGGCATGTCACTATTTTCATTCCTACGGTCGACATAACTAAAACTCCGGGCGGTTAAACCAAAATCACACAGAATAAGGGAGTGCCTTGCTCTGATACCAATTGAAAGTGCGTTAAGTCGACTAGAGGGGGTGAATAGGCGATTTTTATGAATTCTTCACTGAGGAATTTTAGAGTGAGGAAAATCCTAAGCGAAGAACTACTTGCAGCAGAATAAGTACTCAGGTGCAAACATAATAGAGTAGTAGCATAGTCATCAAGAAGAAATGAAAACAACATATAGTACATAAAGCGTAAACACGGGATGAGTGGGCTGAAGACAAACTGACTGGAGAAATTGAACTGAGGAAATTGAGAAAGTCTTCAGTCAAAGTCTTCAAATAGTAGCGATGAAGTACACAATGAGGAAATGGAAGGGTTTAGGAAATAAAACCAGTTAGCTTAGTGAAGACAATGATTTGGTAGACCAGTTCCAACTGTTGTGACAATCGTACGTCTGGTTGGAGCGGATAGGTATTTAAACCTGAGGACACACAATCCCGGACACACAGTCCTCACCGTATTCTTGTTGAACTAAGGTCACACAGACCTCGTCCAATCACTCATGGTAAGTCTTCAGGTGACTTCCAAACTTGGTCACCCGGCGATCCATAATTTCCTCTTGGATGCTCTAGACCATGACGCCTAACCGTATGGAGGATGCACAGTCCTCAAAGGTAACAAGCATCGGTTCCACACGGGAACAATCTCTTCAGTGATGCTCAATCACTTTGGGTTTGTAGGTGTTTGGTTTGGGTGTTTGGGTTTTTCCTCACTTGATGATTTTCGCTCAAAGTCCTCGGAGGATGGGATGCTCTCAATGACAAGTGTCAGTTTCTCGCGGAGCAGCCAACCAGCTAGTGGTTGTAGGGGGTGGCTATTTATAGCCTAGGGAGCAGCCCGACATGATAAGACATAAATGCCCTTCAATGATATGACCGTTAGGTGGGTAGATATTTTGGGACAGCTGGCGCATAGCACAACAACGGTCGGAAATTTGGCTATCAAATTCCTCGGTGATATCATGATCCTCACTTGTAGGCAATCCGCACTGGCGAATTCCTAACTCCTCAGTCAGAAAAAATTCCTCAGAGAACAGAAGAACTTCGTCTCTATCACGGAAGAAATTGACTAAACTGTATGAGATTTCCAATGGCTTCACTCGAAGGGATTGGTAGGTGTAGGATTTTGAGTTGAGCATCACTTGGAAACTTTTCCTTAGTTTTACTTCGACCCCTTTAACAGTACGGTGTTTCCTATGACTCAAGAAAGAGAAAATGAAACTACGAAAACAAAAGTCTTCACGCTTCATATTCCTCGCATGAATATCAAGTCTTCACGGTCACACCAATTTCTTCACTTTCAAAGTCTCCAGAAAGTCTTCAGAAATCCAAAGTCTTCAGTTGAAGACATTCATTTTTAGGGGTCAACTTTCTCTGTAAATATCAAACTCCTCATAGACTTATAGACCTGTGTACACTCACAAACACATCAGTCCCTTAACCTATAAGTCTTCAATACACCAAAATCACTAAGGGGCACTAGATGCACTTACATGTCACAAGGGGTGGCTGCGCCCCTCCCCCCCATGGCAAGTCCGTATTGGACATGGGAGGGGGCGGCGCCCCCTCTTTCTTTCTCCCTCTCTTCCTCCTTCCCTTTCTCCCCCTCTTGGAAAGTACAGGGAGTCCAACTAGGATTGGGAATCCTAGTTGGACTCCCCCTATGGCGCCCCCCCCTTGGTCGGCCTCCTCCTCCTCCCCCATCCTTTATATACTTGGGCAGGGGGGCACCCCAAAGCACAACAGACAATCTCTTAGCCGTGTGCGGTGCCCCCTCCACAGTTTAACACCTCGGTCATATTGTCATAGTGCTTAGGTGAAGCCCTGCGCCGGTAACTTCATCATTACCCTCGCCATGCCGTCGTGCTGATGGAACTCTCCCTCGTCCTCAACTGGATCAAGATCTTGAGGGACGTCATCGTGTTGAACGTGTGCTAAACACGGAGGTTCCGTACGTTCGGTACTTGGATCGGTTGGATCGCGAAGACGTTCGACTACATCAACCGCGTTACTAAACGCTTCCGTTTTTGGTCTACGAGGGTACATGGATAGACTCTCCCCTCTCGTTTCTATGCATCTCCTAGATAGATCTTGTGTGATCGTAGGAAATTTTTTGAAATACTGCGTTCCCCAACAATAATCATGTTTTTGTAAAAGTTATCGGCAACTGGCAGGAGCCTTATGGTTGTTGCTTTATTGTATGAAATGCAATCTCTAATTGCTTTACTTTATCACTATGTGTTAGCGATAGTCATAGAAGCAATTGTTGGCGAGACAACAACGACGCTACGATGGAGATCAAGCTATCAAGCCAGTGACGATGGAGATCATGACGATGCTTTGGAGATGGAGATCAAAGGCACAAGATGATGATGGCCATATCATGTCACATATTTTGATTGTATGTGATGCTTATCTTTTATGCATCTTATTTTGCTTAGTACGACTGTAGCATTATAAGATGATCCCTTACTAAAATTTCAAGGTATAAGTGCTTTCCCTGAGTATGCACCATTGCGACAGTTCGTCGTGCTGAGACACCACGTGATGATCAGGTGTGCTAAGCTCTACGTTCACATACAACGGGTGCAAGACAGTTTTGCACAGGCGGAATACTTGGGTTAAACTTGACGAGACTAGCATGTACATACATGGCCTCGGAACATGGGAGACTGAAAGGTCGAACGTGAATCATATAGTAGATATGATCAACATAGAGATGTTCACCATTGAAAACTACTCCATCTCACGTGATGATAGAACATGGTTTAGTTGATTTGGATCACGTGATCACTTAGATGATTAGAGGGATGTCAATCTAAGTGGGATTTCTTAAGTAATATGGTTAATTGAACTTTAATTTATCATGAACTTAGTCCTGATAGTATTTGCATAACTATGTTGTAGATTAATAGCTCGTGATGTAGCTCCCCGTTTATTTTTTATATGTTCCTACAGAAAAAATGTTGAAAGATGATAGTAGCACTGATGCGGACTAGGTCCGTCATCTAAGGATTATTCTCATTGCTGCACAGAAGTATTATGTACTTGATGCACTGCTAGGTGACGGGCCTATTGCAGGAGAAGATACAAACGTTATGAACGTTTGGCAAGCTCGATATGATAACTACTTGATAGTTTAGTGTACCATGATTTACGGCTTAGAACCAGGACTTCAAAAATGTTTTGAACGCCACGGAGCATATAAGATGTTCCAAGAGCTGAAATTGGTATATTATACTCATGCCTGATTCGAGAGGTATGAGACCTCTGACAAGTACTTTGCCTACAAGATGGAGGAGAATAGCTCAACTAGTGAGCATGTGCTCAGATTGTCTGAGTACTACAATCGCTTGATTCAAGTGGGAGTTAATCTTCCAGATAAAATAGTGATTGACAGAGTTCTCTAGTCACTATCACTAAGTTACTGGAACTTCGTGATGAACTATAATATGCAAGGGATGACGAAAACGATTCCCGAGCTCTTCGTGATGCAGAAATCGACGAAGGTAGAAATCAAGAAAAGCATCAAATGTTGATGGTTGACAAGACCACTAGTTTCAAGTAAAAGGGCAAGGGAAAGAAAGGGAACTTCAAGAAGAATGAAAAGCAAGTTGCCACTCCCATGAAGAAGCCCAAAGCTAGACCCAAGCCTGAAACTGAGTGCTTCTACTGCGAAGGAAATGGTCACTGGAAGCGAAACTGCCCCAAATACTTGGCGGATAAGAAGGATGGCAAAGTGAACAAAAGTATATATGATATACATGTTATTGATGTGTACTTTACTAGTGTTCATTGAAGCCCCTGGGTATTTGATACTGGTTCAGTTTCTATGATTAGTAAACTCGAAACAGGAGTTACAAAATGAACAAAGACTAGTTGAGGGCAAGGTGACGATGTGTGTTGGAAGTGATTCCAAGGTTGATAAGATCACCATCGCACGCTCCCTTTACCTTCGGGATTAGTGTTAAACCTAAAATAAATGTTATTTGGTGTTTGTGTTGAGCATAATATGATTGGATCATGTTTATTGCAATACGGTTATTCATTTAGATGACTTGAAGGATGTCTATCTAAGTGGGAGTTCTTAAGTAATTTGATTAATTGAACTTAATTTATCATGAACTTAGTCCTGATAGTATTTGCATATCTATGTTATAGATCAATAGCTCGCGTTGTAGCTCCGCTATGTTTTTGATATGTTCCTAGAGAAAACCAAGTTGAAAGATGATAGTAGCAATGATGCGGACTGGGTCCATGATCTGAGGACTATCCTCATTGCTGCATAGAAGAATTATGTCCGTGATGCACCGCTAGGTGACAGACCTATTGCAGGAGAAGATGCAGACGTTATGAATGTTTCACAACATCGGTATGATGACTACTTGATAGTTTAGTGCACCATGATTTACGGATTAGAACTGGGACTTCAAAAATGTTTTGAACGCCATGGAGCATATAAGATGTTCCAAGAGTTGAAATTGGTATTTCAGACTGATGGCCATGCCAAGAGGTATGAGACCTCTGACAAGTACTTTGCCTACAAGATGGAAGAGAATAGCTCAGCTAGTGAGCATGTGCTCAGAATGGCTGGGTACTACAATCACTTGAATCAAGTGGGAGTTAATCTTCCAGATAAGATTGTGATTGAAAGAGTTCTCTAGTCACTATCACTAAGTTACTAGAACTTTGTGATGAACTATAATATGCAAGGGATGAAAAAACGATTCCCGAGCTCTTCGCGATGCTGAAATCGGCGAAGGTAGAAATCAAGAAAAAGCATGAAGTGTTGATGGTTGACAAGACCACTAGTTTCAAGAAAAAAGGCAAAGGAAAAGAAAGGGAACTTCAAGAAGAATGACACGCAAGTTTCCACTCCCGTGAGGAAGCCCAAAACTAGACCTAAGCCTGAAACTGAGTGCTTCTACTACAAAGGGAATGCTCACTGGAAGCGGAACTACCCAAAGTATTTGGCGGATAAGGAGGATGGCAAAGTGAACAAAGGTATATTTGATATACATGTTATTGATGTGTACTTTACTAGTGTTCATAGTAACCTAGGGTATTTGATACCGGTTTAGTTGCTAAGATTAGTAACTCGAAACAGGAGTTACAAAATGAATAGAGACTAGTTGAGGGTGAGGTAATGATGTGTGTTGGAAGTGATTCCAAGGTTGATAAGATCACCATCGCATACTCCCTCTACCTTCGAGATTAGTATTGAACCTAAATAAATGTTATTTGGTGTTTGCGTTCAGCATGAATATGGTTAGATCATGTTTATTGCAATTCAGATATTCATTTAAGTCAGAGAATAATTGTTGTTCTGTTTACATAAATAAAACCTTCAATGGTCATGTCGGTGTTCTGGGAACGGGGGTCCCCAAACTTGCCTGCCTGCGGCCCATGGCGTGGCTGTGTTGGCAGGCATGTACAGCCCATCTTCATCGTCAAGGAACCAAGACCCTCGTGAGGGGCCAAGCCTCGCGAGGCGGGCGATGCAAGACCTCCTCAGGAGCGGCCTCACCAGGCTGCCTCGCGAGGAGCGGAGATATCAAGGCGGGGTGAACCTCGCGAGGCTCTCGTGACATGAGCCGTGACGATCGACACCAGGCAGGCGCCAGGCGGGCGTAGTGTCCTTGCTTCCTCTTTTGTGCTAAGGGGGCAAGCGCAAGTGTGGAGTACCGAGGCATCAAGAAAAGGTTTCCATATTAGTGCAACGAGACCAAGACCCGCCAGACAACAGGACAGAGGTCACCGTGGAGCCCAAGACGACGTCATCACCAGAACCTTTGGCAGGCGAAGACCACCTTTTGTTAGGATAGCTCGTACTAGTTGTCCCCCTACAAATTGGCCGCCATTATTGGCTCCCTTGCCGCTCAATATTTGGGAAGAGGACTAGGGCCTCTATAAATAGGACTAGCCACCACCAAGGAGAGAGAGATCGGTCGAGAGCCAACCCTTAGCCACACCGAACACAAGAGCACCTCAACCTCAAGAGGCTGTTCTTCCCCTTGTACTATTCATCATCAACCCAAGAGGCAATCCACCACCACCACACTGGAATAGAGTATTACACCACAATGGTGTCCCGAACCAGTATAAATCTTGTGTCTTTCCGTTGCGAGTGCGTCGAGTTCGTCCGCGAGACCTTAGTGAGCTAGGGCGTAGATCGATAGAAGGGAAAGAAATTCGCGCGCACCCCAGAGTTCGAACCTTAAGGGTTTGCCGAAACCCCAGATCCGAAATTTGGCGCGCCAGGTAGGGGTGTGCCGGAGTCTCTTCCTCGCCAATCAACTCGCTGACGCTCCATGACCCCGACGTACGGCGACCCAAGGGCTGACTCCGACCGCTGGGCAGCTTGGCCAGCCCGGGCGGTGACACCAGCCCACGAAGATCTCGACCCCGCGCCCCAGGCGGCACGGGCGCCGCCTAACACTGCAGGGCACGGGCGGCGTGGCCAGGCTTCATCCACCCTCACTCCGTGGCAAACGCGAGCCGCTGCAAGGGCTGTAAGCCACGGCACAGCAATGGCACCACACACCCGACGGGAGAGGCAAACATGCGGGCTGCGCTCACGGTGGCGTGGGAGTTGCTGAGGTGCTGGCTGATGGAGAGCGGACACGACGCACTGCTGGAACGTGTCAATGAGCTGCTGGATGCGCCGGCATCAGGAGCGCCGCCCTTCTGCTATCTGCAGCCTTCCCGAGCTGCCACTGGACCTCATGACGGGACACGCCGCAACCGCGCGCCCTTGGGTGCGCCTGGGGGCATCCCCGGCCCCAGGACGGCCGGCGGCGCCGGGGGCCCCGTTGCCCTTGCGCCGCCTCTGGTGGGCACGGGCAGGAGCATTGCCCCCCATGGCCCCAGCGGGGCGTCGCGTTATCATCCTCAGGACGCTGCGCTGGGTCGGGCGACGTGGAGTGTGGGGCACTACGGCGAGGTGTTCGGGGTAACAGCCCCAGAAGCCTATGTGCCCCGCATGATGGATCAGGAGTGCACACCGGAAGACGACCCTGACTCGTTTCTCGGGCCAGGTTGGGAGGAGGAAGTATTGGGAGCTGAAGCCTTCCAGGAGCCGCCGGAGAGCCCCGCCAACCGCACCGTCGACAACAGATATATGGTACCACTAATCCCTCAGGATCAAGCTTACGCTAACCATGAGTCACAGATGAACCAGGCCCCGGCGCTGAATGGTGGTTTTAACACGAAAGGAGAGACCCGCTGGGGGCTGCGTGGAAGGGGCCAGGAGCAAGGCCCCTCCCCGAGTCAGGCGGAGCAAGGCAACGCTCGGAGGTAGGCCCTCTGCCGGGGTGGCAACTGCGGCCCTTCCCCCGGCAAAGGACCCGTGGTCGCCGAGGGCGCCGCTGGCGTCCCCTCTGCCCTCGTTGGGCTGTCCCGGTTTCCGGTCGTCCCAACGGTGGCAGGGGTGGCGCAAGGCGGGGCCCTCGTCTGGCGCTATGAAGCAAGGCCGGTTCCTATGAAGAAGGCCCAGTGCATGTGAAGCTCGCCGCCCGTGACACTCTCACGTAATAATGAGTGGGGCTGTACACGCCCCGGAGTCTCAGGGGTGCCGGCCTCAGGACCTGGGGCTCCATGCCACGCCTAGTGGCAGCACTTAGCTCCGCGCTGGTGAGAAGACTCGAAGACCAGAAGACTAGACTAGGCGCCGGACGCAACCATTTGCTTTGGATCTCTTCTTCTATAGCCTTGCTTTTTGGATTTGGGTTTAAGTTGAAGTCAAGCTTTTATTGATGCATGCGGGGGGGTGTATTTTCTCGTTCAAGCGATTTCTTGCCATCTGGTTCTTGCCTTACTCTGGAGTTCACGCTCACCGCCTACCCCTCGCGGGCCCCTCGCGAGCGGGGCTGAGCACAGCACGCGCGCCATGCACACTGATCGGCGCAGGAACCTTGTGAGGCCCTCTCGGGTCGGTCAGCAGACCCTTCAGGAGCCCCGTGGCGACTCTCGACCTCACAACCCGATTCAAGGCCCGCTCCAGCTAAGGTAAGTTGCAGCGGCAAAACTTGCCATCAAACCCTTGACTGATCAAAACGCACTCTCGGCTAGGCATAAAGGAGTAGAAATCATGATTTGCTTACATGAGGGGCTCCCCCTCCCAAAATTCTCTCACAATCTTTAGGGGCCACGCCCGAGTTTTTGCATACAGGGTGAAGCAGTAACGGAAGTAGGAACAAGCCAGATATGTCGCTCGCCGCGTCCCCCATGTCATCTTCAGTCGCGCCGCTGGCATCGTTGTCACTGTTGTCTGCGTTTCCTGCACCTTCACCGGTGCTGACGTCGCCGTCATCAACCCCGTCGCCTTCATCCGCCGCAACCACAACCCCGTTATCATCAGAAGCGAAGGCCCTGACTAGCGCATCCACGTGCTCTTCAACCCATCGTGCCAAGTCGCCCCGGATGGCTTGCGGCACGGGAGCAATGGTGGCGTCGAAATCAAAGTTGAGATCGATGTTCCGGAGGTGGCTGAAGACGCGGGAGAACACGCACCCGAGCAGGTTGTGACTTCTCTCTTCCACAAGCTGGCGAGTCCTGTTAGACCGGGTTTCTAGGCGCGTCACCACGTTCGTGAAGAAGGTCAGGTGATTGGCGTAGTCATTCGAGTGGGGGTGCGGCGCATTCTCGTCGTAGATGAAGCCCAGGGTGGTGTTAGCCCTGTTCCGAAGGCCCTGAAGCATGGGGGCGTGCTCGCGCTCCAGCGTCCGCCGTTGAAGCACTTCCTCCCTGTTTTGCCGCGCGATGGCCTCAGCGTCATCAACCCATTTCTGAAGACGAAGCAGCTCGGCGCGGGCGAAGGCCAAGTCCGCCTGCGCCGAGATTAGGGCGGCGGCGGTGGCCTCCTCACGCCTCTCTGCCTCGTCTAGCCTGGGTCTAAGAGCCGCGATCCTGCCCGCTGCCTCGGTTCCTGCAAGCCTCGGCTTTAGGGCATGCCGACCTTCAAGATCCGCGTGAACCTCGGCCACCTGGCGGTCGACTTCCTCCTGGATCTTGGCCTCGCGAACCCCGACGTCGTCTTCCGCTTGAGCAACCTGATGTTCCCTAGTCTCCAGTTGCTCAAGCTCGAGGCTACGCTCCACGGCTTCCAAAGCCATCGCCTCATCGCGCTTCTGGACCTCATCTTCCTCGGCAGGTGTCCCCCTCAGCGGTGCGAGCGCGGCTTTAAGCGCCTCCACTTGCTGCTCGAGAGACGCGCCCCAAGCGTGGAGCTCCCACACGCGCTTCTCCGCAGCCTCGTGATGGCAGTCGGCTTCACGAGCCTCCTCCAGAGCCCGGGAGTAGGCCTCATGGGAGGCTGCAAGGGAGGCCTCAGCCTTCGTGTTTTCTAGCTCACGCTGGTGGCACCCAAGGTTGATGGCCACCATCAGCCTGCGCCACTCCTCCACCAGTCGCAAACCCTCAGCCCCGAGGTGCGCGTCGACACCCGCAAGCTCTTCACCAAGTAGGCTCATTGCGCCCATCGCCTCCTGGAAGAGCTTGTGGCGAACAATGCTCCGCCCGCGCTCGAGATCCAACACACGACCCACCTCGTCCTCCGCCACGGGGGCTGCAGGAAGAACGCGGAGCGGCGCGCCCCCTCTTGGCAGGGGGCTGCGGGCTGGTGCCGCTCTAGGCTCCAACTCAACCTCACGAGGGGCCCCGGCCAGGCAGGGCCTGCTACTTGAGGAGGAGCTGAAGACCGAAGCCAACCAGCTATTGTCCAAGACCAGAGGAGGAGCTCACGGCACGCCCGCCGCGCTCCGAGCAAGACCCTGAGGGAAGGACGATGAAGGCACAAGCTCGGGGCGCCCTGGTGACGGATCAACTCCCGCGGCTGACCCCACGCCTTCGGTAGCTCCTAAGCCTGCGGTGCTGGAGCTTGGCGGGTGCAACGGGACGAGAGGGAGCTGCTTCTCAAGAGACTTCCTGGCCTTGGCAGAAGGGGTCCTAAGGGGATAATCGTCAAGAAAGGAAGGCGACACATGGAAGATCACCGAGATAAGGTACTTACTCGTCGACGGTAATATACTTTCATTGCTTTAACGGCCCGAAGATGTTGTTGCCGCTTGGGGAAGAGCTTGGTGGGACAACTTCAGGGGTGGCCGACTGCGGTGAACAGTCGGGCGCCGTCTCACCGCGACCTCCCAACGCTTCCGAGGCTTTGACCTCGGGAACCGCATGATGTGCCACCTCAGTAACCGACGCCCCAGGGAAGGGATCGCGAGCTCCCGAGGACGACGCCCCAGGATCACCATGCGGCATGTGCTCCTTAGCACTTGTGTCGTCGGCCTCCGTCGAAGCTCGCCCTCCTGCACCCTCACTCGGGGCGAGCTTGGCACCGACGGTGAGGAAGGTAACCACATCGACGGGGTTCTCGCGGGCCCCACTAGGCCGATCGGGCGCAGCCCCCACTCACCAAAGGAGGGCATGCTCTCGGCAAATTCGGTGTTGTTCTCGTAGCGGTATAGCAGACAGCTCTTCCTGGGCACGTCGTCTGGCAGGGGGGCACCCGTCAAGACCGCGAGCACTGTTTGCCGCATCCTAAGAGGAAGCCCCTCCTCCTAAAACCTCATATGGTCCTGACTGCTGAGCAAGGCCCACATCGGGCGGGAATGGCGCTAAAGCAGAGCGACTCGGCGCTTGACGAACTCCTTCACCACCATAGGCTCAGTTATGCCACGGTCTTTTAAACTCCTCGGCCTGAGCCAGAAGGGAACGAGACGGAGGCTCGCGAGCCTCTGGTGGCCCCAACCGAAGTTGGGAACAGCAGGCTCTGGCGGAGCATGGAGCAGAGGGCTGAGCACACCGGCGTCGACAAACACCCACCGTGTCCGGAACTCGCTCATGGAGGGAGGAAGCTCGAAGTCGATCCCCTCGCCCGCTATTGCGGCCATGGCCTGGAAGCTCACGCACCCTGAGCTTTGCCGAGGATCAATCGAATGCAATGAGAAGAAATGGCAGAAGAGGGCCACCGAAGGAGCGATGCCCACCATGGCTTCGCACACGAAGGAGAAGACGGCGAGAAGAGTCATAGATTGGGGGTCGAGATGCAACATGTGGATCTAATAATGCTTGAGCACCGCGTTGAAGAAGGCGGAGAAGGGGGGAATCAGGCCAGCACAGATGGCATCTATAAATATTGGGACTTCAGTGGCTGCCCGGGCAATGCGAGCGCGAGACGTGGGCCAAGCCACCGTCTCTCCCCACTCGTTGAAACTGGAAGCAAGCATGGGGCAGACCTTGCCCATGGCCTCATCGTTGAGCAATAGAAGTCGGCCGAGCGCAAGCTCGAAGGACGAAGGCGGACTCGGCGAAGACAGAGGCTTCTTCCCCTTGTCTGATTGTATCGGCGCCATGGCGACGAAGCAGGCGGAGTGCGGGAAAGATTGGAGAGGAGGAGCGGAGTCTCGAGGAAGCAGAAGGACTGGGGAGGCAAGGCGTGGGGCAATGGGAGAATAACTGTGTAGGTTGTGGGGGACGCATAGCCAGGCGGATTCAAAGGCAGCGTGGGGAAGTGGAGACGTCCACGTCCAATCAACCGCCACGCGTCAACTGAGGCCGCAGGCTTTTGGGGCCCGCGCCACTCCGTGCTTGATCCTTTGGCTTCGCCTCAAAGCCAAGCCCGAGCGCGCCTTGGGCCTGGGGGCTACTGTCGGCGTTCTAGGAATGGGGGTCCCCAGACTTGCTTGCCTGCGGCCCATGGCGTGGCTGTGTTGGCAGGCCTGTACGGCCCATCTTCATCAACAAGGAACCAAGACCCTTGCGAGGGGCCAAGCCTCGCGAGGCGGACGATGCAAGACCTCCTCAGGAGCGGCCTCACCAGGCTGCCTCTCGAGGGGCGGAGATATCAAGGCGGGGTGAACCTCGCGAGGCTCTCGTGACGTGAGCCGTGACGATCGACACCAGGTGGGTGCCAACGTGCGCAGTGTCCTTGCTTCCTCTTTTGTGCTAAGGGGGCAAGCACAAGCGCAGGCACGGAGTACCGAGGCATCAAGCAAAGGTTTCCATATTGGTGCAACGAGACCAAGACCCGCCAGACAGCAGGACGAAGGTCACCGTGGAGCCCACGACGGCGCCATCACCAGAACTTTTGGCAGACGAAGACCACCTTTTGTCAGGATAGCTCGTACTAGCTATCCCCCTTCAAATTGGCCATCATTGTTGGCTCCCTTCCTGCTCAATATTTGGGAAGAGGACCAGGGCCTCTATAAATAGGACTAGCCACCACCAAGGAGAGAGAGAGAGAGATCGGTCGAGAGCCAACCCTTAGCCACACAGAACACAAGAGCACCTCAACCTAGAGGCTGTTCTTCCCCTTGTACTGTTCATCTTCAGCCCAAGAGGCAATCCACCACCACCACACTGGAGTAGGGTATTACACCACAACGGTGGCCCGAACCAGTGTAAATCTTGTTTCTTTGCGTTGCGAGTGCGTCAAGTTCGTCCGTGAGACCTTAGCGAGCTAGGGCGTAGATCGGTAGAAGGGAAAGAACTTCGCGCGCACCCCAGAGTTCGAACCTTAAGGGTTTGCCGGAACCCCAGATCCGACAGGTCATATACCCAATGTGAATGGTTTGTTGAATATCGATTATGGTTATACACATATTCATAATATTGGTGCCAAAAGATACAAAGTTGATAATGATAGTGCAACATATTTGTGGCACTGCCGTTTAGGTCATATTGGTGTAAAGCGCATGAAGAAACTCCATGCGGATGGACTTTTGGAATCACTTGATTATGAATTCATCCGCACGGGCTAGTTATTTTGGCAAAAACTTTGAGCAATAAATTTTTAAATATTGGTTATATGTAAGAACACACGTTTATGAATTCATACACTTTCTAGTGCTCTTGAAATTGAATTCTTACTATAATTTTTTTCTTTAGTCATACATTTAAGTAACATTAGTATGTCCCATTAAAACACAATAGTTAGTTTTCCTTAGCCTCAAAGATCTTAATGGTTTCTTCAACATGTGTCAAAAGCTGCCAAAAACAAAAAAAAATTAAAATATTCTTAGTGTACGATAGAAGTTCCACCATTTATTTACTCCCCCGTGTGTATTAATTATATAAATATGTTCCGCGGAAAAAGTGAAGCATACAATCACTAATGCTTCAATTGTGGAAATAAATAATATTCAGATGTTTACAAACAAAACTACTGACAATGCTTTCTTAAATATATTGTACAATTATTGGACCACATAGAGCAGCATGATGTTTGTAATCATGCCATACTATCAAGCAATTAAATAAACTTGAGTCCATGAGTTTCTGCCATGCTGTTATGTTGAGAAACACATGATTTCTTCATATACTCATTAGGAAGTGTCCACGTGGAATTGTTGGATGATTGTACACACTGAACATCACAAACACAATAAGTTTGTTTTCGACTATATAATTATTAGAAAATCATATATAAAATATAAACATACACAATTTTCATAGACAACGGTACACCTACCGTGTCATCTTTTCCATGTACCTAAAAGAGAATTGCCCGGTAGCGGCCACATAATTATTTGCCCAATCTCATAAATCAAGTGGAAGTGCAATCAAATATTCAAATATTTATACATACCACATGCATTGGCTCCCTGGTGTCATGTGATCCACATCACTTTATAAAATATGAAAAATTGATTATATATCTGCAAGAAAGAGGAATGGAGTGGGCTAAGAGTAATATAATGAATTAAGCAAAGAAAAATATAGGTGAATCAAAAATATTTTAGAAACATTTTTTGGTCTTTTCAACATGAACCAAGATTATGTGTTGTTTTTTTTAGTAAGAAGGAGAAACAAAAGTCACGCATGTACTTGAAATATGTGAGTAGATATAATATTACCTTGCTTTATAACTCCAAGAAAAACAATCTAACTTCAAGTTGTCGTATAAAACAGTGTGCCAATAGGCAACTCCTCCCGAAGTAAAACTTTGCCAAGCAATAGCTTCTAAATGGACTCGCTGCTACTCTAGTTAAGTGGTGCTACACCTATTGTCCTATCCTAGTACGACCAATGACTTTCTCATAGAAAAATACGACCAATGACATAGTATATTGGTATCTCTCTTGTTTTCAACCTGTATGGTCCACATTTGTGTCCTACCACCATCCGCATGCGCACCATTTGTTTTTTCAAGATTTGCATTGCGGTGCTGATGTTTCCTGGCACTGCCATTGCACTGACCAGCCAATTTATTCAACAGTAATTATGGAGAACAGAAAAGGTAATCTGTACCCCATGGCTAGGCATAGCCAACTTACATTTGATTCAGGTGAGGAAACAAAATTAGGAGGACAGAAAAGGTATCAACTCAAGCGTATCTGAAGAGAGACTAAATACAGTCATGTCTCGGAATGTTAGCAAGAAGTTTTTCCTATAAGAACAGGAGGGTGTGGTCCTTGATGTCAACTTGGACATTGTAGAATAACTAAACATATGAGATAAGACCATCAAATTCACTGAATAGATTATAAGCTGAAGCATGCATTGCTACTTAACAAAAGAACACATTAGGCACCTGCAAGTGAGTCCATGACTTCTTTTCCTTGTGCGTTTCATCTAACATACATGGGAAAATTGATTGTTATTTGGCATCGTATGGCCATATCTTATAGAAAAATATGATAATACTGAAGGTGGAATTAGTATGATCATACTGAAGGTGCGTCAATGAAGGTGGAAAATACGATGTCATACGATGTCAAATAACACTCAATTCAGGTGTACGATCATACTGATAGGATCATACTGTGCGAATCTGTAAGTCCGCTAATCATGTTCCAGACCTGTTCTGACCTTCATTGACGCACTATTACCCCTGCCGGTCGACACCTTTTCCTGCAAGTGGCGATCAGTTCACTGACAGAGAAGATCAAAGAACGAAATTGGCATCATGGTGAATATCTTAAAAGCTACTATATTTCCTAATACCTTGCATTACGTACTTTAGTGCTAGAGTCATCTCCAAGACTTGAGCAGATGCCTAATTCAATACAAACAAAGGAAATCAGCTCGCTAGAAACAACCTGTGGTAGCATGTTATATTAAATCTAAACAAACTGCATTAGTCATATCAGGGAGCTCACCTGAGAACGTCAAGAGTTTGTGCGAGATGACACAGGGAGGCATATGTGACTTCTCCACCGGGAATCCAATCATCCATGTATGCATCTATTTATTCAATCTATTCATCATCAAGTATCTAACTATGCATCCATCAATTATACTTATCCATCAATTCCATATTTGTATCACTGAGTACCATCGAGATAAAGCGTAAAATATATATTGTTCAGTCATAGGTTGTTTGCTGGGTACAAATACCAACATGAAGCACACACAAAAGTAGCTGAATTAGCATTTTCATCGGGTATTGGAATATAGTTTAATGAGACACTGATTAAAAGCTAAAGCAGCCTCCTTTCACAATAGTAAGAATCCAGGGACAAAGGATTATTGTGTGAAGTAAAGTGAAACGATAAATCCCTCTTTACCATTCAATACTCCATAGGCTCCAGATTTGTTCACGTACATAGTGAGCCTATAACAGTTTTTCCATCTAATATGTGTACCAATGGATCGATGCATGATTGTAGATGAATTTACGGTAATAAAAGTTATGTCCCTACTCATAAAGGAAACCTTGTGATGATCCAACAATTCTATGTAAGTTAGGTGCAAGGGGAGATTACTCTTCATAAGAATAGCAGCATGCCAAAATGTACTCTCCCTGAAACTGAAGGTTGCCCGTCATATCCACTGAATAATGTGCTAGACAGAGGGCATATCTAGGAGGATCTTATTGGGTGTCAACACCAACCTTCTGAAATAACATTTCTGGTGGAAGATTTAACAAAAAAACTACACACACCATATCTACAGTATACCAAAATATAATAAGCTGGGATCGCTTTGTATAATTTACCTTCAATACCAACAAAAACTGATATATCGAATGGTTTCTTTGACCCAGTAAATTGATGATTGAATTTTTCCTAATAGGAAAGTAAATGTACATGCTTTAGGCATATCAAAATAAGTGGTTTGTTATGTCAATTCACGTGCACAGCCCATCACAACATAACTGAGTATAAATTGGAAGCCTAAACAGTTTCTAGTAACTCAATAAATAACTAATCTAAATGTAATGGATTGGAAACTGGAACATGTTTAATGCTTAGTGCTCAAATAACAACCCATCTGTATGGACCGAAATATCTCGATCTATTGTCTTTACTGGCTCAGCAGAACTCAGAGAATAGATAGGTCTGAAAAAATGCAAAAGGCCACATACCTTGAACCAGCTGTTATCAAACATCAATGATATCAGCTGTACATGACTGCCCACTATGTGCATGGGGCCTTTTGTCTAATAAAGTGATAAAAGTGATAAACAAATATTAGTCCATCCCAGTTTACTTAGATATGCACTTACCACAAATCTTCCTTACAAAATTGCGGAGCTCGCATCAACCATCTGGATAGTATATTAGAGATAAATTATATGAGTAGAAATTATCCAAATTAGGAAATTCTTCAAGATGTAGAGGTGAGAGGTGAAAAAAATTGAATGGTGTCGAGCAAGTAAACAACTTTGCTACCAAACCTCCATCCTTGTTTGCTAGGCAGCCTGGTTGACAGAGACTACCATCCGATCTGCTTCAAATAGTCATTGTACATGGTACACCTCCTCCGCTGCATCAACCACAATGGACAGATTCATCGGCGGGTATACCACATAGCACGAACACATACATGAGAAGGCGTGGACATGGGACCTAGAGCAGAGAGACGGGATGCTCAGCCCGGACCCAGACGCATACATGTTAGATTACTGCGTGGCCAGAAGTTGAAAGCTGCATCCCAAGCAGCAGTGGATGATGGATTGGACCGTACCTAGCAGCAGTATAGTTGGATGTACCTAGTTTTTTCAGATGGATTCCAATGTGGATGAATACCTAGCAGCAATAGAGGATGGATTGAATCGTTCCTTGTTTTTTCAGATCGATTCCAACGTGGATAAAGATGCGGCAAGGAAGAGCGACGGCAGGGAAGCTGAATGATGTTGCAGTTGGGAAGGGCGGCGAACCGAAGGACGAAAGGAGATTGAGGCCTGATCTGTTTTGGAGGAGAAAGATATATATATATATTTAGGGGAGGAGGAGTAAGATATGAGAGAGGAAGAGAGACGTGAGAGATTGAGAGACCACTATCATGAGAGTTATGGGCCTCTTTTTGGGCTTCAAAGATGATACGCTTTATAGTTTTCTTTGTTTCAACGAAACTAATCTGGTTGAAAGTTTTTTTATGAAACTTAATCTACAACCGTAATAACTCGGTCCCACCTCAAATGTACGGCTCGTAAATTCTGATTAACACGGGAATTTGTAGGAAGTCACAAATTAGTATAGGTATAGATTTGATGCTTGCGAACCATGACTCATGGGCAAGATGACTAAGACTCCGTTCTCCGGAACAATGGAGCGAGCCACTGACTTATTGGAAATAATACATACCGATGTATGCGGTCCGATGAGTGTTGAGGCTCGCGGCGGGTATCGTTATTTTCTAAAACTTCACAGTTGATTTGAGCAGATATGGGTATATCTACTTAATGAAACACAAGTCTGAAACATTTTGAAAAGTTCAAAGAATTTCAGAGTGAATTGGAGAATCATCGTAACAAGAAAAATAAAGTTTCTGCGATCTGATCACAGAGGCGAATATTTGAGTTACGACTTTGGCCCTTCATTTAAAACAATATGGAATAGTTTCACAACTCACACCACCTAGAACACCACACTGTATTGGTGTGTCCGAACGTCGTAACCATACTTCATTAGATATGGTGCGATCTATGATGTCTCTTACCGATTTACCACTATCATTTTGGGGGTTATGCATTAGAGACAGTTGCATTCACGTTAAATAGGGCACCGTCTAAATCCATTGAGATGACACCGTATGAACTATGGTTTGGCAAGAAACTAAAGCTGTCGTTTCTTAAAGTTTGGGGTTGTGATGCTTATGTGAAAAAGTTTTCAAACTGATAAGCTCAAACCCAAATCGGAGAAGTGCGTCTTCATAGGATACCCAAAAAAAGTTGTTGGGTACACCTTCTATCACAGATCCGAAGGCAAGATTTTTGTTGCTAAGAATGGACCTTTCTAGAGAAGAAGTTTCTCTCGAAAGAAGTGAGTGGGAGGAAAGAAGAACTTGATGAGGTAATTGTACCTTCTCTTGAATTGGAAAGTAGCTCATCACAGAAAATCGTTCCCATGATGCCTAGACCAACTAGAGATGAAGGTAATGATAATGATCATGAAACTTCAGATCAAGTTACTACCAAACCACGTAGGTCAACCAGAGCACGTTCCGCATGAGAGTGGTACGGTAATCCTGTTCTGGAAGTCGTGTTACTAGACCATGACGAACCTACGAACTATAAGGAAGTGATGATGAGCCCAGATTCCACATAATGGATTGAGGCCATGAAATCCAAGATGGGATCCATGTCTGAGAACAAAGTATGGACTTTGGTTGACTTGCCCAATGATCGGCAAGCCATAGAGAATAAATGGATCTTCAAAGAAGAAGACTGACATTGATGGTAATGTTACTGTCTACAAAGCTCGACTTGTTGTGAAAGGTTTTTGACAAGTTCGAGGAGTTGACTATGATGAGACTTTCTCACCCGTAGTGATGCTTAAGTCTGTCCGAATCATGTTAGCAATTGCCACATTATGAAATATAGCAAATGGATGTCAAAACTACATTCCTTAATGGATATCTGAAACAAGAGTTGTATATGATGCAACCAGAAGGTTTTGTCAACAAAGTGTGAAAGCTCCAGCGATCCTTCTATGGACTGGTGCAAGCATCTCGGAGTTGGAATATATGCTTTGATGAGGTGATCAAAGCATATGGTTTTATACAGACTTATGGTGAAGCCTGTATTTACAAGAAAGTGAGTGGAGCTCTGTAGCATTTCTGATATTATATCTGGATGACATATTGCTGATTGGAAATGATATAGAATTTGTGGATGGCATAAAAGGATACTTGAATACGAATTGTTTTTAAAGACCTCAGTAAAGCTGCTTACATATTGGGCATTAAGATCTATAGAGATAGATCAAGACACTTGATAAGACTTTCAATGAGTACATACCTTGACAAGATTTTGAAGGAGTTCAAAATGGATCAGTCAAAAAAGGAGTTCTTGCCTGTATTGTAAGGTGTGAAGTTGAGTAAGACTCAAAGCCCGACCACGGCAGAAGATAGAGAGAGAATGAAAGTCATTCCCTATGCCTCAGCCATAGGTTCTATATGATATGCCATGCTGTGTACCAGACCTATTGTGTACCTTGCCATGAGTTTGGCAAGGGGGTACAACAGTGATCCAGGAGTAGATCACTGGGCAGCGGTCAAAATTATCCTTAGAGGACTAAGGAAATATTTCTCGGTTATGGAGGTGATAAAGAGTTCGTCGTAAAGAGTTACGTCAATGCAAGCTTTTACACCGATCTAGATGAATCTGAGTCTCAATCTGGATACATATTGAAAGTGGGAGCAATTAGCTAGAGTAGCTCCATGCAGAGCATTGTAGACATAGAAATTTGCAAAATACATACGGATCTGAATGTGACAGACCCGTTGACTAAACCTATCTCACAAGCAAAACATGATCACACCTTAGTACTCTTTGGGTGTTAATCACATAGCGATGTGAACTAGATTATTGACTCTAGTGAACCCTTTGGGTGTTGGTCACATGGCGATGTGAACTATTGGTGTTAAATCACATGGCGATGTGAACTAGATTATTGACTCTAGTGCAAGTGGGAGACTGAAGGAAATATGCCCTAGAGGCAATAATAAAGTTGTTATTTATATTTCCTTATATCATGATAAATGTTTATTATCCATGCTAGAATTGTATTAACCGGAAACTTGATACATGTGTGAATACATAGACAAAACAAAGTGTCCCTAGTATGCCTCTACTTGACTAGCTCGTTAATCAAAGATGGTTAAGTTTCCTGACCATAGACATGTGTTGTCATTTGATGAACGGGATCACATCATTAGGAGAATGATGTGATGGACAAGACCCATCTGTTAGCTTAGCATAATGATCGTTAAGTTTTATTGCTATTGCTTTCTCATGACCTGTACATATTCCTTTGACTATCAGATTATGCAACTCCCGAATACCGGAGGAACACCTTGTGTCCTATCAAACATCACAACGTAACTGGGTGATTATAAAGATGCTCTATAGGTGTCTCCAATGGTGTTTGTTGGGTCGGCATAGATCGAGATTAGGATTTGTCACTCCGAGTATCGGAGAGGTATCTGTGGGCCCTCTCGGTAATGCACATCATGATAAGCCTTGCAAGCAATGTGACTAACGAGTTAGTTACGGGATGATGCATTATGAAATGAGTAAAGAGACTTGCAGGTAATGAGATTGAAGTAGGTATAATGATACCGACGATCGAATCTCGGGCAAGTAACATACCGATGACAAAGGGAATAACGTATGTTGTTATTGCGGTTTGACAGATAAAGATCTTCGTAGAATATGTAGGAACCAATATGAGCATCCAGGTTCCACTATTGGTTATTGACCGGAGATGTGTCTCGGTCATGTCTACATAGTTCTCGAACCCGTAGGGTCCGCACGCTTAACGCTTATGTGTTTTGGTAGCCAAAGATTGTTCGGAGTCCCGGATGAGATTACGGACAAGACGAGGAGTCTCGAAATGGTCAAGAGGTAAAGATTGATATATTGGAAGATGGTATTCTGACACCGGAGTGGTTTTGGAGTGGTTCGGGCATTTTTTGGAGTATCGAGGGGTTACCGGAACCCCCCCAGGGAAAGTAATGGGCCTACATGTGCCATAGGGGAGAGGGGAGGCAGCCCACAAGGGGTTGCCGCGGCCCCCTCCCATGGGGAGTCCGAATTGGATTAGGAGAGGAGGCACGCCCCCCTTTCCTTCTCCTCTTCCCTCTCCCTTCCCCTTTCCCCCTCTGTAAGAAAGGAAGGGGACGAATAGGACATGGAGTCCTATTCGGTTTCCCCCCATGGCGCTCCCCTCTAGGCCTACGGCCTCCTCCCCTCCTCCTTTGTATACGGGGTCAGGGGTCACCCCATAGCATACAGTTGTTCTCTTAGCCGTGTGCGGTGCCCCCCT
Organism: Triticum urartu; assembly: GCF_056163025.1. Classification (NCBI taxonomy): domain Eukaryota; kingdom Viridiplantae; phylum Streptophyta; class Magnoliopsida; order Poales; family Poaceae; genus Triticum; species Triticum urartu. The sequence goes on along the minus strand of NC_141875.1, from coordinate 477,834,349 downwards.
CCATAGTTTACTCCTTCGGCCATAGCATCGTAGTGCTTAGGCAAAGCCCTGCGTGGATCACATCACCATCATCGTACCACGCTGTCGTGCTGACGAAACTCCCCCTCAACCCTCTGCTAGATCAAGAGTTCGAGGGACGTCATCGAGCTGAACGTGTGCTGAACTCGGAGGTGTCGTACGTTCGGTACTAGATCGGTTGGATCGTGAAGACGTTCGAATACATCAACCGCGTTAACCTAATGCTTCCGCTTTCGGTCTACGAGGGTACATGGACACACTCTCCCCCTTTCGTTGCTATGCATCTCCTAGACAGATCTTGCATGATCGTAGGAAATTTATTGAAATTGCATGCTACGTTCCTCAACAGTTAGGGTCTATTTTTTTAACAAAAATCCATATCTTCAAAAAAATCGTTGAAGGGTCAAATTTGTCCGAAAATTGTCAACCTTTTTTGCTATAAATAGGGCTGCTCACCCCACATATTTATCACACTCAAACATGGATGACAACAATGATCTTACCTTCCCACTCTCCGATTTCGGTCTTTGGGATATGGAGTATAGCCTCTACCCTTCTACCTGTGATCCCATTACCATTCCCCCACTCTCCTTGCACCTTGCTCATATAGAATCTCAGAATACTAAGATGCACAAGTAGTTATGGATGGTAGAGTCTCTGAGCTAAAAGCAACATGCAAAAGATGCGGTAATTTATTGTGCATTGTCCGGCACGGCGAATCAACATCCTTACTAGGCATAGACGAGGAGGTTGCGGCTGCGGGGAAGAATGAAGAATCCCAATTTCTTCAGTTGTACTGTTGTAGTCTTTGTATTTTTTTATTTCTTTTAATTTTTTAGTATTTCTAGAGCATGTCTTGTACTCTTTTCCTTCTTTGGGATGGAAGGTTTTGTTCAAAATATGCCCTAGAGGCAATAATAAAGTGGTTATTATTATATTTTCTTAATCATGATAAAGGTTTATTCATGCTAGCATTGTATTGACTGAAAACTTAAATACATGTGTCGATACATAAATAAATACCGTGTCCCTTGTAAGCCTCTACTAGACTAGCTCGTTGATCAAAAGATGGTTAAGGTTTCCTAACCATAGACATGCGTTGTCGCTTGATAACAGGATCACATCATTAGGAGAATGATGTGATGGACAAGACCCATCCGTTAGCTTAGCATATGATTGTTCAGTTTATTTCTACTGCTTTCCTAATGTCAAATGCATATTCCTTCAACCATGAGATCATGCAACTCCCAGATATCGGAGGAATACCTTATGTGCTATCAAATGTCACAACATAACTGGGTGGTCATAAAGGTGCTCTATAGGTATCTCTGAAGGTGTCTGTTGAGTTGGCATGAATCGAGATGGGGATTTGTCACTCCGTATGACGGAGAGGTATCTCTAGGCCCTCTCGGTAATACAGCATCACAAGAAGCTTGCAAGCAAAGTGACTAAGGAGTTAGTTACAATATTATGTATTAAGGAACGAGTAAAGAGACTTATCGGTAACGAGATTAAACTAGGTATGAAGATACCGACAATCGAATCTCGGGCAAGTAACATACCGACGGACAAAGGAAACTGCGTATGTTGTCATAAAGGTTCGACCGATAAAGATCTTCGTAGAATATGTAAGAACCAATATGGGCATCCAGGTCCCGCTATTAGTTATTGGTCGGAGAAGCATCTCATTCATGTCTACATCATTCTCGAACCCGTAGGGTCCGCACGCTTAACGTTCATTGACGATATAGTATTATATGAGTTATGTATGTTGGTGACCTAATGTTGTTTGAAGTCCGGGATAAGATCACGGACATGACAAGGAGCTCCGGAATGGTCCGGAGGTAAAGATTGATATATAGGATGATATGGTTGGGCCAAAGGGAAATGCCCACGAGGCTTTAGGTCAGTGCAAAAGGAAGTTTTGCGAAGGTCAGGGGCCAGATGTCAGGGATCTTGGCGTCTGGTACTGGAAACCAAGAAGGACTCTTCCTTGCGTTCCAAACCGACTTCGAGCAGGCTCTTTATCCAAGAAACGACCCCAGGGCTCAACATATAAATATTGGAGTAGGGCTAGCCCCTGAGGTACACCACAATTCACCAAGCTATGTGCTGGCGCCCCCTCTCCCTCTAGTTCGTCCTCCGTCCTAAATCTGTTGTGCTTGGCGAAGCCCTGTGGAAATAGTTTCACCACCACCGTGACCATGCCGTCGTGCTACCGGAACTCATCTACTACTTCGCCACTCTTTTTGGATCGAGAAGGCGAGGACATCATTGAGCCGAACATGTGCTGAACGTGGAGGTGTTGTCGTGGACTTGACATGGCAGATGTCCTAGCGGAAGGACTTAGTCGTGGAGCCATCGCAACTAGGTTAGCTTAAAGGGGTTAATCGGGACAGAGGACACCGAGAATTTATACTGGTTTGGCCCCTCGCGGTGGAGGTAAAGGTCTACTCTAGTTTGGGGTTGTATTGCTTGGGTTTCGATTACCAGGGAGCGAATATGCTTGACCTAGTTCTCGATATGTTGTTTCTTGTCCTTAACCCGTCGTCGGGTCGTCCCTTTATATACATAGGTTGACGCCCGGCGGCTTACAGAGTCCCGGTCGGCTCATACACAACGTGTCTGGCTCGGTGACTAACTAATCTTGCCTTACAATGCAAGTCATACATGTGGCGGTTCATCCCCTTGGGCCTCAAGTTGCCTGTGGGTCTTGGGCCGTCAATGGGCTTGCTATGATCCACCATCTTCATTGATAAATTGCCAACGATATGACCCGGCCCCTCCTGGGTGGTTCATACCTAATAGTCATATCCCCAACATTAGGCCCCAGGTTGATTTGAACTTGTTCATATCAATCTTCAATACCTGACTTGTCAAAATCTTGCATCGTCCGTTTGATAAACTTTGCCGTAACCCGCCATGATGTCATTTCACATTAATTTCACACGAGGCCCAGAATATCTTTAACGAACTTCCCGAGAATCGAGGTGTTCATATAGCCACATGATGATTTCCACTTCCTCGATTCCCGCGCATGCCTTGTATCCACCCTCTTATAAATAGGGACGGGGGTCTTTATCATTCCCCCCTCACTTCCTCGTCTTCGCCTTCCTCCTTTGCACAGCCGCACCTGCGCTCGAGCTCCGCCACCGTCGACCTCCGTCCGCTACATCAACTTAGGCCGCTGCATCACCCTGACCGGACCAGAAAACGCTGGCGCGCGATCGCTACTTCATCGACATCCGTAAGTCTTATTTCCCCAATCCTTAGATCTGCATTAGGGTTTACTCTGTTCATCGGTATTCTTGGCCGTTCTTTGTTGTTTCCTTCAACTCAAGTAGCTTTTAATCTGAAATAGGCCATGAACCTTGCGCGGTAGTAGTTTAGCATTCATTTTTATCATCAGGATAGCATGTTTCCATAGAAGATCTCATCGGAGCACCCAAACTTTTCTAATTCTGCCACCTTAGGTTTAGCATTTACTGTCTTTTCTGAATTGTTGTAGATCCAAAATCATAGCCTCAGTCTGTGAACTCTGTTTGTCCATCACTTAGCAAAAATTTCACTTGTAAATATGAAGTAACATAACTGCCATGGCGGCTTATATCATAAACTATGACCCACCATGCAACACTAGGCCCTGTTTGAACCGCCATCATATGCTTCATAGCTTGCCTAAAACGGCAATACTTCTCCAGTTTAACCATGCTTGCTTATTTATCCTCATATTTTATCTCTGTACAACACACTTGATTTTTAAACTCTGTCCGGCTTAACAGCAGAAATCTTAACCCGGTAGGTACCATTAGTCCCCTTTTAAGCCGCCAATATGAATATCCGCATACTTCAATGTTCATCGTCCTGCTTAACCTAACATCTGTTTTAAACCAGTAATGTTTCTTTATTTTAGGCTTTCAATCTCCAAATGGGCAAAACTGTCACTGCTTGCAATTGGGTCGTTTCCAGGGTCACCGAGGAAGACTTGAACGAATATGTTCAGACAGATGTCCTGGCCAAAAAGGATGTCATTCATTGGAGGGTCCTAGGCACCGAAACTCCTCCTGAGCCCAAGGATGGCGAAGTAATTGTCTTCACTGATCATATGCTCCGGGGCTTCAACCCTCCCGGCTCAAAATTCTTCCGTGATGTGCTGCACTTTTTCAAGCTCCATCCTCAGGACATCATACCAAATTCTGTTTCAAACATCTGCAACTTCCAAGTATTCTGCGAGGTGTACCTTCAACAGGAGCCCACCGTAGAACTATTTAGGGAGTTCTATTACTTAAACCGGCAGAACGAGTTCACAGATGGCCCCAGCCTAGATCTAGGCGACATTTCTATACAGTGCCGGAAAGAAGTCACCTTCCCAGTTGCCACTCTTCCCAGTCATCCCAAAGACTGGAATCAAACTTGGTTTTATTGCAAAGACACTTCTCCAGAAGGGGAAAATTCCTTGCCGGGTTATCGCCCCAATCGGCTTAGTGACAGACATCATCTTCTAGACCGCACCAGCACATCAGAACGAAAAAAGTACATGCCAGTTTTTTCAAAGACCCGAGCCTTAATGGTCAACGGCTTGACTGGAATTGATCTGGTTCGATGCTGCGTCTCTTGGAGAGTATTACCTCTAAGCCGCTGTCCCGGTTTGATGCATGAATATACCAGTGAGTTATCAGATCCTCAACGCCACTGTCAAATTGAATTGACTGATGAAGACATCAATGAGATGACCAAGTCTCTGTTAAATGAGAGCTTGGAAGATTGCAGTAAAGTCGGATTAAGTCATTTCTGCGTTCTGAATAAACTGCCAGCTGTAAGCTTTTAATCAAGTTCACACTTGAATCATGTTTTTCCCTTGTACTGCCTGTTCACACTCATTCAATTTTTACAGGCCGATTCACCTTTTTGGGCCAAGAAGCTGCAAGATAAACCGGTCAGGAAGACCCGGACAAAGAGCAAGGCTATCAAAAAGCCTGCCAAGAAGAAAACCAACCATGCCGAGTTATTTAACTTGGACAATCATGAAACGATGAGTCAGAGGTAGAACTTGATTCCCTTGGCTCATTCTTTGTACACCTTATTAACAATGACCATTATTAGGATGACGCTGAGGCCAGCCATGCAGATGATGAAGAGGTAATTACTCTTTCCTCCGGCTCAGACCCTCTGCCAACATAGGAAACCTGATAAGCAAGCCGGAAAGTAAGATTTTCTCACCTTTTAGCTTACTTGGATCCCAACTTTCTTTTGATGAAGCAGCAACATGAAGCTTGCCACACAACCCGGAATAGTGGCGATGGAGTTTTATCCTTCGGCTTACCAAACACCCCAGCACCTCGCAAGCGTCGACCGGAGGTTTCAACAATTTCTAACTTATCTTATCCAAAGGCGGGTCTTTTCGACAACCTCTTAACCCGTCTGATTCAAACTATCAGGGAATGTCTCATTCATCCTCTGGCGACTCAACTGGGACTCAAATCCCGGCCTTCAAAATTGTGCCTGGGTGAGAACATTAAATCTTACCCACTTTTGAATTATGCACTTAATTGTCATATTAACTCTGTCTCATGCTTCCTTTTCAGTGCTATGGCCAAGCCCAGCAAGAAGCAGAAAATCGACAAACCGGCTGAAGAGCCCAAGACTGTTGAATCGACACAATATGCCACCATCGAGACCTTGCATCAAGAGTCGAAAGCTGTTATGGATGACCCCCCTTCAGAAGATCACCCCGTCACTCAAGACGCCATGGACATTGATCCAAAAAATGATAAACCGCCAGTCCTGCTCAGCCGGCTCATGAATCTGACGATATAATGGTTACTGGGACGACTTATCAAGCCCCGGGCAATCCCATCGCCCTGTCCAAACACAGCGCCAAAGAAGAGTTCTCTGTTGTTGACAAAGGCAAATGGAAGGTTGATTTGGAAGGCTATTCTCAATTTAGCACTCAAGAGATTCACTCTGGTTATCTGAACCACCTTCACACCAGTCGTGATTTTGAAGCTGGCTTGGTTAACTTGATGAAGGATCGTTTTGAGGTAATCCAACACAATCCTCTTCATAAATATATTACTATCAGCCGCCAAGTCTATGGATTATGATAGAATCGAATATACTGTAGACTTTCAGATAGCCACAAATAGATGAACATTATCACTAGTAGCCCCCAAGGGCCGGCTTAAACTATCAAGCTAAGTCAGGACTTCAATCAACAGTGATCAATTTTGCTTCTGTAGTCCCCAAGGACCGGCTTAATCAGTATGGATAAACCTGGACTTATCACCATGGCTGAAACCAATATCCCAATGTGTAGCCTTTATAAACTGGAGCATCTCATTTTGCCTGGGTCATCACATAAACTTGTCTTGAAAAGAGCAATAGGCATTAGCCCCCAAGTGCCAAGGAAAATACTTGTATTGTGCTTGGGACTTAAAAAATAATCATGATCATAATACCTTCCATGTTTGTTCATGTCGCATGCTGAACTAACTGAGAAGGATTCGCAAATCAACAATCGGAGGACCAATATTAAAACTCAACAATCTGAGACGTCCAAGGCCAAGTCAGAACTGAAGACTGCATTGGAAAACATTGAGCAGTTGAAACAAAGCTTCAGTGCTGATAAAACCGGCTGGGAGACTGAGAAGACGGCTGTATTAAAGAGAGCAGAGGATGCCGAGGCAGCTCTTAAAGCGGTGACTGATGAGTTGTCCAGTTTAAAACATCAGATCAATACCATGACATCAGCTATCTTCGGTAAGTAGTAAAAATGACTCCTTTACCCCAGCAGGCATATTATACTCATGTGCCGGTTTATCAATAACTTTACTAACACAGGCTCCCGGAGCGTCAAGTTGGGCTCAAACATGTGCATCAAGCTGAAGGCTGTCTATAGCCTTGTAGAACAGCTATACACTGGCGCTCAACGGACCATTGCTGCTGCTATTCATAAGAAACATCCGCCAACCCTCATCAAGGAAGCATTAGAGAGATTATCGGTGCTGCCCCAAAGGATCGACGATTTAAAGCGAGCATCTGCCAGAGCCGGCGCCTTGACTGCCTTAAGTCGGGCAAAGGCGTGGCAAGCAGATCTTGATCCAGAAGACTTGGCTGATGGTTGCCCGAGTGTAAAAGAAGACGGATCTCCCTTCAGTGCTAATGACTTTGCAGAAATAGCAAGAGCAATGCGTCCGTTAGCGAGCAAGCTAGCTGAAGATACCAATCTATCCCAATACCAGGCGGCTTATGATCCTGGGAACAAGAAGATGAAGGCACTGGTTCATCAAGAGGTGGATCTCATCCCACCGACGCGTAAGCACACCTTCGCTCCTGACATTGATCCATCAAACCTTATTGATGATGAGGTTGTGTTTAGAGCTTTGACCGGTATCAACTGGGGTACGCCTGACTTCCAGCCAATGGATAATCACGGAGATGAAGAAGAAGAAGCACATGATGATCCGGAGGCTTAAACCCGCCAAGAGTAGAAGTCGCAATTCATGAGCCGGTTTACCAGCCATAACATATGGATGCTATGTCTTCAAAAACACTTATCCCTTTGGGCCGTCAGATGCCTTGTAATAGGCTAGTTATAAACAATGATTTGTCGTGCCATCGTGTACGTTTTATTTGCATAACACTGCCGATCCATCATTTGAAGATCTGCCACTTATGCTCATGATATCATCAATTATGCAGACCATACTTATCATGTTTTCCTGCTCATAAACAGATAACAAGTGCCCTGGCGGTTTACCCTAGGGCGGGTCATAATATCCCATATAAAAGCCACGGATGACTAAATAATCCAGAACCAGGGCCGGTTTATCAAAACCTCATATAATCATAACAAATAAATATCATACCTGTGATATTTGTTCACACTGTCGGCTTATCATCCATCATGCAGTAAGGGTCTCAGCCCAAAGATTGAGAGCACAACGCCCTGTTCAATTTATTCACACCGCCGGCTTATCACGCCATATGTAGCAAGGGGTAACATCCCAAAGCTTAGAGCCAGTACTCCAAGTACATAGTCATCATATACTAGTGACTTAAAGTCCAAAGCCAGCCCGGGTTAACAAAACGCCGGATAGATTCATATATGAACCATAAGGCAAACATGGCCTTTATCAGTTTGAAACCATGTATCAACATGGTACAAAAGATCAATCTCAATAAAAATCAAATCAAAAACCAGAAAAATAGAAAACAAGGCATTCATATAGGCTGCCAAGCCTGCATATCAAGCGTTATTCAAGGGCCACGCAGCCGTTGAGTTAAACCTTAATTCAAACCCGTAAGACGGACCTCACATGACCAATCCCCGTTTTAACTTTGACAAACTCACGGTCTTTTTAGAAGATTGATTGTCAAGAGTACAATGAGTCATTCCAGGATTACCTGGTCGGAGTGGCAGGCAAACAAAGGCAGGATAACCCAGATTTTTTGGTGAATACATCTGGCGTCCAAGACTATTACAAGGGTCAACAAAGCTCTGTTCATTAACAAGGAGCCCCCAAGTAATATTTGATTCCAGGCGTATAAGCCGGATTAGTAGGGTAGTCATAGCTATGCTCAATGAGCAGGAAGCCCCCAAGTACTTGGTAAGTATGGCGTACAAGCCGGATCAAGAGGGTAGTCATAGCTATCCTGAATGAGCAGGAAGCCCCCAAGTGATCATATGAAGTGACAATAAAGACTCGTTATTCTCAGAAATGAAATGACAGAGGCCCTGAATTTTTCAGGGATGCCGGCTTTATTATATTCATCATAATATATACATTGATAGAAATATGTACATCACAAGAGCCAGTGGCTCAAGTGTAATAATGCCAAAGATGAGCAATATTCCACGGTCGGCGGGTCTCCTCCTCCGATGTGCGTCAGTCCTTGTGGTCTCGAACATCGATAAGGTAGTATTCCCCGTTGTTCAGATTTTTGCTGACCGCAAAGGGTCCTTCCCAAGGTGGGAATAGCTTGTGCATGTCGGTTTGATCCTAGATCAGCCAGAGCACCAAATCTCCTTCTTGAAAGGTCCTGGTTTTGACCCGACGGCTGTGATAATGACGCAGATCTTGCTGGTAAATCGCCGAATGAGCCACCGCACGGTCACGCTCCTCATCCAATAGGTCAAGAGCATCTTGACGTGATTTTTCATTATCAACTTCAACATAAGCCGCCACACGGGGCGAATCATGACAGATGTCACTAGGGAGAACTGCCTCTGCTCCATAAACCATGAAGAAAGGCGTGTAACCCATAGATCTGTTGGGGGTAGTATTGATACTCCATAGCACTGAAGGCAATTCCTCCACCCAACAACCTGGCGTCCTCTGCAAAGGGACCATAAGCTGGGGCTTGATGCCTCTCAAAATTTCTTGATTGGCTCTTTCAGGTTGACCATTGGACTAGGGGTGAGCCACTGATGATACGTCAAGATGAATATGCTCTCGTTGACAAAATTCTTTCATAGCATCCTTGGACAGATTAGTCCCATTATCAGTTATAATGCTGTGAGGAAAGCTAAACCGGAAAATCACCTTTTTGATGAACTGAACCGCTATTGCCGCGTCACACTTACTAACCGGCTCTGCCTCAACCCACTTTGTGAATTTGTCAACCGCCACCAAAAGGTGAGTCTTTTTGTCTTTGGACCTTTTGAAAGGTCCAACCATATCTAGCCCCCAGACTGCAAATGACCAAGTGATTGGAATCATCCGCAATTCTTGAGCCGGCACATGAGCTCATTTTGAAAATTTCTAACAGCCATCACATTTACTGACCAAATCCTCCGCATCAGCATTAGCCATCAGTAAATAAAACCCATGACGGAAAGCCTTGGCTACAAGATACTTAGAGCCGGCATGATGACCACAATCTCCTTCATGAATCTCTCATAGGATTTCATGGCCTTCTTCGGGAGAAACACAATGTTGAAACGCCCCTGAGACACTGCAATGATGCAACTCACCATTGCCAGTGGTCATTAACTTGGATCATCGGGTTATCTGCCTGGCTAAAGTTTCATCGTCAGGTAACTCGCCCCGGGTCATATAAGCCAAATATGGAACTGCCCAGTCAGGAATAGCACGAAGAGCCGCCACCAATTGTGCCTCTGGGACAGGAATAGCAAGTTCTTCCTCTGTAGGCAATTTGACTGAAGGGTTATGCAGAATATCAAGGAAAACGTTAGGTGGCACCGGCTTACGCTAGGACTCTAACCGACTCAAAGCATTAGCCGCCTCATTCTTCCTGTGATCCACATGTTCCACTTGATAACCCTTGAAATGACCAGCAATAGCATCAAACTCGTGGCGGTAAGCCGCCATGAGTGGGTCCTTAGAATCCCAAGTGCCTGAAACTTGCTGAGCCACAAAATCTGAGTCACCAAAACACCTCACCCGGCTTAGATTCATCTCTTTAGCCATTCGAAGACCGTGGAGTAAGGCCTCATACTCAACTGCATTGTTAGTACAAGGGAACATCAACCTTAAAACATAACAAAATTTATCACCTCGTGGGGAAGTCAAAACAACTCCAGCCCCCGAGCCCTCCAACTGCCTGGATCCATCGAAGTAAATAGTCCAATATGTGCTATCTGGCTTCTCCTCTGGCATCTGCAGCCCAGTCCAATCATTGATAAAATCCACAAGTGCTTGAGACTTGATATTCGTCCGAGGCATATACTTCAAACCATGGGGTGCACGCTCAATGGCCCATTTAGCTACCCGACCTGTGGCCTCTCTGTTCTGAATAATATCCCCTAAAGGAGCAGAACTAACCACAGTGATGGGATGACCCAGGAAATATTGCTTAAGCTTTCGACTAGCCATGAACACCCCATATACCAGCTTCTGCCAATGTGGATATCTCTACTTGAACTCAATGAGCACCTCACTGATGTAATAAACCGGCCGCTGAACCGGATATTCCTTGCCTGATTCCTTCCTTTCCACAACAATTACCACACTGACAGCTCGGCTATTGGCAGCCACATATAACAAGAAGGGCTCTTTCTCAATAGGAGCGGCAAGGATCGGCGGCTCAGCTAACTGTTTTCAAGGCTTCAAATGCCTGATCAGTAGCATCACTCTAGATAAAGTGATCTATTTTCCTCATCATTTGGTACAGAGGAATAGCTTTTTCTCCCAACCGGCTTATGAACTGGCTTAAGGCCGCAATATGACCCGCCGGACGCTGAACATCATTAATACACACCGGTTTAGTCAAGGAAGTGATGGCCTTGATTTTCTCCGGGTTAGCTTCAATGCCCTGTTCAGAAACCAAAAAGCCCAAGAGCTTGCCTGCTAGTACACCAAAGACACACTTGGCCGGGTTAAACATCATCTTGTCGACCCAGAGAATGTCAAAGGTCTCTTTCAAATCATCTATCAAGGTTTCCTTCTTCCTTGATTTCATAACAATATCATCCACATAGGCATGAACATTGCGTTCAATCTGACCATGAAGGCAATTTTGAACACACCGCTGGTAAGTCGCCTGGGCACTCTTGAGCCCAAAGGGCATAGACACATAGTAGAAGGCTCCAAAGGGAGTGATGAATATTGTCTTCTCCTGGTCCTTAACTGCCATCTTGATCTGATGATACCCAGAATAAGCATCCAAAAAACTCAAATGCTCAAAATACGGCGTAGCATCAATAATCTGATCAATACAGGGAAGAGCAAAAGGATCAGCCGGGCAGGCTTTATTAAGGTCAGTGTAATCCAGACACATGCGCCAAGTATCATTTTTCTTAAGCACCAGCACCGGGTTAGCCAACCATTCAGGATGAAAAACTTCAACAATGAACCCAGCTGCTAAGAGCTGGGCCACTTCTTCACCAATGGCCTTACGCCTCTCTTCATTGAAGCGACGAAGGAATTGCTTGACCGATTTAAACTTCGGATCAATATTGAGAGTGTGTTCATTGAGTTCCCTCAGTACACCCGGCATGTCTGAAGGCTTCCATGAAAAGATGTCCCAGTTCTCATGGATGAACTCGATGAGCGCACTTTCCTATTTTGGATCCAAATTGGCACTGATACTGAACTGCTTGCATGAATCGCCAGGAACAAAATCAATCAACTTAGTGTCATCTGCCGATTCAAACTTCAACAAAGGGTCATCCACTATGGTTGGCTTCTTCAAAGGTGTCATATCTGTCGGGTCAACATTATCTTTGTAAAACTTCAACTCTTCTATTACACAAACAGACTCAGCATCGGTAACATCGCCCTCTTCATATTCCAAAGCTATCTTCATGTTCCCATGCACTATGATGGTACCCTTGTAACTCGACATCTTGAGCTGTAGATAAACATAACAAGGCCTTGCCATGAACTTAGCTTAAGCCAGCCGCCCAAATAAAGTGTGATAAGGGCTCTTAATCTTGACCACCTCAAAGGTCAATGTCTCAACTCTAGAATCATGATCATCACCAAAGGCCACTTCCAAAGCTATCTTGCCTACTGGATATGCCGACTTACCAGGCACCACACCATGAAAAATAGTGTTAGACGGCTTAAGATCCTTGCCAGTCAAACTCATACGACGAAAAGTTTCATAGTAAAGGATATTGATACTACTGCCTCCATCCATCAGCACCTTAGTGAATTTGTAACCTCCAACCTGAGGTGCAACCACCAAAGATAAATGACCCGGATTGTCAACCCGGGGCGGGTGATCCTCACGGCTCTAGAGAATAGGATGTTCAGACCATCGCAAGTAACATGGAATCACCGGTTCAACTGCGTTCACCGCCCTTTTATGAATCTTCTGGTCCCGTTTACATAAAATCATGGTGAACACATGATATTGTCCACTATTTAACTTCATTGTATTACTCTGATAACCACATTGTGGTTGCCGATTCCCTTGACCAGACTGCTGATTAAAACCACCTTGATTGCCTTGGCCTTGGAAAGCGGAGTTTGAACCACTACAGCCAAAGCCAGGCCCGTGAGAGCCGGATCCTGAACCGCCATTCGGGCCATGATTATTATGGAAAAAATGGAATTCCCATACTCCCTCGTAATGAAGCAATCCTTCCATAGATGATTCGTCGACTTCTCTTGCGTGCCATGCTTTGGGCAAGGCTGGTTCATCATTGCTTCAAGGTTAAATTTTGGCCCTCCAAACCGGGGAGGCTTTCCCTTGTGACGTTGATTATTATTCTGTGCATTGGCGCTGGCCACAAAGTCTGAAACGCTCTCCGCCTTGCGCTTACCGTTGCCACCATGACCTGCTATGTTATGTTGTTGTCCCTTCGCACTGCCACTCTTCTTTCCCTTACCCGCCTTTTCTTCATTAGAGTCGGGGTCCTTGGTACTATCAAAATCGGCATATTTGACGAGGGCCGCCATGAGCTCCCCCATGTCATTGCAGTGGCGCTTAAGCCGCCCCAGTTTCTGCTTAAGGGGGAGGAAACAACAATTCTTCTCCAACATCAGGACTGCTGAACCGGCATTGATACTATCCAATGAGTGTATAACAGTTGAGATCTGGCGCACCCAATTGGTTGTTGACTCGCCCTCACCTTGGACACAAGAATCCAAATCCAGGATCGACAGGGGCTGCTTGCACGTGTCTTTAAATTTTTGGATGAAACGGGCTTTCAACTCTGCCCATGATCTAATGGAGTTAGAGGGTAGCCCTTTTAACCAAGTACGAGCCGGCCCATCCAACATCATGGTGAAATACTTAGCACATGCAGCATCACTAACATCCAGCATCTCCATGGCCATCTCATAACTCTCAACCCACTCCTCCGGGGGCTGATCCGCTGTATAATTAGACACCTTATGAGGGCCCTTGAAATCCTTAGGCAACTGCTTTTTGCGTAGAGCCGGCGCTAAACATGGCACACCCAATGTTCTAGATGTCACTCCTGCCTCCACAGATGTTGACGGATAAACCGGAGGTTGCTGTTGGGCCGCCAGCTCCGCCTCCCGATGTGCCCTGCCCTGATCCACCAAAGTCTGAGCATCCACACCACCGCGCGCCGGGTCATGCCCACGAGGCTGGTTACGGCGCTGTTCACTGCTTGAAACTGCCAGTGAGTCAATGTTCCTGCTACAACTCCGGCTTGGATGAGGGGTTGAATGAATCCGTTCACGGCTATACGACTAAGCCGCCTGTTGAGCCACGGCCATTTGAAGAAGTTCTCTGGCCCTCCGCATCTCTATCGCAGCTGGAGACTCGCCTTCAACTGGAAGAGCCGCCAATCGTGATGCCGCAGCGATCATGTTATCCAAAGGGTTAGAATAATGACCCGGCGGTGTCGGAACACGCTGAGGCGGAGTCATATCCAAACGAGGCGGATCCATGACACGTGGCTGAACTGGTGCTCCAGTCACGGGCGCCTCAACCGCCCGGTTCACCATGGGCGGGTCACTAGTCCCTGCCCCTGGCGTGTTGAAAAGGTTTATCGCATCATATTCCAGAGGTAAGCGACTCTGGTGTCTCCTTCTCATGACTTCATTTGAAGTGTTTTGATCCAAGGTGAGCCAGAAAGAGTCTGTCTGAATACGTTGTGCATGGGCATCCAAAGCAACTCACTCTGTGGCCATCCTAGCGTTCTCAGCCGACAGCTGCTCCTTGGCTTGAGTTATCTCATCTCGTAACCTCACAACATCCACCTTATGTTGTTCCTGAGTGTCCGGGGTCACTTCCACCCCCATCAAAGTCGCCAAAGCCTCCAATAACTCTATAATAACCTGAGCTGGCGGGCGCGCAAAGCCGCTAGCACCAGCCATCACCGCAGCCACTGAGCTGGAGGTCATAGCTGCAGCGGTCGTTGAGCCGAGCGCTGGCTGTGTACCGGCCATGAAGATCGCAACCCTGTTCGGCGGCTCATAGGGGTCCGGAATACTGTCGCCATCGGAACAGCCCCCAAGCCGATCGTCTTGTACTTGATACATTGAATTGGTCTCGTCTGTGGACGATTTACCATCGGAGTGGATGGCCGTCTCATCGCCAGACACAGATCCTTCCTCAAATTCCGCCCCATGGATGAAACCAACAAAGGCGTGCTTCACGGCGGGTTGAACCTAGGCGTGTCGTGCACGCTGAGCCGTCTCGATGATGTCGATGCAGGTGTCCCACCCAGGGCCCGGTTCGCCAATCTTGCCGATGAATACGTGGATTCCGCCGAAGGGGACCCGGTACCCATACTCAATTGATCCGGCCTCGGGCCCCCCGCCAGCACCGTCGATGTAGAGCTTGCCGTGACGACTCTTGGTCATCCGGCCCACAGCGTATCCCTTGATCCCTGGGAAGCTGCCCTTCAAGAACTCGAAACCACTGTGCGCTGGCCCCACGGTGGGCGCAAACTATCATGGACTTGACACGGCAGATGTCCTAGCGGAAGGACTTAGTCGTGGAGCCATCACAACTAGGTTAGCTTAAAGGGGTTAATCAGGACAAAGGACACAGAGAGTTTATACTGGTTCGGCCCCTCGCGGTGGAGGTAAAGGCCTACTCCAGTTTGGGGTCGTATTGCTTGGGTTTCGATTACCAGGGAGCAAATACGCTTGACCTAGTTCTCGATCTATTGTTTCTTGTCCTTAACCCGTCGCCGGGTCGTCCCTTTATATACATAGGTTGACGCCCTGTGGCTTACAGAGTCCCGGTCGGCTCATACACTACGTGTCCGGCTTGGTGACTAACTAATCTTGCCTTACAATACAAGTCATACATGTGGCAGTTCATCCCCTTGGGCCTCAAGTCGCCTCTGGGTCTTGGGCCGTCAATGGGCTTGCTATGATCCGCCATCTTCATTGATAAATCGCCAACGATATGACCCGGTCCCTCCTGGGCGGTTCATACCTAATAGTCATATCCACAATGTTGGGGAACACAGTATTTCAAAAAAATTCCTATGATCATGCAAGATCTATCTAGGAGATGCATAGAAACGAGAGGGGAGAGTGTGTCAACTTACCCTCATAGACCGAAAGCGGAAGCGTTCAATAACGTGGTTGATGTAGTCAGACGTCTTTCCAACAGATCCAAGCACCGAACGTACGACACCTCCGCGTTCAGCACACGTTCAGCTCAATGACGTCCCTCGAGCTCTTGATCTAGTTGAGGCCGAGGGAGAGTTCCGTCAGCACGACGGTGTGGCGACGGTGATGATGAAGTTGTTGGAAATATGCCCTAGAGGGATTAATAAATTAGTTATTATTATATTTCCTTGTTCATGATAATCGTTTATTATCCATGCTAGAATTGTATTGATAGGAAACTCAGATACATGTGTGGATACATAGACAACACCATGTCCCTAGTAAGCCTCTAGTTGACTAGCTCGTTGATCAATAGATGGTTATGGTTTCCTGACCATGGACATTGGATGTCATTGATAATGGGATCACATCATTAGAAGAATGATGTGATGGACAAGACCCAATCCTAAGCCTAGCACAAGATCATGTAGTTCGTATGCTAAAGTTTTTCTAATGTCAAGTATCATTTCCTTAGACCATGAGATTGTGCAACTCCCGGATACCATAGGAATACTTTGGGTGTGCCAAACGTCACAACGTAACTGGGTGGCTATAAAGGTACATTACAGGTATCTCTGAAAGTGTCTGTTAGGTTGGCACGAATTGAGACTGGGATTTGTCACTCCGTGTAAACGGAGAGGTATCTCTGGGCCCACTCGGTAGGACATCATCATGATGTGCACAATGTGATCAAGGAGTTGAACACAGGATGATGTGTTACAGAACGAGTAAAGAGACTTGCCGGTAACGAGATTGAACAAGGTATCGGGATACCGACGATCGAATCTCGGGCAAGTATCGTACCGCTAGACAAAGGGAATTGTATACGAGATTGATTAAGTCCTTGACATCGTGGTTCATCCGATGAGATCATCGTGGAACATGTGGGAGCTAACATGGGTATCCAGATCCCGCTGTTGGTTATTGACCGGAGAGTCATCTCGGTCATGTCTGCATGTCTCCCAAATCCGTAGGGTCTACACACTTAAGGTTCGATGATGCTAGGGTTATAGGGAAAGTATGTATGCGGTTACCGAATGTTGTTCGGAGTCCCGGATGAGATCCCGGACGTCACGAGGAGTTCCGGAATGGTCCGGAGGTAAAGATTTATATATGGGAAGTCCTGTTTTGGTCACCGGAAAAGTTTCGGGTTTTATCGGTAACGTACCGGGACCACCGGGAGGGTCCCGGGGGTCCACCAAGTGGAGCCACAAGACCCGGAGGGCTGCATGGGCCAAGTGTGGGAGGGGACCAGCCCCAGGTGGGCTGGTGCGCACCCCCCCCCCCACAAGGGCCCAAGGCGCCTAAAGGGGAGGAGGGGGGCAAACCCTAAGGGCAGATGGGCCTTAGGGCCCATGCCTAGTGCGCCTCCCTCTCCCCCTCCCCTTGGCCGCCCCCTAGATGGGATCTAGGGGCTGCCGCCACCCCTAGGGAGGGAACCCTAGGTGGGGGCGCAGCCCCTCCCCTCCCCCTATATATACTTGAGGTTTGGGGCTGCCCAAGACACGGAATTCTCTCTTGTTGGCGCAGTCCTACCCCTCTCCCTCCTCGTCTCTCGTAGTGCTTAGCGAAGCCCTGCTGCAATCCCGCGCTCCTCCACCACCACCACGCCGTCGTGCTGCTGCTGGATGGAGTCTTCCCCAACCTCTCCTTCTCCCCTTGCTGGATCAAGGCGTAGGAGACGTCACCGGGCTGTACGTGTGTTGAACGCGGAGGTGCCGTCCGTTCGGCACTAGGATCTCCGGTGATTTGGATCATGACGAGTACGACTCCTTCAACCCCGTTCTCTTGAACGCTTCCGCTTAGCGATCTACAAGGGTATGTAGATGCACTCTCCTTCCCCTCGTTGCTGGTTTCTCCATAGATAGATCTTGGTGACATGTAGGAAAATTTTGAATTTCTGCTACGTTCCCCAACAGTGGCATCATGAGCTAGGTCTATGCGTAGTTTCTATGCACGAGTAGAACACAAAGTAGTTGTGGGCATTGATTTTGTTCAATATGCTTACCGTTACTAGTCCAATCTTGATTCGGCGGCATCGTGGGATGAAGCGGCCCGGACCGACCTTACATGTACTCTTACGTGAGACTGGTTCCACCGACTGACATGCACTAGTTGCATAAGGTGGCTAGCGGGTGTCTGTCTCTCCCACTTTAGTCGGATCGGATTCGATGAAAAGGGTCCTTATGAAGGGTAAATAGCAATTGGCATATCACGTTGTGGTTTTTGCGTAGGTAAGAAACGTTCTTGCTAGAAACCCATAGCAGCCACGTAAAAACTTGCAACAACAATTAGAGGACGTCTAACTTGTTTTTGCAGCATATGCCTTGTGATGTGATATGGCCAAAGGATGTGATGAATGATATATGTGATGTATGAGATGATCATGTTCTTGTAATAGGAATCACGACTTGCATGTCGATGAGTATGACAACCGGCAGGAGCCATAGGAGTTGTCTTAATTTATTTATGACCTGCGTGTCAACATAAACGTCATGTAATTACTTTACTTTATTGCTAACCGTTAGCTATAGTAGTAGAAGTAATAGTTGGCGAGACAACTTCATGAAGACACAATGGAGATCATGGTGTCATGCCGGTGACAACGATGATCATGGAGCCCCGAAGATGCAGATCAAAAGGAGCAAAATGATATTGGCCATATCATGTCACTATTTGATTGCATGTGATGTTTATCATGTTTTACATCTTATTTGCTTAGAACGACGGTAGCTTAAATAAGATGATCCCTCACTAAAATTTCAAGAAAGTGTTCCCCCTAACTGTGCACCGTTGCGAAAGTTCGTCGTTTCGAAGCACCACGTGATGATCGGGTGTGATAGATTCTTACGTTCGAATACAACGGGTGTTGACGAGCCTAGCATGTACAGACATGGCCTCGGAACATATGCGAAACACTTAGGTTAGCTTGACGAGCCTAGCATGTACAGACATGGCCTCGGAACACAAGAGACCGAAAGGTCGAGCATGAGTCGTATGGTAGATACGATCAACATGAAGATGTTCACCCATGATGACTAGTCCGTCTCACGTGATGATCGGACACGGCCTAGTTGACTCAGATCATGTAATCACTTAGATGACTAGAGGGATGTCTATCTGAGTGGGAGTTCATAAGATGAACTTAATTATCCTAAACATAGTCAAAAGGTCTTCGCAAATTATGTCGTAGCTCGCGCTTCAGTTCTACTGTTTAGATATGTTCCTAGAGAAAATTTAGTTGAAAGTTGATAGTAGCAATTATGCAGACTCGGTCCGTAAACTGAGGATTATCCTCATTGCAGACAGTAGAAGGCTTATGTCCTTAATGCACCGCTCAGTGTGCTGAACCTCGAACGTCGTCTGTGGATTTTGCAAACATCTGACATACACGTTTTGATGACTACATGATAGTTCAGTGCGTAATGCTAAATGGTTTAGAATTGAGGCACCAAAGACGTTTTGAAACATCGCGGAACATATGAGATGTTTCAAGGACTGAAATTGGGATTTCAGGCTCGTGCCCATGTCAAGAGGTATAAGACCTCCGACGATTTTCTTAGCCTGCAAACTAAGGGAGAAAAGCTCAATTGTTGAGCTTGTGCTCAGATTGTCTGAGTACAACAATCATTTGAATCGAGTGGGAGTTGATCTTCCAGATGAGATAGTGATGTTTCTCCGAGGTCATTACCACCAAGCTGCTAGAGCTTCGTGATGAACTATAATATATCAGGGACATATATGATGATCCTTGAGATATTCGCGATGTTTGACACCACAAAAGTAGAAATCAAGAAGGAGCATCAATTGTTGATGGTTGGTGAAACCACTAGTTTCAAGAAGGGCAAGGGCAAGAAGGGATACTTCATGAAACGGCAAATCAGCTGCTGCTCTAGTGAAGAAACCCAAGGTTGAACCCAAACCCGAGACTAAGTGCTTCTGTAATAAGGGGAACAGCCACTGGAGCAGAATTACCCTAGATACTTGGTAGATGAGAAGGCTGGCAAGGTCGATAGAAGTATATTGGATATACATTGTGTACTTTACTAGTACTCCTAGTAGCACCATGGTATTGGATACCGGTTCAGTTGCTAAGTGTTAGTAAACTCGAAATAAAAGGCTGCGGAGTAAACGGAGACTAGCTAAAGGTGAGCTGGCGATATGTGTTGGAAGTTTTTCCCAAGCTTGATGTGATCAAGCATCGCACGCTCCCTCTACGATCGAGATTGGTGTTTGCGTTGAGAATAGACATGATTGGATTATGTCTATCGCAATACGGTTATTCATTTAAGGAGAATAATGGTTACTCTGTTTATTTGAATAATACCTTCAATGGTCTTGCACCTAAAATGAATGGTTTATTGAATCTCGATCGTAGTGATACACATGTTCATGCCAAAAGATATAAGATAGTAATGATAGTACCACCTACTTGTGGCACTGCCACGTGAGTCATATCGGTATAAAACGCATGAAGAAGCTCCATGTTGATGGATCTTTGGGCTCACTCATTTTTGAAAAGTTTGAGACATGCGAACCATGTCTATTGGTGTATATGCATGAAGAAACTCCATGCAAATGGACCGTTTGGACTCACTTGATTTTGAATCACTTGAGACATGCAAATCATACCACATGGGCAAGATGACTGAAAGCCTCGTTTTCAGTAAAATGGAACTAGAAAGCAACTTGTTGGAAGTAATACATTTTGATGTGTGCAGTCCAATGAGTGCTGAGGCGTGTAGTGGATATCGTTATGTTCTTACTTCACAGATGATTTGAGTAGATGTTGAGTATATTTACTTGATGAATCACGATTCTGAATTATTGAAAGGTTCAAGTAATTTCAGGGTGAAGTTGAAAGATCGTCGTGACAAGAGGATAAAATATCTATGATATGATCATAGAGATGAATATCTGAATTACGAGTTTGGCACAGAATTAAGACATTGTGGAAATCGTTTCACAACTAATACAGCCTGGAACACCATAGTGTGATGATGTATCCGAACATCATAACTGCACCCTATTGGATATGATGCGTACCATGATGTCTCTTATCGAATTACCACTATCGTTCATGGGTTAGGCATTAGAGACAACTGCACTCACTTTAATAGGGCACCACGTAATTCTGATGAGACGACACCGTATGAACTATGGTTTAGAGAAACCTAAGCTGTTGTTTCTTAAAAGTTTGGGGCTGCGACGCTTATGTGAAAAGTTTCAGGCTGATAAGCTCGAACCCAAAGCGGATAAATGCATCTTCATAGGACACCCAAAACAGTTGGGTATACCTCCTAATTCAGATCCGAAGGCAATAGGGATTGTTTCTAGAATCGGGTCCTTTCTCGAGGAAAAGTTTCTCTCGAAATAATTGAGTGGGAGGATGGTGGAGACTTGATGAGGTTATTGAACCGTCACTTCAACTAGTGTATAGCAGGGCACAAAGAGTTGTTCCTGTGGCACCTACACCAATTGAAGTGGAAGCTTATGATATTGATCATGAGACTTCGGATCAAGTCACTGCCAAACCTCGTAGGATGACAAGGATGCGTACTACTTCAGAGTGGTACGTAATCCTGTCTTGGAAGTCATGTTTCTAGACAACAATGAACCTACGAGCTATGGAGAAGCGATGGTGGGCCTGGATTCCAAAATGGCTCGAGGCCATATAATCCGAGAGAGGATCCATATATGAAAACAAAGTGTAGACTTTGGAAGAACTACTTGATGGTCGTAAGGCTGTTAGGTACATATGGATTTTAAAAGAAAGATGGACAATGATGGTAAGTATCACCATTAAGGAAGCTCGACTTGTCGTTAAGATGTTTTCCGACAAGTTCAAGGAGTTGACTACGATGAGACTTTCTCACTCGTAGCGATGCTAAGAGTCTGTTGGAATTATATTAGCGATTACTGCATTATTTATGAAATCTTGCAGATAGGATGTTAAAACATTGTTTCCTCGATGATTTTCTTGAGGAAAGGTTGTATGTGATACAACCGGAAGGTTTTGTCAATCCTGAAAGATGCTAATAAGTATGCAAAGCTCCAGCAATCCTTCTAAGGACTGGAGTAAGCATCTCGGAGTTGGAATGTATGCTTTGATGAGATGATCAAAGATTTTGGGTGTATGCAAAGTTTATGAGAAACTTGTATTTCCAAAGAAGTGAGTGGGAGCACTATAGAATTTCTGATGAGTATATGTTGTTGATCAGAAATGACGTAGAATTTCTGGAAAGCATATAGGGTTATTTGGAAAGTGTTTTTGAATGGAAAGCCTAGATTAATCTACTTGAACATTGAGCATCAAGATCTATAAGGATAGATCAAAACTCTTAATGGTACTTTCAAATGAGCACATACCTTGACATGATCTTGAAGGTGTTCAAGATGGATCAGTCAAAGAAGGAGTTCTTGCCTGAGTTGTAAGGTATGAAGTTAAGACTTAAAGCTCAACCACGGCAGAAGAAAGAGGAAGGACGAAGGTCGTCCCCTATGCTTTTGTCATAGGCTCTATACGGTGTGCCATGCTGAGTACCGCACCTGATGTGTGCCTTGCCACATATCTGGCAAGAGGGTACAAAGGTAATCTAGGAGTAGATCACCAGATAGCGGTCTAAATTATCCTTAGAGAAATAAGGATATCTTTCTCGGTTATGGAGTTGATAAAGAGTTCGACGTAAAGAGTTACGTCGATGCTTTCTTAACACCTATCCGGATAGCTCTGAGTAGAGATACCGGATACATATAATGGAGCAACAATTTAGAATAGCTCCAAGTAGAACAGTTATTTGAAATGGCTCCAAATGTAGCGTAGTAGTTGCATCCACAAGATGACATAGAAATTTGCAAAGTACATACGGATCTGAATGTTGCAGACCCGTTGACTAAAACCTATCTCACAAGCATAACATGATCAAACCCAGAACTCTTTGGGTGTTAGTCACATGGGGATGTGACCTTGAGTGTTAATCACATAGCGATGTGAACTGGATTATTGACTCTAGTGCAAGTGGGAGACTGTTGGAAATATGCCCTAGAGGCAATAATAAATTAGTTATTATTATATTTCCTTGTTCATGATAATCGTTTATTATCCATGCTAGAATTGTATTGATAGGAAACTCAGATACATGTGTGGATACATAGACAACACCATGTCCCTAGTAAGCCTCTAGTTGACTAGCTCGTTGATCAATAGATGGTTACAGTTTCCTGACCATGGACATTGGATGTCACTGATAACGGGATCACATCATTAGAAGAATGATGTGATGGACAAGACCCAATCCTAAGCCTAGCACAAGATCATGTAGTTCGTATGCTAAAGCTTTTCTAATGTCAAGTATCATTTCTTTAGACCATGAGATTGTGCAACTCCCGGATACCGTAGGAATACTTTGGGTGTGCCAAACGTCACAACATAACTGGGTGGCTATAAAGGTACATTACAGGTATCTCCGAAAGTGTCTGTTGGGTTGGCACGAATCGAGACTGGGATTTGTCACTCCGTGTAAACAGGGAGGTATCTCTGGGCCCACTCGGTAGGACATCATCATAATGTGCACAATGTGATCAAGGAGTTGATCACAGGATGATGTGTTACGGAACGAGTAAAGAGACTTGCCGGTAACGAGATTGAACAAGGTATCGGGATACCAACGATCGAATCTCGGGCAAGTATCGTACCGCTAGACAAAGGGAATTGTATACGAGATTGATTAAGTCCTTGACATCGTGGTTCATCCGATGAGATCATCGTGGAACATGTGGGAGCTAACATGGGTATCCAGATCCCGATGTTGGTTATTGACCGGAGAGTCATCTCGGTCATGTCTGCATGTCTCCCGAACCCGTAGGGTCTACACACTTAAGGTTCGATGACGCTAGGGTTATAGGGAAAGTATGTATGCGGTTACCGAATGTTGTTCGGAGTCCCGGATGAGATCGCAGACATCACAAGGAGTTCCGGAATGGTCCGGAGGTAAAGATTTATATATGGGAAGTCATGTTTTGGTCACCGGAAAAGTTTCGGGTTTTATCGGTAACGTACCGGGACCACCGGGAGGGTCGCGGGGGTCCACCAAGTGGGTCCACAAGCCCCGAAGGGCTGCATGAGCCAAGTGTGGGAGGGGACCAGCCCCATGTGGGCTGGTGCGCCCCCCCCCCCCCCCCACAAGGGCCCAAGGCGCCTAAAGGGGAGGAGGGGGCAAACCCTAAGGGCAGATGGGCCTTAGGGCCCATGCCTGGTGCGCCTCCCTCTCCCCCTCCCCTTGGCCGCCCCCTAGATGGGATCTAGGGGCTGCCGCCACCCCTAGGGAGGGAACCCTAGGTGGGGGCGCAGCCCTTCCCCTCCCCCTATATATACTTGAGGTTTGGGGCTGCCCAAGACACGGAATTCTCTCTTGTTGGCGCAGTCCTACCCCTCTCCCTCCTCGTCTCTCGTAGTGCTTAGCGAAGCCCTGCTGCAATCCCGCGCTCCTCCACCACCACCACGCCGTCGTGCTGCTGCTGGATGGAGTCTTCCCCAACCTCTCCTTCTCCCCTTGCTGGATCAAGGCGTAGGAGACGTCACCGGGCTGTACGTGTGTTGAACGCGGAGGTGCCGTCCGTTCGGCACTAGGATCTCCGGTGATTTGGATCACGACGAGTACGACTCCTTTAACCCTGTTCTCTTGAACGCTTCCGCTTAGCGATCTACAAGGGTATGTAGATGCACTCTCCTTCCCCTCGTTGCTGGTTTCTCCATAGATAGATCTTGGTGACACGTAGGAAAATTTTGAATTTCTGCTACGTTCCCCAATAGAAGTTACCGGCGCAGGGCTTCGCCTAAGCACTACGATGATATGACCGAGGTGTGTAACTGTGGAGGGGGGCATGTAGGATCGAAAGTATGTCTAGAGGGGGGGTGATTAGACTACTTGACCAAATAAAAACTTAACCTTTTCCCAATTTTAGTTCTTGGCAGATTTTAGCTATTTTGGGACAAGTCAAGCAATCATCACATAATTCAAGCAAGCATGCAAAGAGTATATTGGCAACGGAAAGTAAAGCATGCAACTTGCAAGAATGTAAAGGGACGGGTTTGGAGAATTCAAACGCTATTGGAGACACGGATGTTTTTCCCGTGGTTCGGATAGGTGGTGCTATCCTACATCCACGTTGATGGAGACTTCAACCCACGAAGGGTAACGGTTGCGCGAGTCCACATAGGGCTCCACCCAAGGGCAACGGTTGCGCGAGTCCACACAGGGCTCCACCCACGAAGGGTCCACGAAGAAGCAACCACCCACAAAGGGTCCACGAAGAAGCAACCTTGTCTATCCCACCATGGCCAACGCCCACACAGGACTTGCCTCACTAGCGGTAGATCTTCACGAAGTAGGCGATCTCCTTGCCCTTACAAACTCCTTGGTTCAACTCCACAATCTTGTCGGAGGCTCCCAAGTGACACCTAGCCAATCTAGGAGACACCACTCTCCAAGAAGTAACAAATGGTGTGTAGGTAATGAACTCCTTGCTCTTGTGCTTCAAATGATAGTCTCCCCAACACTCAACTCTCTCTCATAGGATTTGGATTTGGTGGAAAGAAGGTTTGAGTGGAAAGCAACTTGGGAAGGCTAGAGATCAAGATTCATATGGTAGGAATGGAATGTCTTGGTCTCAACACATGAGTAGGTGGTTCTCTATCAGAACATATGAGTTGGAATGATGTGTGTGTTCTGATGTCTCTCTCATCTAATGAGAAGAAGGTGGAGGGGTATATATAGCCTCCACACAAAATCCAACCGTTACACAGTTTTCCAATCTCGGTGGGACCGAATCAATAAGCTCGGTCGGACCGAAAATGTAAACCTAGTGACCGTTAGTGATTTTTGGTGGGACTGACATGCAACTCGGTAGGACCGATATGGTTAGGGTTTGGGCATAACGTAATCTCGGTGAGACCGATTACACAAACTCGGTGAGACCGAATTTGGTAATTAACTAACCAGAGAGTTGGTCAGGCAAACTCGGTGGGACCGATTTGCTCTTTCGGTGAGACCGAGTGGAACTCGGTGAGACCGAAAAGTTACAAAGGGGAAACACTGAGTTTACATTGCAATCTCGGTGGGACCGATTCGCTCTTTCGGTGAGACCGAAAAGTTACGAAAGGGAAACAGAGAGTTTGCAATCCCATCTCGGTGAGGCCGAGATCCCTATCGGTAGGACCGAACTGCTAGGGTTTGGCAGTGGCTAATGACAAGAGAAACTCGGTGGCGCCGGATAGGAAGAATCGGTAGGACCGAGTTTGGCTTAGGGTTTAGGTCATATGTGGATATGGGAAAGTAGTTGAGGGTTTTGGAGCATATCACTAAGCACATGAAGCAAGAGGCTCATTAAGCAACACCTCATCCCTCCTTAATAGTATTGGCTTTTCCTAAAGACTCAATGTGATCTTGGATCACTAAAATATAAAATGAAGAGTCTTGAGCTTTTGAGCTTGAGCCAATCCTTTGTCCTTAGCATTTTGAGGGTTCCACTTTCACATCCATGCCATGCCAATCATTGAGCTTTCCTGAAATAATCATCTTGAAATAGCATTAGCTCAATGAGCTATATGTTGTTATGAATTACCAAAACCACCTAGGGATAGTTGCACTTTCAGGGCACCGCACACGGCTAAGAGAAACTTTGGTGTGCCTTTGGGATGCCCCCCTCCCACGTATATAAAGGGGGGAGGAGAGGAGGCTGGCCATAAGGGGGCGAGCCATAGGGAGGAGTCCTATTTGGACTCCCGGTCCAAGTAGGATTCGCCCCCCCCCTTCCTATTCCAACTAGGAGAAGGAGGGAAGGGGAAGGAGGGGAGAAGGAAGGAAGGGGGCGCCGCCCCCTCCTAGTCCAATTCGGACCAGCCCATGGGGGGCGCGCGGCCACCCCTTGAGACCCCTCTCTCCTTTCCCCTAAAGCCCATTAAGCCCCATTACTCTCCCGGGCGGTTCCGGTAACCTCCCGGTATTCCGTAAAATAACCGAAACACTTCAAAACCATTCTGGTGTCCGAATATAACCTTCCAATATATCGATCTTTATGTCTCAACCATTTCGAGACTCCTCGCCATGTCCGTGATCTCATCCGGGACTCTGAACAAACTTCAGTTCATCAAAACATGAAACTCATAATACAAATCATCATCGAACGCTAAGCGTGCGGACCCTACGGGTTCGAGAACTATGTAGACATGACCGAGACATATCTCCGGTCAATAACTAATAGCGGAACCTGGATGCCCATATTGGCTCCTACATATTCTACGAAGATCTTTATCGGTCAAACCGCACAACAACATACGTTGTTCCCTTTGTCATTGGTATGTTACTTGCCCGAGATTCGATCGTCGGTATCATCATACCTAGTTCAATCTCGTTACCGACAAGTCTCTTTACTCGTTCCGTAATGCATCATCCCGTGGCTAACTCATTAGACACATTGCTTGCAAGGCTCATAGTGATGTGCATTACCGAGAGGGCCCAGAGATACCTCTCCGATACACGAAGTGACAAATCCTAATCTAGATCTATGCCAACTCAACAAACACCATCGGAGACACCTGTAGAGCATCTTTATAATCACCCAGTTACGTTGTGACGTTTGATAGCACACAAGGTGTTCCTCCGGTATTCGGGAGTTGCATAATCGCATAGTCTGAGGAACATGTATAAGTCATGAAGAAAGCAATAGCAGAAAAACTAAATGATCATTATGCTAGGCTAATAGATGGGTCTTGTCCATCACATCATTCTCTAATGATGTGATCCCGTTCATCAAATGACAACACATGTCTATGGCTAGGAAACTTAACCATCTTTGTTTAACGAGCTAGTCAAGTAGAGGCATACTAGGGACACTCTGTTTGTCTATGTATCCACACATGTACTAAGTTTCCGGTTAATACAATTCTAGTATGAATAATTAACATTTATCATGATATAAGGAAATATAAACAACAACTTTATTATTGCCTCTATGTCATATTTCCTTCACCCAACAGGTGTCGTGTGTTCGGTGCTTGATCGGTACAGATCATGAAGTTGTACGACTACATCAACCACGTTGATAAATGCTTCCGTTTAGCCATCTACAAGGTTATGTAGATGCTCACCCCCTCTCGTAGCTATGCATCTCCATGGATAGATATTGTGTGTGCGTAGAATTTTTTTTGCTTTCCATACAATGTTTCCCAACAGGTTTTAATGAGATAAGCGCTAATAAACCTCTAGATCTATCCCACATAATACTCTATCGAATGTTGCATTTTCCCGTATTTTTTTGGCCTTTCCCCCCTATTTTCCGAGGTGTTTCGCGCAAAATGGGAAATTTCGTGCCTAACGGGCCAGCATGCCTGGGTGTGTCGCGTGCCAACCCACATGGCCCCCGTGTCATGCCTGGGCTGCTACCCGCAGCACATGGGCTGGCACGGCACAGCCCGACTATTAATCGTGCCATGGCGGGTCATGTCGAGCTAGGCACAATTGCGGTGGGCCGGGCCGGCCTGTTTGGCCAGCTTTGCTATGAGATGTCTATGATGACTTCTTCAATTTTAATATGTTGTGTCGGCTTAGTATCTCGGAGGTTATACAGATATGGAGACCACATGCACAACGACGAGGGCTTGGACCACCATGAGCAGGATGGCAAGCCCGGCGACGACTTCGAGGCTCTATTGGAAAAGGCAAAGTCTAGGAGGCATCTAGGCACGCTTAGGCACTGGGCAATGACCAAATGCCTCGTCAAGGGCACAAGCGGAATTCTAGGCATGCAAGCAAGAAATTGTAGACTAAAGTGAGAAATCAAGCTATATTGCACCAACAGATCAAATTGAGCCTCTTCCAATTGCAATAGCCGATAATTTGTTCACTTATAATCTCTAAATCAATACTGATACACATATAATATCCAAATACAAACTGACAATCAAGAGTGTATCTCTGCCTAGGCTACACCTAGGGCGTCTAAGCACCGCCTAGGCGCTAGGCTAAGGTCAACCGTCTCGCTTACGCCTAACGCTTTTTCCATCAATTCCTGTGGAGACTCGGTCCTGACGACGATGCTTGAAATTATGATAAGTAACGTGGATATCCCACCTAATGCTTATCATACTTTCGAACAATGGTGTCGATTTTGGCAATGAGGGCGACTCAATTCAGGCGGCGATATCGAGATCAATTTCACTCCCCTGATGAGAAAAAATATGCTAACCATCTGCGGGACACATACGGTAATCCTTGCAGAGATTCTTATGTGTCTCCCCAAATGGCTTGTATAATATATACCAACACTACTCAACTAGTCCGCCAGCAGTGATAGTGAACGTTATGCGCAGCTAGGAGGGAAGTTAAGGTTGTCGGCGGCTAGAAGTGAAGAGGTTTCTTTTATAGCTGCAAGCAGCAGGTGGCTAAAAGGGAAGAGAGGTTTTGCTGAGACAGAGAGGACCCAAGTGAAGGAATCTTTTGACGAGAACTCCCTTCGGCTACTCAATTTTGAGGAGGGAGAGACACTTCTCCTCAAAAAATTAGGAGTTAAATCTTTTTAGGGGTCGTTTAGAAAGGATTTAACTCCTCAAAATAAAATCTGTTGAAGAGTTAAAGCCTTGCGAGGATCCGATTAGAGATGCTCTAAGTTCCCATGAGAAAAGAGTTAAAGTCCTTTGAGGGTCACTTAGAGATGCTCTAAGTTTCCATTTGAAAAGCTTAATCAAAGAAAATTGACAACACACACACACACGCACGCACGCACGCACGCGCGCACACACACACACACACTAGCTATTTTGTCATAGTTGCACGTCCAGAATTGACATGAGCCATTAAGTACAAATTACCTAATGGGTAAGTCATTATCAATGACTTATTGTGTAGGGCTAGTATTAACTTTTCACTTTCACAAAAAAGAAAATAAATCATAGTGCCAATTAAAACAGGAGGGCAAGAATTGGTCCCATATATTTTCCTTTAAAAAAGGACTTTTATAACTACCAAATGTTCGGATTTTAGCAATAGGCAAAAACGATCCTTACTTTACTCTAATTATATATGTGCATGTAATAGAATGACTAATTTTCTTTTCACGTGCATCCCTCCCTCTAATTACATGCATATATGCACTAAAGGACGAAAAGCTGATGTCATTCTAAATTCTTTCTTTTTTTCAATTTTTAAAATATTTTGTAGCTCAAACCGTCGCTCTGATTGAAAATCCATTTTCACATAAAAAATTCATCGCGATAAGATTTTCGAAACGAGATCCCATGTTGGTATGTTTTGGCGATATTTTTTTCAAGTCCAAAGTTACCACGCCTGGACTACGTAAGCTATCACCACAGCAGTACGTAACTTATCATAGTGTTTGCACCGAAGTTATCACGGGGATGTTTCGACTACTTTATCAATGCGTCGAAGTTATCATCGGGTCTACGGTTCACACATACCATATTTACACATAAGTACCAGATATTTTTTTAACAATTCTGTCCCCTCCCCACCTTCGATCAAAGTTCTTCTTTTAAACACAGTATAAATGCGGGCGCTCATACATACACACATATGCTAACCCCTATAAACGTACACACA
Organism: Triticum urartu; assembly: GCF_056163025.1. Lineage (NCBI taxonomy): Eukaryota > Viridiplantae > Streptophyta > Magnoliopsida > Poales > Poaceae > Triticum > Triticum urartu. The sequence continues at coordinate 477,803,703 of NC_141875.1, read as the reverse complement.
GACACCCTACCCCTATGAGCATCCGAGAGACTAGGCCAACACTTCATCTTGAGATTGACAAAAGTCACCACAGATGCCTTTGTAGTTAATGCGTTGTTTTGTACTTAACAGGTCTACGGTGTGTATATTATCATGTTATTTACATCCAAGTTATCATGCGTATGTTTTTCAATTCCCTCGGGTCAAAGTTACCATGATGATTGTACCTAGGTTAGAAGGTCCATGGTACGAAAGTTACCACGCTACTTACATAGAAATTATCGGAGTATGCTTCAACAGTTTTCTCTTTGGGTCAAAGTTAAACACAATGTTTGTACGTAAGCTACCAGGTCCGCAGTGCGTATATTACCATCATATACATAGAAATTAGCGGCGATGTGTTTTCAAACAAAAAAAATCCCGGTCTAAAGTTACCGCGGTGTTTTTAGGTAAGTTATGAAGGATGTGGTGCATAAATTACCATGCTCTTTAAAAAGAAATTATCGGATTATGTTTCATACTTTTCCCCTTGGGTCAAACTTACCATGCTAAGGGTATGTAAGTTATCAGGTCAGCGTGTGAAAATTACCATGATAATTGCACGGAAGTTATCATTGTATGTTTCAACAAACTCCCTCCCCCGTCAAAGTTACCAGACCCGAGGTACATAAGTTATCAGGTTCACGGTGTGTAAATTACCATGCTATTCACACATAAGTTACCGGGGTATATTTCATCAACTTTTTTCCTGGTGAATAAAAGATTATCGCGGTGTTGGCACGCAAGTTATCAGGTATGCGATTCCTAAACTACCATGCTATTCACACGGAAAAACCAGGGGTATATTGTATCATTTTTTCAGGTAAAGAAAAGGTTACTATGGTGTTGCCGCGTAAGTTATCGGATCTTATATTTCAACAATAAAAAAGGGTCAAAAAAATTATTGCAATGTTTGTATGTAAATTACCAGGTTGGTGGTGTGTAAATTATCATACTATCCAACATATATTTCAAAACATTTTTTTCCTCGGGTTTACACACAATACAATGACTGGAGTTTGAATTCTACACGAAGAGAAACATTCATTTCTCGAGAGGCATCGATCCTTGAAATAACTTGTCCATGGGTCTGCCCCCTCGTGAAAAACATTGTTGTTTTTTGTCTCTATCAAACAGAGTATAAAAGTCAGCTAACTGGAATCAGAAACACAAAAGCAGGCTTAGCCTGGGTGGTAGCGCACCTGCTCGTCAAAATCCTAACGTTCAGAAATTACATATGTCGTTAAAACAATTATTACTATCCTCTTGTGTGGCTTGAAATCACAATTCTGCACCTTAATAAATTTATAAGATGATGATGTCTACATACATTCACCCCTTCACTCTGAATCCGGTACCCAACCAAGATCGCCGAGCCCGAAGGAGCAAGGGTGGATCATCGAATATCCGGTCTCGCGGTCGATGCTTGAGCTGTACGAAAGGCAACCTGAGCTGTGGCTTCTGGCAGAGCCGATAAGGCAAAACGAACTTATCCCTCTCCGGAACGTGGAAAATCGAACGAAAACGAGAGATTATCCCGAACATTTAGAACGTGGAGAATGGAATCGAGAGCGCCGCTGAAGATCGATTTTGGACGGCTGGAGGGAAGCGTCGAGGGCCCCGGGCTCACGGCCACCACAGGTGGTCGCGTCTGAGGGATGTGCCGCAGCGCACCTACAGTGCCAACGACGCTCGACGCCTCCACCCGGCTTCTCCCGAGATGGAAATAATATCCCCTCGTGTTTTCAGTCAGACATGCCGTTGCTCGTGTGTCACGACAGGAGAAAGAAACGGACACCGGGTGCTGGTCTCGTTTTCGTTTTCGTTTTCTTTTCTTTCATGTCATTTCATTTTCTTTTCTTTTTTGCCCGGTTCAGTGAGTGGAGGTCAACAACCGAGATCGCTCAATCGGCATGAGTACATACAACGAAAACTATGTACTACTCCCTGCAATCCAAAATAAATATCGCAGTTTTGAATTAAGGTTAGGATCGGACGAATACAAGACTTTGTTTTTTTAAGTATATATGTCAGTCGATTTGCAGACTAGTATGCTTCTTGATTTGTAAAATTAGAAGATACTAATGAACATGGCAGGAACAGTATACATAAACTCAAATGTTGTGGCATTGATTAGTTCACAATGTTTCACACTGCTGGTATAAATAGATTATTATCATCCAATATTGCCGTATATGCACTAATAAAGCTTCAGTTTTCAGCGTGGGGTCTTCTAACAGGAAAGATGGCCACAATGCAAGTAACTGAACACCCCTATCTAGTTCCTTAACTCTAGTTCATCACTTAAACTCAATCGCTTTGGCACAAGAAACAATGAATTGGCCTGTCATCTATTCAGCATTTCGGATGACTGGGCAGTGTTCACGAAAGTAGCGCTCTTGTTGAATCCTTCAAGTGCCATTATTCTTATTGCTTCCAAGCTCCTATGGAATGTGAAATCAAGCTGCAGAAACAGATTACTTGCATTATTGTTCGGTTGTGCCGCACTTGAATCAATATAAAGATCATTTTTTCGAAAGCATATACACTGGATAGGCGATGGTGCCTAAGCATGACAGAGAAGCGGTAAATATCAAATATTTTAAATTTCTATCAAGCATTCCAAACCTCTTCTTGTTCTTTTTTGGTGAATGGCCTGAGAACAAAGTTGGCAGGATCCATCTTCCCAGGTGGTCGTCCAATGCCTGCACAAATATCATCAAGAATATTTCAGACAATAGTAACATTGTTAGAAAAGGAGAAAAGTGACTGACAAAGTGACATACCAATTCTTAGACGTGGAAAATCACGATTTTGTTTGAGATGGTTGATAATGCTTCTCATCCTTGAGAAAAATAGCTCGTCAGAACAAAAAATACAAGAAAGAATTCCAGCTCATTGCAACTATTTTGTTAGGTTCTCCCAAGCTCTTCCCAGAACAATAACAAAGGAAAGGTTCACAAGGATAAAAATTATTACATTTACATTTTTTACTGTTGGTAATAAGATCTATATATATGAGGGAGAAATAAATGTACAAATGTCAGCATGCTAATTTTGTCTGTTGGGTACTAGGCTTAAGGAGAGGCTCTTGCCCCTGGGGGTTAGACAGAAGAGTTTTTTCTTACTCTCCTAATTATTGCTTGCTTTATTCTACAAAGGGTCTTCTTTATATAGAGGCCTAACAATCCAATCTAAGGAACAAATCATAGATCTTATCTCTACTTGGCTTAAGGACCAAGCAAAATGATATCTTCCTAATTCAAAACTTCCTAACTAAGAGATCACGGGAATCATTTCACTAAATTGGCATTGGGTGGACCATGTACTGTGCGTACATAACATCAACACAGCCTGGAACCTTACAAGTTACAATCAATTTTTAAGATAACAATGCCATTACATTGCACTGAGTTCAAAGAACAGTTCCAAAAAGTATATGATTATTCTATGTTTTTGCTTAGTTAAACTTAAGAGTGCTTAGCGATTATATGCCTACAAAGTCATGAGGCTTTCATCCTATAGTTCGTAAAATAAAGGACGGGACAATAGGTTATGTATTTATACAGGAAATGTGTTTCATTAAAGAAGTAGAAAAGACTGGAGTACCCATTATGCCCGCCATGTCCACCTTTTGGCAGTAGACGCAATTTTGCGAAGGGTAAATCCAGATCATCATACATCTGCAGAGAAGAGAAGAATGATGTTGGAACCAAATTATAACGATCCGTGATAAAAGGAACCAAATCAAGATTAACATTTACCACAACGACTTGATTAAGTGGTATCTTGAAATATGAAACCAGCTGCCCAACCTGTACAATTCAGGGCGTCAAACAAGGGAACAACGGAAGAAGTAGTTTCAAGTTTGTTTTGCAAGCATTGTACTTACAGACTCACCGCTTGCATTCATAAATGTTTGCGGCTTGGCAAGCATGATAGGAACATCTCCGATACGACCTGAACGATTACAAACAATTTTACAAATGTCTATGCACCTACAGAATTTTAAAGGAGTAACATGCATATAGCGATGTTAAATAATCAGGAATAGATTATCCTGAAAACTTTGGTGGGAATATTACCTTTGCCAACCATTGCCTTGAACTGCATACTGCTGAGTGATACACCCTCTGCTTCTGCTATAGCATCAATCATCTCGAATCCAACCTGTGAAAAAATGGATACGGCCTTTACTTAAATAGAGATACTGTAGATATAAGTTATGTGCAATTCAATTCTATACAACAAAGTACGAAACAAGAGCAAACTTAAACCAAATGACAAGCAGTGCAGAATAACCAGTTTTGCTGCCTATAAAGTGTAGTATCCTTCATAATATATACTCCATCCGTCCCAAAATAAGTGTCTCAACTTTAGTACAACTTTGAAGTTGTACTAAAGTTGAGACACTTATTTTGGGACGGAGGGAGTACTTTTATAGCATAATGACCTTGGATAAATAAGTATCTGGCTAGGACACTTGGCTGTTCCAAATTCTTTACCCAAAAAGTGGTGATTGGTCTAGACGATCATTCAGATACGGATACTGTCATACTGAGATAGTATAACATGAAATTTCTGATAACCACCATGATTACAAAATGTGTTTATCAACAACAGGTTAACAGCCCATCACAAAGACAATATCTTCAATCGGCCAGCTAAAACAGAAAGCAGTTTTACACTCGCAAAATTGCTAAAACAGAAAGCAGTTTTACACTCGCAAATTTGCTGCTGGCATGTTCCTACAATCACATACCAAATGTTCATGCCTACGACCTCACCATTCACTAATCAAAGCGTGCAACTATTTTGGCGTCCAACTCCAATATGTACCAATTCTCAACATTTCAACCCACGAGTAACTAGGATAATTCCACAATCCCACCGAGCAGAATGATGGGTTTTACAGTGAATAGAGCATGTACGGAAGCTTACGTTGTGGCGAGTCCTCTGGTACATCTTCCCGGGGTTCCCGAGCCCAACGAACAGCCACGGCTTCCGCGCGCCGCCGTCACCGACGGGCGCAGCTGACGAGGAGGCGGCCCGGCAAGCGGAGGCGGAGGAATAGCGCGACACACATCTAGGCCTTGCCCGCGCCAAAAAGGGGAGGGCCGAGGGGAGGCGGGAGGCCGAGGCGCCGGAGAGCAGCCGCATCGCCGCCGTCGTCGCCGGCCCTACCAATTGGGCACCGGTAGTGTTTGGATGGGACAGGGGCCTGAACTCGGAGGAATGCTGGGCTTCTTAGGTTAGGTTAAATGGGCTAACCATGTAGGAGTAGGTAGTTAGATGAATTGGTCGTTTGGCCCAATCTAACCACACACACATACAAGACTTATTTCTCATTGCTAAAAAAACAAGGCTTATTTATCAAAATTAACCTAAAAAAGACTTATTGCTAAGAAAAACTTGATTCTAAAGAAAATACTTATTTCAAAAAAAAACTTGATTCTAGAAAGAGACTTATTTCACTTTCAAAAGAAAACTACTTATTTCACAAGTAGTTAATCCAATTAGCGGTCCTTCTTTACTGTCATTTTCGTCTGGACTAGGGATTCATATGTTGGCATGTTTTCGACCAAAAAAATATGACCATCTGTGGTTGTAATAATAACAATCAACAATCACTACATTGATAGTGTATCACCACTAGGCAATAATTTACATGTTTTTAGGCATTTCATTGTTTTTTTTTGAGGGAAATTTAGGCATTTCATTGTTATGTACAAATAGGGAACTGAGTTTTCAAATGTCACCAACAAGTAAAATACAATATTAATACATCATAAAACTATATAATGCAAGTTTTACATTGATGGAGAATGATATTAGTATCCTGGTAAACAAGATAATATAAAAAATAATCTAGCAAGCAAGTGGCATACCCTTAGCGAGGCAAACTTATCAAAACATTTCTCTCTCTTTGTTATTGAGCATACTAAGTCTTGTGACAATATTGCTGATTTGTTCACTAAATCAGTATTGGCGCCATCCTTTGAGAGATGTGTGTGTGGAATCGGCATGATAAGACTTAGGGACATGCAAGGTTCAGGGGGAGAAACTTCACAAACTCGTCGCTAAAATCTCGGTCCCGATGATCGAATACTCAACTTCACGGTTGAGTGGATTGCACTCTTTTTTTCTTGAGTGAGTTTTCCTGATGTTTCTCACACGAGGTTTTTGACGAGGCAATTCATGTAATACAATAACGTATACTATGCGCTCTTTCTCTATATTTTTCTCACTGGGTTTTTTGGAATTTTGAGGCGTGAATATACGAATAACTGCCCAAGGGGGGATGTTGGGAAACTGATGGGCCGATAGGAGCGGCCGCAGCCCGACTCGGCCAACGCCCTCCTGTTGACCGAGCGTTTCCCTCGCTTAATGTAAAGTGGGCACTTATCCCTCCACCCCCTAGTTATATACAGAGAAAAGCACCCTTTGTACAGACGGTGGATGATGATTAATAAAGAGGGCACTACCCCTACATCTCTGTGTCAATTTTACTTCTTGTACCTTTACGTGATCGACTACGTCTACGATGCTATCGTTCCGCAACCCTTGGACCGGACTCACTGGCAAAAGTTGCAGAACAATTTAGTACGACTAATTTGTTGCCTTTGCGAGAAAGGACGGTGCTGAATCATATACCGCGCCTAAATTAATTAATGTTTGGAAATCATTTCAGTCATCAACTCTTCTACATACTAGATGATACCTCGCACGTTGTTACGGGAATATTTGCAATACATTTCGATGATATGTAATTTCTATGGAACGTGAATAGTGATACTACGAAAACTAAAATTGCAAATCCATATGCTTTATTGTGTTTGATTAATGTATTGTAAAATATCTAATAAATGTTTGCATGTTGAGGTGGACGTTTTCATGTGCATGAATGCATGTTGTGGTGGGCCTTTTGCCATGCATGTTGCTTGATGATGTGGCATGATTGCATGTTGAGAAAAATATGTTAGTGGAGGCTAACTATTTAGATATAGAAGATAAGAAAACCATACTATGTAGGTTCATCGTAACTAGCAACAAGAATATGTTTATTCTTCCCTATTTCTTTCTACTAGGAAGCAAAGCTAGTCTTCCACCTTCCACCCACCACATCGCCGAATTAAACAACGGAATCATATTCTCAGGACTTTTTCAAGAAGAAGAAGCAATCGTTGCTTGTCATTTTCATTAAGATTGGGGAAGAAGGTAGTAGTAGTATGCATGAGCTACCAGTTATTACTTATCATTAACACTCGAGCCCAAAATCTTACCGAACTTCCCAACACCCACTTCCGTCAGTTGTTTATTTTTCAATTATCTCATATAAGAACAGCACCAAAATTCAAATTATTGAAGTAGCCATGGGCCATGGAATAGTCTGATGCCAGGTCGGTCCAACACAACACAAGCACTACAACAACAGCTTCTCACCATATTCAGAAAGAAGAAAGGTGCACAGCTCACTCACTCAGATACGGTGCTACGACGATAAAGATGCGAATGACGCGCACTTGGGAGTATTTTACTCTGAGAGAGCCCAGGAAGCCAGAAGAACTATGCTATCATCAACTTGCACTTGTATAATGGATCCGACCAGCGTCAATAATGTGTCAATGTGTGCAGTCTAGAGCCTAATAACCATTTGAAAACTGGCGTGATGGTGCGTCTCCGCCAACCAGGATCAGCTCCACCTACGATCAAGTAGAACCAGAATCATCTCTGTTCTGTTAATCAGCTGATCAATCTCAACTTTTGAATTGCATCGGTGCCTCCGAATCCGATTCAGGTATCCAATGAAGGAAAGAGCTCTAGCACCTGAAGGAAGATCTCGTTTCCAAGAAGCAGCCGTGTGTGGTCAGATGCATGTGAACATGTTGACTACTGCAGCAGCATTACGCCTGTTCCACTCCTCGTCATTAAATAATGGGAGCAAGTTGGAGGGACGGCTCCTCCTCCTTTTCAGTTTCAGTTATCAGCCACTTGAGCCCACTGATCGATGGCACGTCCAAAACCAGCGCACCACGCCCCATATTCCCTCACCAACCTTCACCTCTCCACATCCATGGCCGCTCGTCTCTGCCTCTGCATGGCGGCGCTCCTCGTCTCGCTGATGCCATGTGGCGCGGCGCAGCCGGCGTCGTCCAACGCCACGGACCTGGCCGCGCTGCTCGCCTTCAAAGCACAGGTGGAGGACCCTCTCGGCATCCTCGCCGGCAACTGGACCGCGGCGGCGTCCCCTTGCTCCTGGGTCGGGGTCTCATGCGACCGCCGCGGGCAGCGCGTCACCGGCCTAGAGCTCGACGGCGTGCCGCTCCATGGCAGCATCGCCCCGCAGCTTGGCAACCTCTCCTTCCTCTCCAGCCTCGTGCTCAGCAACACGAGCCTCGCCGGCCCCGTGCCCAGCGAGCTTGGCGGCCTGCCCCGGCTCCAAAACCTCGTCCTCTCGTACAACAGTTTGTCAGGTGCCATCCCCTCCACCCTTGGCAACCTCACAGGGCTCCAGTCTCTTTACCTCGACAGCAACAACTTCTTCGGCGCAATCCCATACGAGTTTCAAAACCTGAGGAAACTTCAGTCGCTGAGACTGTCAAACAATGACTTGAGCAGGCCGATACCGCATGGCCTGTTCAACAACACGCCCGATCTGCGCGTGGTGCGTCTCGGGTCGAACCGGCTGACGGGAGCGATTCCTGACAGCATCGGCTCGTTGTCGAAGCTCGAGTGGCTGGTCCTGGAAGGCAATCTTCTCTCAGGCCCCATGCCTCCTGCCATATTCAACATGTCCCAGCTGCAGGTCATAGCCATCACAAGGAACAATCTCTCAGGTCCAATCCCTGGAAATGAGAGCTTCTACCTCCCCATGTTGGAAGTGTTGTCCCTCAATGAAAACCAGTTTGAGGGACCTATCCCGCCAGGTCTTTCGGCGTGTCGGAACCTTGACACGCTCTCCCTCGCCGTGAATGATTTCACCGGTCCCGTGCCATCATGGTTGGCGACAATGCCGAACCTCACAAGAATTTACTTGTCGACAAATGGCCTCACTGGAAAGATCCCTGTGGAACTGAGCAACCACACTGAGCTTCTCGGTTTGGACCTTAGCCAGAACAAACTTGAGGGGGGAATCCCACAAGAGTTTGGACGGTTGACAAACCTCAGGTTTATGAGCTTTGCCAACAACCGAATAACAGGTCCCATTCCTGATTCCATAGGCAATCTTTCTAACCTCACAACCATAGATTTCTATGGAAATGGTTTGACTGGATCGGTGCCAATTTCATTTGGGAACTTGCTGAACCTTCGTCGCATCTGGCTTGATGGGAACCAGCTCAGCGGGAACCTCGACTTCCTGTCTGCACTCTCAAATTGCAGGAGCCTGAATACAATCAGCATGGCAAACAACACATTCACAGGGAGTCTGCCAGCCTACATTGGAAACCTTAGCACAGTCCTCGAGACTTTTATAGCAGATAACAACAGGATCACGGGAAGCATCCCAGGTACATTTGCCAATCTTACCAACTTAATGACTCTGTCGCTCAGTGGAAACCAGCTGAATGGGACAATCCCCACACCAATCGCTGCAATGAGCAATCTCCAAGAACTCAACCTTGCCAACAATAGCTTGTCCGGCACCATCCCAGCAGAAATCAGTGGGTTAACAAGCCTGGCTAAGTTGCATCTTGACAGCAATAGACTCGTTGGTCCCATTCCAAGTAGCATCAGTAACCTAAGCCAGATACAGATTATGACACTATCCCGCAACTCGTTATCTTCAACCATACCAACAAGTCTATGGCGCCAACGAAAACTAATTGAGCTTGATTTGTCACAGAACTCTTTCAGTGGTTCCCTGCCGGAAGATGTAGGGAAACTGACTGCAATTACCGAGATGGACCTGTCGAGTAACCAGCTATCAGGTGATATCCCAACTTCATTTGGTGCACTGCAGATGATGATCAATCTGAATCTGTCCAGAAACTTATTAGAAGGATCAATACCAGACTCACTTGGAAAGTTATTAAGTATTGAGGAGTTAGACTTCTCCTCCAATGCACTTTCTGGTGCCATTCCGAAGTCATTGGCCAACCTCACTTATCTTGCCAACCTGAACCTCTCTTTCAACAAGCTAGATGGACAGATACCAGAAGGAGGTGTGTTCTCCAACATCACTCTCGAATCATTGATGGGAAACAGTGCACTCTGCGGCCTTCCAAGGGAAGGAATATCACCATGCCAGAACAACTCACACTCAAGGTCAAAACAACTACTGCTGAAAGTCATATTACCTGCAGTAGTGACATTATTTGTTTTATCAGCTTGCGTGTACATGTTGGTTAGAAGAAAGCTGAATAAGCAAGGAAAGATGTCACTGCCCTCAAACACAGACTTGACGAACTACCAGTTGATCTCATACCATGAACTTGTCCGTGCAACAAGCAACTTCAGTGATGATAACCTGCTAGGGGCTGGAGGCTTTGGTAAAGTCTTCAAAGGTCAGCTAGATGATGAGTCTGTCATTGCAATAAAGGTTCTCAATATGCAAGACGAAGTAGCTTCAAAGAGCTTTGACACAGAGTGTCGTGCACTACGAATGGCCCGGCACCGGAACCTGGTCAGGATAATTAGCACTTGCTCTAATCTTGACTTCAAAGCATTGGTTCTTGAGTATATGCCTAATGGCAGCTTAGATGATTGGTTGCATTCAAGCGAACGGAGGCACATTAGTTTTCTGCAAAGGCTTGGAATCATGCTGGATGTTGCAATGGCAATGGAGTATCTGCACCACCGGCACTTCGAAGTTGTCCTGCATTTTGATTTAAAGCCGAGCAACATTTTGCTTGACATGGACATGACTGCACATGTTGCCGATTTTGGGATTTCCAAGCTGCTGGTTGGAGACGACAACTCTATCGTGTTAACGAGCATGCCCGGCACTGTAGGATACATGGCACCAGGTAATTTCCCTTGTAAGTCTGATAAGATATTTCCGATTGTTTTGATCCATTATAAAAGCTCACTGGTTTTCTTTTGGCATGGAACAGAGTTCGGATCAAGCGGGAAAGCATCACGCTTCAGTGATGTTTACAGCTTTGGGATTGTTCTCCTTGAAGTCTTCACGAGGAAAAAGCCGACTGATCCAATGTTTGCTGGTGAGCTGAGCTTAAGGCAGTGGGTTAACCAAGCATTCCAATATGAACTCTCCAGTGTCACTGACCGTGGCCTGCTGGAAGATGTACCAAAGCACGGTATGGATAAGATAAGCAATCCCTCCGAGGATTCCTCCGCCATCTTGAATGCTTGCCTGGCGTCCATCATCGAGTTGGGGTTAGTTTGCTCAAGGACTGCACCTGATGAGAGACTGCCAATGGATGATGTGGTTGTCAAATTGAACAAGATCAAGGCAAATTACTGTGCTCAGATAACGAAGTAAGGAAATAAAGCAGAGCACCCTGCTTCACTCCTCAAAAGAAAAAACACCAGTAAACAGAGCAACAACATAAATTCTGACATTAGCTGGGTCAGCTAGCTCTTTGTACTGACTGTAATTCTTCCTATGACAATATATAGTTGCTCTCTGTAATTCTTCCCAGTGTTTCTATCGGAGCAGCTGCGAGTTGGGTTCTGTAACTTTCACGCTTGTATTGCCGCTGTACCCTCTCTCCCTCTCTGTACCTCTGTTGTAACACAGTATAATATAAGCCCATCGAGGCCAGGCAATACAAGTGTGAGAGTTACAGAAGCTAACTCTGCGGCACGAGGAGTCGTAACCAGTGTGTTAAGGCGCCGTGCAGTCTCGCCGCACCGACTGATGGAGGGTTCACAAAGACAGCAAGTTGTACTTCTGTCACCGTCAACGGCAACATCGCGTACCGGGTCTGCACCCTGAGACTTTTTTCCGTGTGGCCGCATCAGATTCAGTCGTGCATGCTAAGTTGGAATTTCTCCATGACGCGTGGGCACGGAAGGTCGGAGCATGCCAAACCAGGAGGAACTTCCATTTCTCAGGTCATGCCGTTCACTGCTGGCCTGGGTGGCTAGGCTGGAGTTGAGTACAAGTCAAACGATGAGGACGTTTGAGGATGTGAAGTGCATCTGATTCATGAACCGAATAGGGAGCATGGGCTGCCATTCCACTCCAGCACGGTACAGCTGATGTTCCCTGCTTGGACAATCAACTCTTCACAAGGAAAATGGCTTTCAAGCGGCGCTCAAAAGTCTCTATCTAAAGCCTCAGATGCATGCATCTCAAGTAGCAGTACAGTAGTACCCGTTCGATGAAGCTCCACGCTGCCGCTAGTCCACCATGGCTCTTGTGCTAACCACGCTGATGCTGGAAGGTCAGAGCATGCCAAAGCCGGGATTTCCATTTCTCTGACCATATGCCTGAGAACGCCTGCAGAGATGTGAACCGTAGCATCTGATTTCTGGACCGAGTAAACGGAGCATGGGCTGCCATTCCACCCCAGCACAGTATGTAGAGTTGCTGATGTTCCCCTGCACCGATAATCAACTACTCAGAAGGCGACTGCACTAAATTCCCAGCACACCACTGGCTTCTTCAAGTTCGCAATGCACGCATGCAATGCATCCCTGGCCTGGAGACACGGAAGGCATAACCACGCGCATCACGCTACCACCATGGCTCTTCTTGTCCTAGTACTGACCACGGTGGCTTTCTCGCTGCTGCTGCCCGGCACGGCCGCGCTTGATCAGCCAGCAAACGCGACCGACGACGACCTCTCGGCGCTGCTGGCCTTCAGGACCAGCGTGCGTGACCCGCGCGGCGTCCTGCGTCGCAGCTGGACGGCACGCACGCCCTTCTGTGGCTGGCTCGGCGTCTCGTGCGACGCCCGTGGGCGGCGTGTGGCCGCGCTGTCGCTCCCCGGCATGCCACTCGGAGGCGCCATACCACCGGAGCTTGGCAACCTCTCCTTCATCTCCCACCTCAACCTCAGCAACACAGGGCTGGCCGGCGTGATCCCTGCCGAGCTTGGCCGGCTCGCGCGGCTCAGACACCTCGACCTCGACGAGAACCGCCTGTCAGGTACCATCCCCTCGGCGCTCGGCAACCTCACCGAGCTCCAGTACCTACACATCGGCTACAATTCACTCTCCGGGGCCATTCCCACACAGTTGCGCGCGCTGCGCAACCTCCGGTACATAAACCTCAACAGCAACGACCTGAGTGGCACCATACCTATAGGCCTCTTCAACAACACGCCCAATTTGAGCGTCATATGGTTTGGCAGGAACAGGCTCGCTGGAAGCATACCTGAAGCCATTGGCCATTTGAGGAAGCTTGAAATCCTTGTCCTGGAACTCAACCTTCTTACTGGCACTGTCCCTGCTGCCATCTTTAACATGTCCATGCTCCGAATCTTCGGTTTGGGGAACAACAATCTTTTCGGCTCCCTCCCTGGCAACAAGAGCTTTAGCCTCCCCATGCTACAAAAACTAGGTCTTTCTTCGAATCATTTTACTGGCCCAATCCAGCCGGCACTGGCCAGATCCAACAAACTTGAGCTTCTTTCTATCTCCATTAATAACTTCACTGGTCCTGTACCGGCATGGTTAGCAACAATGCCTCGGCTTTCTACTATTCTACTGTCGGCAAATAACCTCGTCGGTAAGATCCCGGTTGAGCTAAGCAACCGCACAGACCTTGTCATGCTTGATCTTAGTGTCAACCAGCTGGAAGGAGAAATTCCACCTCAAATAGGCTATTTGAGAAACCTCAATTACTTGAGCTTTTCGACAAACCTCCTAACAGGTAAAATTCCTGAATCCATAGGCAATATATCAAGCATAAAAACTCTTGATCTGACACTCAATGCCTTCACTGGATCAGTTCCAACCACGTTTGGGAATGTTCGTAGTCTTACGGGCTTGTATGTGGATGGAAACAAGCTTAGCGGGAAGCTAAACTTTATCCATGCACTCTCCAACTGCAAGAACCTGAGTACCCTTGGCATATCGTCCAATTCGTTTGCAGGAAGCATACCTGACTATTTGGGAAACCTTACTTCACAACTCCAGTACTTCATAGCAAGTTCTAACAGCCTAACAGGGAGCATTCCAGATACAATTGCAAATCTTAGCAGCCTTACCACAATTGATCTCGATGGAAACCAACTGAGCGGGACCATCCCTGTATCCGTCACTACACTGAACAATCTCCAAGAACTCAACCTTGCCAACAACACCTTGACCGGCGCCATCCCAGAAGAAATTTCCAGATTAACACGCCTAGTACGATTATATCTTGATAAAAACCAGTTGTCTGGCTCGATACCGAGCACTATGGGTAATCTAAGTGAGCTGCAGTACATGACATCTTCTCTTAACTCACTGTCTTCGACCATACCCTTCAGTCTCTGGCGCCTCTCAAAGCTCATCAGTCTTAATCTGGCATACAACATGCTGACTGGTCCACTGCCGAGAGATGTTAGCCAAGTAAAACAAATTGCTCAAATGGATCTTTCAAGCAATCTTATGACCGGTGTCTTACCGGATTCCTTGGGCAGGCTCCAGATGCTCACCTACCTGAACCTGTCAAACAATTCATTCCAGGAACAAATCCCAAACTCATTTGGAGAGCTAGTCAGCATAGAGACCATGGACCTATCATACAATTCCCTTCGGGGTACCATACCAAAGTCACTGGCCAATCTGACCTTCCTCACTAGCCTGAACCTCTCTTTCAATAAACTAGATGGTCCGATACCGGATAGAGGAATTTTCTCAAACATCACACTTCAGTCTTTGAGAGGAAACGATGCTCTCTGTGGCCTCTCACGTCTAGGCATTTCACCCTGCCAGAGCCATCATAAATCACCGGAATCGTTGATAAAAATTATACTTCCTGTAGCCGGGGGAGTTGCAATTTTGGCTACCTGCTTGTGCATATTAATCAGAATAAAGATCAAGAAGTGCAAAAAGACATCAGTTCCCTCGGAGTCCAACATAATCAACTACCGGTTAATATCATTCCACGAGCTTGTTCGTGCTACAGAAAACTTCAGTGAGGACAATCTGATTGGATCTGGGAACTTTGGCAAAGTCTTCAAGGGACAACTGGATGACGAATCAATTGTTGCAGTAAAGGTGCTCAACATGCAACATGAAGGAGCCTCTGTGAGTTTTGATGCAGAGTGTCGTGCTCTGCGCATGGCCCGTCACCGGAACCTAGTGAAAATACTTAGCACTTGCTCCAACTTTGAATTCAAGGCCCTGGTGCTCCAGTACATGCCAAATGGGAGTTTGGATAGTTGGCTGCACTCAAGCAACAGCCCTCAGGGTTTGGGGTTCCTCAAGAGGTTAGAAATTATGCTAGATGTAGCGATGGCGATGGAGTACCTCCACCACCAGCACACCGAGGTTGTTCTTCATTGTGATCTGAAGCCTAGCAATGTATTGCTGGACGCAGACATGACTGCGCACATCGCTGACTTTGGCATTGCCAAGTTGTTGTTGGGTGATGATAACTCCATTGCGTTAACAAACCTGCCCGGAACAATCGGCTACATGGCACCAGGTATTGAACTTACCTATCTTTTCAACAAACCAAACGTTTACAAATAAAGATTTTTTTTCTTATTTTCCATTATGTTTTCATATGCGTAATGAACAGAGTATGGATCAACTGGTAAAGCATCACGCATGAGCGATGTGTTCAGCTATGGGATCATGATGCTGGAGGTCTTCACGGGGAAAAGACCCACTAGCCCGCTGTTCGGTGAGGAGCTCAGCTTGCGGCAATGGGTTACTAAAGCATTTCCAACCAGGCTTATAGATGTTGTCGACAACGAAGTTCTATCACAAGGAATCAAGAGTGATTGCCATGCTAGCGATGAAAGCACATCGAGAGAGCAGTCTATCATTCTCAACACATGCCTTGCATCTGTAATAGAGTTGAGTTTACAGTGCTCATCAACGATGCCTGATGAAAGAACCGCAATGGACAAGGTGGTAGTGAAGCTGAACAAGGTAAAGGTAGATTACTGCTTGCAAATGAGGTAGAGGGCGAGTGAAACCACCTTCTGCTATCATATCTCCTAGAACAGATCATCTACTTCTTGAGTTAATGGCAATAAGAATAATATGCCAGTTATGTAGTAGAAATAGAACTGTAACGCGTCAATTGTATAACTTGGTGTTGATAATCTACTTCTTGAGCTAAGTACAAGGAGATAATGTCATAGAGGTGGAATTGTGGCTAGTCTAACAACTTATTCTCGGCTTGTATTCTAGCCTGTCCGGCGTTCTCAAGTATTTCAGGTCTCCCTGGTCCATTTTCTTAGACTAGTTCTCTTGTCACAAAAGAGAATACGAAAGAATTTCTCAGTAGCAAGCAGGTGAAGAGCGTCCAACTACTTTCATAGAACTGGAGGCTTTAAGTGCTATACGTAGTAGATATTCCTTCAAACATGCTTTCAGAATGCTGTATAAAAGACTACAAGTCAGACAGCAATTTTACCAAGACTATGTTTGAGGTCCTCACGAATATGCACCTGCTCTAAGCCAAATAAGGCATTAAGAAATTAAAGCATTTAAACTTTCCCTCGCTAAAAAGAAGCATTTTAACCACCACCAGCCCAAATTATTCAAAGCATACCTGATCATTAATTAAGAATCCACAGTTCATTTCCTCATAGGCATTCTATCAAACACCTTGCGTGTGCGTGCATGGGACATGGATAGCGTGTGCACAAGCAAGCAGGGGCTGATCTGTGTAGGAGGAGCCCAAAGGCGGCAACCACGTACTCCCTATGGGATGAGCCGGGGGGTAGAAGGGAAAGAAATACCAGGATGAGAACGAGGGGGAGATTGAAGCGGGGCCGGAGAATGTCGCGCCGAGAGCTGGTAGGCGGCTGGATGAAACATTTGAGGAAGGAAAAGGAGGTATCGTCCTGCGCGGCGGAAGTGGCGGCAGTCACTCGTCACCAGAATAGACAAAATACACCTACCATATCGATTTGAAATCACAGCAACAATTGGTGCGGCAACGGGGAGGAAATAAATAAATAACGGTAATGTTACCCAGCTGATGTTCGCTGGGAGAGGGGTGACAAGCGAACGTCATTTGATAAAAGTTTTAGTTGTGAAGAAAAATCAAACGACAGCAGTTCTTAAATGAAAAATGTCTTCTCTAGAAAAAAATGTCATGTCACTCTGAAGAAATTACCACCCACTCAGAACTAAAAGTGTCACCTAAAACGTTCGTGTGTGCTACCTTCCCTGATGAACCTTCGCCAGTTACGAGCATCCATAAATAAAGCAATCACTTGCATATACTCTATCCGTTCAATAACATAGTGTGTATAGATTTTGTTTAAAGTCAAACTAACCAAACTTTGACCAAGTTTAAAGAGAAAACCATTTACATATACAATTTCAAACATATACAACATGAAAATATAAATGATTATGTATCCAATGATATGCATTGTTTAATTTAAATATACATATTATATAAACATAGTCAAAGTTTGTAATGTTTTAATATACGCACTACATTATGAAACATGGAGTATGATACTATGAAGATCAATTTCATGCCCCGGAAATTTAGAGCCCATTTTACAGAACACTGCAGCTCGATGACCAGACCACTAAACCAGGTATCGGCCGCCCATGAGTGAAATGGAGCATCAACATCTTATAATAGTGAACAGAGGGAGTAAGATGTTTACAGTAACTTTTTTGCACACCGAATGTATAGACACGTTCTAGTGTTTTTGTTAACGGAAGAGGATTTGTGGCTCTTGGGTGCCACACACCCCTATATAAATATGGCAGTAAAAATCATATTAGGAAATTTCAAAAAAGTCTGAATTTTTGAGATATGAAACCTGGGTGCCCGTTGTACACACGTGTTCAGTTTCGTGAGGAATGGGTGCCCGTGGTAATGTCAGTAAAAAGACAAAAGTATGTGTAGCAAAAAAAACTAGGTGTAACATATGTCGGATCGTAATCACCCATTCCCCACGAAAATGAACACGGGTGTACAATGTGCACTCGTGTTTCATATCCCAAAATTTCAGAATTTTTTGAAATTTCCTGATATTTTTCTTAATGCTATACTCATATAGGGGTATGTGGCACCTGAGAGCTGCAATGCATTTTCCCTTTGTTAACTCATTTCAGTATATATTTAGTCCATACTGAAATATCCAGAACATCTTATATTTGTGAACGAACAAACAAAACAAAAGGAAACAAATAACTAGGTCTCGATATTATTCATCAACAACCACAAACTAGCAGGCTGTAGCAAAACTCACATCATAATTAAATGGACGACCTTACCAATCGTTCCAGCTTAGGCCTGACCTTACAGAAATAGTGCTACATTATTGGTTTCTGAGGCACCCAGAGCCTGGCAACTACTACAAGAAAGCACACACCACACTCAGCTCCACAGCCCAGTCTCCCTGCTGCAGTAGGATTAACCTCCTAGTCCACCACCAAGGGAGCGGCACTTGGCGGTGATCAACCACAGCTGAGCCTGGGCACAGGGCTGCAGCCTGCAGCCACCCCTTCGTGCAGCCATAGCAACCAGAAATGCCCTTGTCCCGGCGTGCAGAAATGTGAATAGACAACAGCCCAGTTGTTGTAATCCACGCATTGCATAATGTGGCATCACCTGCTCAGAAGTATCGACGAGCTGTGCTGAAAGATGGCTCCGAGTTTTGCAATGTTGCTTTCAGACAGTCGAGACAGCATAGAATGGCCTGCACCTTTCAACTCTTGCTGGTTGTCATCCAAGTCATGAGTTTTACTCTGCTTACTGAAATTAAAAGACTAATGGTGCTCATGACTTCCAAAAACAGGTGAACAAGTATGTCTTCAAGATTAACAAACGCTGCACTTGAAAAAAGGGGGAAGCATTAGAGAACAACACAAGAGTGGCCTTCCAAGTGATAAATAGCTATTAATCATTGAACCCACCCTGTCGTTGGCCAAAAAACCATCCAAAACTGCACACTCATGATCTAAACAACAGCTGTGTCTCCACCTGATATCAAAAAAAAAATATGTGGGTGTAGACTAAACCAATGAATGTGAAAATGGAAAAGACAGAAAGTTCTTTAGATAGATTTACCACGAATATGATAACAAGCCAAATTCAAGCAGTTCCATATAAAAACATGTTGCCTGAAAAAAACAGCATTTATGATGTTCAGAAAAATTGAAAATAAGAGAAGGAAGAACTGAAACAAAACCGATATATCAACAGATTTATCACAATCCAAAATGTTCAGCTTCAAGATACATCACTATCTCATACCTTGGCCAAGGATAAGCACGGAATCCTTGGAGATATGTACAATGTCTTGAACCTTTTCACTAGTGAAGATGGCTTCAGTAGCTGCAGGACGACAGAAGTTAATCCCCTGGAAAAGAAGGTTATGATCTACCTGCTGGAAAGCACTATATAGACCACCTAAACCAAATGAACTCACTCCCATTATCTGTGGGAAGATAAGAAAACTGGCCAATATAAAAAGTGAATAATAGGTAATGCTACTCTTCTGAACAATTACTATGTGTTTTTTAAGTACTGTGAATAAACTTCCGAGGTTAAACATGTAAATGATGTAAACCAGTGTTTGAACTAATACTTCAATAGGCGGTACATTTCAGAATTCTAATAAATTGACAATAAATACACACTTTTTAAAGAATCTGACTAAGTTAAGAATTAAAAAAATAACGACAACAAAAGAACCAAGTCAATGCTACAAACCTGAGAGCTTAATGGTTGCTAACTCTCTTTCCTCATCACTAACATCATCGTCGCTTTTAGGAGACTTGACATCAAATGCCGGCAATGGTGACAATATTTGTATGGAATGTCCACCATCTGAAACCCAAAGAATCTGTGTCTCTGCACAAATGCTCTGAACACATTTATTAATTAAGTAAACCACCACAATGTAAAAAGAACAGAGCCAGTACAAAAACTCACTCGTAGAGCTACTTGGGAAAACAGCAAACAATTGGACTTTCATGGCACAATCCAAAAAACATGTTTTGGCAGCTTCCGGTTCCAATTCAGCATTTCGAAGACTGAAGGCATGTATCACTCCAGCTGAATCAAGTACTAAAAACTTGTCCTTGGAAGAAGGTTGGATTGAAACAGCTTTAACTAATTTTATCAATTTAACACCACCTTGAGAGTTATGATCCTCTTGATTAAATGCCAAAAAGAAAGATGAATAGCTCCCTGAATTCTGTTTTACCCTCAAGGTTGTAAGCTTACCTGAAAGAATAAATTGGAAACATATTAATTGATTTTGCGAAAATACAGCTGCAAGCAGTACAAGTGGAGAATCATAAACCTTGTTTAAGACTCTATGAATACAACTAACTCTAGTAGCAGTACCAATTACGAGTTTTGCTTGTAAGTTAGCGTGTCTGAAAGGAACCAGATATGAATTGCTGTGTAACTATCTGAGAATGCTATATAGTTGACACACGTCCTAGTGATTATTCACATACAGTACATCCTCTGGACAAGGGGTCCTTCGAGAGGCTAGTGGAATCAGAAAACTTATATTTCTTATATTTCTTTACGGAGGGAGTACTTATTAATATATACTACTAGAAATCCTACGCGGTAGATTTGGCTCAAGAAATAAATCAATTTAATCCAGGAGATGTTGGTACTGGTACAGGTCAGGATTGATCGTCATGTCTGCACGGACCTGCCCCCAAGACCCAGTGAAGTACTCACCTTCTATTTATCTGCCATTTACATCAGCACAGTCCTAGTAAATATGGCACGCAACATATGTGAGCACCTAGCAATATCTATGACTATGAACAGAATAAAAGTTTGTCTGGTGCCCATCCACATAACGAATTACCATGCGGTAACGAATGTTGTTTATCTCTACGGAATTTTGAGTTTGAAATGATTATGGCTTAGATGCAAATTAGTCAATTCAAATATGTTTGCTCATAAAAAAATGCCACCAGTTGGGGAAAATGGGGCCGAGATAACATAAGAATAGGCATAACATAGACATGTAAATAGTTTGCTTATAACAGGAAAAAAACGCTTCCAGCTTTTGCTCCTTTACTGTTATATATGAAAAAGAAGACCATTAACTGACCCAGCAAACAGAAAGTGAAGTGTGGGACAACTAGAGGGGCACACAATTAAATTAATGGAAATAACCAAATATTCCTTGTTTGCAATGAAAAAGAAATACTCCTACAATATGAATTGATCAGACATTTCATATTTCATCATTTCCACTGGCACATTTACGTTGTCTTGAACATCCGAGGTGAACACTCGGATATGAAGTCACTAGCAAAGACACACCTTTGAGCATGAGACCTAGCTGATAACCTAATTACTTTTTTTTTCGAAACAGGCTTTCGCCCCGCTTTATATATAATAAAGGAAACATCGAACGAAGTACACGGCCGAACGAACGATACAAGATGGTGGGGTAGCCCTCAAACAATGCCGATCCCAAGATAGTCGGATCAAGCAGAAGTACGACTACGCTACCAAAAGAAAGCATTGGGAAAACTGAGTGCAGCGCTACACAGTGCCCTAAACACATAAGCTCCACGACAACGCCCCCCCCCCCCCCCCCAGAGGGAAAACGTCGCCGTTGCCGAGTCCAAAAGGAACAAGGGTCTTCACCCGGAACCCTGGCACACAGAGGAGCACCACGACAACGTCTTCAGGAAGATAACGGCGCCCGCAATCGTCGGCGACGAAGCGCAAACCTAATTACTTTAGTGCTAGTTCTTTGATTGTCTGGTTATAAAACGGAATCAAAGCTTCACAGAAGCGGGAAATACTCACAGTCGGAAGCAGCACCTCCTTGACCACCTCGGGCGCCACTACCACGCCCAACTGGCACAATCAGTCCATTCAGAATCCCGTTTTTCTTATGCAAGCTCTTCTTTGCTGATGCCGCGGCACCCTCCTTCCTCCCCTCCTTCTCCCTCCCACCCTTCATCAAACTCCTCAGTGGGAACACGCGCACGCCGCCAGCCTCGCCGAGCAGCAGCCTCCCCATGGCGACCTCCATGGCATACACCGGCCGCGTTGGCTCGAGCTGGATGACCGCACACTTGTGCAGCTCAAGCGTCCTCCCGTCCGCGGCCATCCTCGGTGCAAGCACCCAGATCTGCCCGGCGGCGAGGGAGAGAAGCGCCACGGCGTTGACCCCGCCCGCGAGGCGGACGCCGAGGCCGAACGGAAGGCCGTGGAGGGGCAGGCCGGAGGGCGAGACGTGGCGCTTGAAGGAGAGCGGGGCGGGGGCGAAGCGAGCAGAGGCGAGGGAGTAGGCGCGGAGGTGGACCGCGGGGGAGGAGGGGGCCGGGTGCGCGGAGAGGAAGAGGAGGTGGGAGGAGGGGAGCAGGAGCGCGAAGCAGGCGGCGGCGGCGAGCGGGGAGGGCACAGGGGTGGGAGCTGGGGCGGGCGACGCGGCGGAGGCGGGGGCGGGGAGGGAGGCGAAGAGGCGCGCGGAGGCGTCCGGGAAGAGGAGCGCGAAGGCGCGGGACGGGGAGGGGGCCGGCGCGAGGAGGAGCGAGGTGGGAGAGGACGGCGCGGGCGGGAGAGGGAGGCGGTGGGCGCTGAGAGGAGGGGGCGAAGACGGCGGCGGCGGAGGAGGTGGGGGCGGGGGTTGCGGAGGAGGCGGAGGCGGCATGACCACCGCCGGTGTTTGAGGGGGCGGGTGGTGCGGCGACCGGGCGGAACGAACTGGTTCGGGGTCGGTCGGGGCCGGCTTGCTGTGTGTACGTGTAGATCGGGTGTGATGAGTTCCGTGCCGGCTGGTTAAATTTCCTCCTTGATGGCTTAGATAATGTCCTGCCAAATTAAATTTGGGAGCCCGTATCAGATGTAATCGCCTTTCCGTGCCTTCTCACGATGTATATCGGATCAAATAGATAAAACCAAGTCTCTTTGATTTGAGGCGTGCTAGTCAGCTGAACTTTTTAAAAGATTGGCCAAGTCGCGAGCCGTTGGATCTAGCGCATTGAGCGGAATCTTGTTGCATAATTTTTTTTGCAGCATAGATCTAGTTGCACAAAAGTTTTGGTACAGAATTTGCTCTTGTTGCAAAAAAAAAAATCCTAACAAAGGTCTTGTTGCAGAATGTTTTTTATGAAATTTTTATACATAGTTCTTTTTGTAGAATTTTTTACAATAAAGGTATTGTTACAGAAAAGCACCCAAGAAAAGAACGTCATGAGAGTTGGTTTGGGAGCTCGTTTGTGGAAAGAGAGGGGGGTAAGGAGAGAGGAGGAGGAAAGGAGAAAGGGGTTGGCCTGCATCAACGGCACCTTGCAGCAACGGGCATGGATCTGCCTAGCATGGGTGATGAGTGGTGCCCTGGCCCGCATCAACGGCACCTTGCAGCAACGGCATGGATCTGCCAAGAACGCGGTGGCGAGCGGTGCCCTGGCCCGCATCAACGGCACCTTGCAGCAACGGGCATGGATCTGCCAAGCACGCGGTGGCGAGCAGAGCCCTAGCCCGCATCATCAGCGCCTTCCAAACACCATTCATGCATGCACCTTGCAGCAGCCGGCATAGATCTTAGTATTTGGGCTTCATCCAGATCGGAAAAAGTGGGTTGAAAGAACGAGGGTGAAACACTAGAGGAAGGGGACAGAGTTGCCCCGGATATTTCTAGAAACTCGGGGGTGCACTGTACTAGGGCGCACACGGGACATGTGGCAACAAAGGGAGGTGGTCAACGCAAGCGACGTAATCTATCAGTTGATTTGTAACATTTCCCCTTTGATTTTGAGTTCCTTTTAGATTCTAATGTTTATGAATTTCTATTATTTGTTTTTGCGGGGAAGTTTCTATATAGTTGTTTGCTTCAACATGTTTTTTTAGCGGGGTTCATTTCAACACGTTGTTGGTTACCGTTCGACATGAGTGGTGAGATGTCTTAAAAGCACGTTGTTGGTTAAGTTTTTTTAACACCATTGTTGGTTAAGTTGACTATCATGGTTAAGATTGAAAATTTTCTAAAAAAAGAAAGTTAGAATGAAAATGCGGGGGAGTTAGACCCTGAAAATGTGCAAGTGGCCTATCTAAGCTTCATGGAAAGCTTCACATATGGCTAAGAGAGTTAGGCGGTGTAAACTCTTTCCTGATTGTATCAACTGGCATTGTGTGCTTATATATACAATTGCACGAGAGAGGGGGATAGGGAGAGAGTACAACGACACTAGCCGATAATGCCTATCACGCAGGTTGTACATGTGCACATAGTGCATGAGTTGTTCAAAACTTTGGGCTCCCCGACGTTGAGACTGGACTAGAGTTTGAGGAAGACGCCTGTCGGTAAACCTTTGGTCAAAATATCAGTGGACTACGAGCTTGTGGCACATGAAGAACGCGTATTTCACCAAGCGTGGCATGCTCTCGCACAAAGTGAAGATCGATCTAATATGCCTCATGCGTTGATGTTGCATCAGGTGCTCGGCATGTACATAGAGATGATGTTGTCGCAATAGACTATTGTGGTGCGCGCTAGAGATTGATGGAGTTAGCTGAGAAGCTGGCATAGCCACGTTGACTCCGTGGCATTGGCGACCGCTCGGTACTACGCCTCGACACAAGACCGAGAGTCGGTGTTTTGTCTCTTTAGACATACGTGTGTTGAGGCAGCCGGCCTAGTCGGCGTTAGAGTATGCGACAAGCTCAGTGGTGGTGGTGTGATGAATCCGAAGGCCGAGATGCATCGTGCGACATTGATGACCCACAAGTATGTTGGGAAACGTAGTATTTCAAAAAAAATCCTACGATCACGCAAGGTCTATCTAGGAGAAGCATAGCAACGAGCGGGGAGAGTGTGTCCATGTACCCTCGTAGACCGAAAGTGGAAGCATTTTATCAACGCGGTTGATGTACTCGCACGTCTTCACGATCCGACCAATCCTAGCACCGAATGTACGGCACCTCCGTGTTCAGCACACGTTCAGCTCGATGACGTCCCTCGTACTCTTGATCCAGTTGAGTCCAAGGGAGAGTTTCGTCATCACGACGGCGTGGCGACGATGATGATGAAGTTACCGGCGCAGGGCTTCGCCTAAGCACTACGACGATATGACCGAGGTGTGTAACTGTGGAGGGGGGCACCGCACACGGCTAAAAGATCAACTTGTGTGTGTTAGGGTGCCCCCCTCCCCACGTATATGAAGGAGGGAGGAGGGGAGGGCCGGCCGGCCCCTAGGGCGCGCCCAAGAGGGGAGTCCTACTAGGACTCCAAGTCCTAGTAGGATTCCACCAAAAGGGAGAGAGGGGGAAGGAAGGAGAGGGAGAGGGAGTAGGAAAGGGGGGCGCCGCCCCCTTCCCTTGTCCAATTTGAACTGCTAGGGGGGCGCGGCCTGCCCTGGCTGCCCTCCTCTCTCTCCAACAAGGCCCATGGTGGCCCATTAGTTTCCCCGGGGGGTTCCGGTAACCCCTCCAGCACTCCGGTTTTACCAGAAAATATCCGGAATACTTCCGGTGTCTGAATAACATGGTCCAATATATCAATCTTTATGTCTCGACCATTTCGAGACTCCTCGTCACGTTTGTGATCTCATCCGAGACTCCGAACAACCTTCGGTCATCAAATCACATAAACTCATAATACAAATCGTCATCGAACGTTAAGCGTGCGGACCCTACGTGTTCGAGAACTATGTAGACATGACCGAGACACATCTCCGGTCAATAACAAATAGCGGAACCTGGATGCTCATATTGGCTCCTACATATTCTACGAAGATCTTTGTCGGTCAAACCGCATAACAACGTACGTTGTTCCCTTTGTCATCGGTATGTTACTTGCCCGAGATTCGATCGTCGGTATCATCATACCTAGTTCAATCTCATTACCGGCAAGTCTCTTTACTCGTTCCATAATGCATCATCCCGCAATTAACTAATTAGTCACATTTTTTGCAAGGCTTATAGTGATGAGCATTACCGAGAGGGCCCAGAGATACCTCTCTGATACACGGAGTGACAAATCCTAATCTCGATCTATGCCAACTCAACAAACACCATCGAAGAGACCTGTAGAGCATCTTTATAATCACCCAGTTACATTGTGACGTTTGATATCACACTAAGTGTTCCTCCGGTATTTGGGAGTTGCATAATCTCATAGTCATAGGAACATGTATAAGTCATGAAGAAAGCAATAGCAATAAACTAAACGATCATAGTGCTAAGCTAATGGATGGGTCTTGTCCATCACATCATTCTCTAATGGTGTGATCCCGTTCATCAAATGACAACACATGTCTATGGCTAGGAAACTTAACCATCTTTGATTAACGGGCTAGTCAAGTTGAGGCATACTAGGGACACTCTGTTTGCCTATGTATTCACACATGTACTAAGTTTCCGGTTAATACAATTCCAGCATGAATAATAAACATTTATCATGATATAAGGAAATATAAATAACAACTTTATTATTGCCTCTAGGGCATATTTCCTTCAGTCTCCCACTTGCACTAGAGTCAATAATCTAGATTACATAGTAATGATTCTAACACCCATGGAGTCTTGGTGCTGATCATGTTTTGCTCGTGAGAGAGGCTTAGTCAACGGGTCTGCAATATTCAGATCCGTATGTATCTTGCAAATCTATATGTCTCCCTCCTTGACTTGATCGTGGATGGAATTGAAGTGTCTCTTGATGTGTTTGGTTCTCTTGTGAAATCTGGATTCCTTCGCCAAGGCTATTGCTCCAGTGTTGTCACAAAGTATTTTCATTGGACCCGATGCACTAGGTATGACACCTAGATTGGATATGAACTCCTTCATCCAGACTCCTTCATTCGCTGCTTCCGATGCAGCTATGTACTCCGCTTCACACATAGATCCCGCCACGACGCTTTGCTTAGAACTGCACCAAGTGACAGCTCCACCGTTCAATATAAATACGTATCCGGTTTGTGACTTAGAGTCATCCGGATCAGTGTCAAAGCTTGCATCGACGTAACCATTTACGACGAGCTCTTTGTCACCTCCATAAACGAGAAACATATCCTTAGTCCTCTTCGGGTATTTCAGGATGTTCTTGACCGTTGTCCAGTGATCCACTCCTGGATTACTTTGGTACCTCCCTGCTAAACTAATTGCAAGACACACATCAGGTCTGGTACACAGCATTGCATACATGATAGAACCTATGGTTGAAGCATAGGGAATGACTTTCATTTTCTCTCTATCTTCTGCAGTGGTCGGGCATTGAGTCTGACTCAACTTCACACCTTGTAACACAGGCAAGAACCCTTTCTTTGCTTGATCCATTTTGAACTTCTTCAAAACTTTATCAAGGTATGTGCTTTGTGAAAGTCCAATTAAGCATCTTGATCTATCTATATAGATCTTGATGCCCAATATATAAGCAGCTTCACCGAGGTCTTTCATTGAAAAATTCTTATTCAAGTATCCTTTTATGCTATCCAGAAATTTCGTATCATTTCCGATCAACAATATGTCATCCACATATTGAAGAAATATGCCCTAGAGGAAATAATAAAGTTATTATTTATTTCCTTATTTCATAATAAATGTTTATTATTCATGCTAGAATTGTATTAACCGGAAACATAATACATGTGTGAATACATAGACAAACATAGTGTCACTAGTATGCCTCTACTTGACTAGCTCATTGATCAAAGATGGTTAAGTTTCCTAACCATAGACATGAGTTGTTATTTGATCAATGGGATCACATCATTAGGAGAATGATGTGATTGACTTGACCCATTCCGTTAGCTTAGCACTTGATCGTTTGTTTACTGCTATTGCTTTCTTCATGACTTATACATGTTCTTATGACTATGAGATTATGCAACTCCCGAATACCGGAGGAACACTTTGTGTGCTACCAAACGTCACAACGTAACTGGGTGATTATAAAGGTGCTCTAAAGGTGTCTCCAATGGTACTTGTTGAGTTGGCATAGATCAAGATTAGGATTTGTCACTCCGATTGTTGGAGAGGTATCTCTGGGCCCTCTTGGTAATACACATCACTATAAGCCTTGCAAGCATGATAACTAATGAGTTAGTTACGGTATGATGTATTAGGGAACGAGTAAAGAGACTTACCGGTAATGATATTGAACTAGGTATTGGATACCGACGATCGAATCTCGGGCAAGTAACATACCGATGACAAAGAGAACAACGTATAGTGTTGTGTGGTTTGACCGATAAAGATCTTCGTAGAATATGTAGGAAACAATATGAGCATCTATTGGTTATTGACCGGAGACGTGTCTCGGTCATGTCTACATAGTTCTCGAACCCGTAGGGTCCGCACGCTTAAATTTCTGTGACGATCGGTTTTATGAGTTTATATGTTTTGATGTACCGAAGGTAGTTCGGAGTCCCGGATATGATCACAGACATGACGAGGAGTCTCGAAATGGTCGAGACATAAAGATTGATATATTGGAAGCCTACATTTGGACATTGGAATAGTTCCGGGTGAAATCGGGATTTTACTGGAGTGCCGGAGGGGTTACTGGAATCTCCCGGGGGCTAATGCGCCTTGTTGGGCCATAAGGGAAAGAGAGAGGGGCCGGCCTAGGGCAGGCAGCGCGCCCTCTTCCCCCTGTCCGAATTGGACTAGGAGAAGGGGGGAGACGCCCCCTTTCCTTCTCTTTCTCTCCCTGCCTTTTCCCCTCCTAGTAGGAGTAGGAAAGGGAGGAATCCTACTCCTACTAGGAGGTGGATTCCTCCTCCTAGGCGTGCCAACAAGGGCCGGTCGGCCTCCCCCTTGCTCCTTTATATACAGGGGCAGGGGGGCACCTCTAGACACAAGTTGATCACAAAGATCTCTCCCAGCCGTGTGCGGTGCCCCCCTCCACCATAATCCACCTCGGTCATACTGTAGCGGTGTTTAGGCGAAGCCCTGCTGCGGTAGCTTCATCAACATCGTCAGCACGCTGTCGTGCTGACGAAACTCTTCCCCGAGCTCTACTAGATCGTGAGTTTGCGGGACGTCACTGAGCTGAACGTGTGCTGAACGCGGAGGTGCCGTACGTTCGGTACTGAGGATTGGTCGATCGTGAAGACGTACGACTACATCAACCGCGTTGTCATAACACTTCCGCTTAACGGTCTACGAGGGTACGTGGACGACACTGTCCCCTCTCGTTGCTATACATCACCATGACCATGCGTGTGCGTAGGAAGTTTTTTGAAATTACTACGAAACCCAACAGTGGCATCCGAGCCTAGGTTTTATATGTTGATGTTATATGCACGAGTAGAACACAAGTGAGTTGTGGGCGATATAAGTCATACTGCTTACCAGCATGTCATACTTTGGTTCGGCGGTATTGTTGGATGAAGCGGCCCAGACCGACATTACGCGTACGCTTACGCGAGACCGGTTCTCCCGACGTGCTTTGCACAGAGGTGGCTTGTGGGTGACAGTTTCTCCAACTTTAGTTGAACTGAGTGTGGCTACGCCCGGTCCTTGCGAAGGTTAAAACAGCACCAACTTGACAAACTATCGTTGTGGTTTTTGATGCGTAGGTAAGATTGGTTCTTGCTTAAGCCCGTAGCAGCCACGTAAAACATGCAACAACAAAGTAGAGAACGTCTAACTTGTTTTTGCAGGGCATGTTGTGATGTGATATGGTCAAGACATGATGCTAAATTTTATTGTATGAGATGATCATGTTTTGTAACCGAGTTATCGGCAACTGGCAGGAGCCATATGGTTGTCGCTTTATTGTATGCAATGCAATCGCGCTGTAATGCTTTACTTTATCACTAAGCGGTAGCAATAGTCGTGGAAGCATAAGATTGGCGAGACGACAACGATGCTACGATGGAGATCAAGGTGTCGCGCCGGTGACAATGGTGATCACGACGGTGCTTCGGAGATGGAGATCACAAGCACAAGATGATGATGGCCATATCATATCACTTATATTGATTGCATGTGATGTTTATCCTTTATGCATCTTATTCTTCTTTGTTTGACGGTAGCACTATAAGATGATCTATCACTAAATTTCAAGATAAAAGTGTTCTCCCTGAGTATGCACCATTGCCAAAGTTCGTCGTGCCGAGACACCACATGATGATCGGGTGTGATAAGCTCTACGTCCATCTACAACGGGTGCAAGCCAGTTTTGCACACGCAGAATACTCGGGTTAAACTTGACGAGCCTAGCATATGCAGATATGGCCTCGGAACACTGAGACCGAAAGGTCGAGCGTGAATCATATAGTAGATATGATCAACATAGTGATGTTCACCATTGAAAACTACTCCATTTCACGTGATGATCGGTTATGGTTTAGTTGATATGGATCACGTGATCACTTAGATGATTAGAGGGATGTCTATCTAAGTGGGAGTTCTTAAGTGATATGATTAATTGAATTTGAATTTATTATGAACTTAGTACCTGATAGTATTTTGCTTATCTATGTTGTTGTAGATAGATGGCCCGTGTTGTTGTTCCCTTGAATTTCAATGCATTCCTTGAGAAAGCAAAGTTGAAAGATGATGGTAGCAATTACACGGACTGGGTCCGTAATTTGAGGATTATCCTTATTGCTGCACAGAATAATTACGTCTTGGAAGCACCGCTGGGTGCCTGGCCTGCTGCAGATGCTCCTGACAACGTTAAGAACGTTTGGCAGAGTAAAGTTGATGAGTACTCGATAGTTCAGTGTGCCATGCTTTACGGCTTAGAACCGGGACTTCAACGGTGTTTTGAACGTCATAGAGCATATGAGATGTTCCAGGAGTTGAAGTTAATATTTCAAGCAAATGCCCGGATTGAGAGATATGAAGTCTCCAATAAGTTCTATAGCTGCAAGATGGAGGAGAATAATTCTGTCAGTGAGCATATACTCAAAATGTCTGGGTATCATAATCACTTGACTCAACTGGGAGTTAATCTTCCTGTTAATAGTGTCATTGACAGAGTTCTTCAATCACTGCCACCAAGCTACAAAAGCTTGGTGATGAACTATAATATGCAAGGGATGCATAAGACTATTCCTGAGCTCTTCACGATGCAAAAGGCTGCGGAGGTAGAAATCAAGAAGGAGCATCAAGTGTTGATGGTCAATAAAACCATCAGTTTCAAGAAAAAGGGCAAAGGGAAGAAGAAGGGGAACTTCAAGAAGAACGGCAAACAAGTTGCTGCTCAGGAGAAGAAACCCAAGTCTGGACCTAAGCCTGAGACCGAGTGCTTCTACTGCAAACAGACTGGTCACTAGAAGCGGAATTGCCCCAAGTATTTGGCGGATAAGAAGGATGGCAAGGTGAACAAAGGTATATGTGATATACATGTTATTGATATGTACCTTACCAGAGCTCGTAGTAGCACCTGGGTATTTGATACTGGTTTTGTTGCTAATATTTGCAACTCAAAACAGGGACTACGGATTAAGCGAAGACTGGCTAAGGACGAGGTGACGATGCGCATGGGAAATGGTTCCAAAGTCAATGTGATCGCCGTCGGCACGCTACCTCTACATCTACCTTCGGGATTAGTTTTAGACCTAAATAATTGTTATTTGGTGCCAGCGTTAAGCATGAACATTATATCTGGATCTTGTTTGATGCGAGACGGTTATTCATTTAAATCTGAGAATAATGGTTGTTCTATTTATATGAGTAATATCTTTTATGGTCATGCACCCTTAAAGAGTGGTCTATTCTTGTTGAATCTCGATAGTAGCGATACACATATTCATAATGTTGAAGCCAAAAGATGCAAAATTGATAATGATAGTGCAACTTATTTGTGGCACTGCCGTTTGGGTCATATTGGTATAAAGCGCATGAAGAAACTCCATACTGATGGAATTTTGGAATCACTTGATTATGAATCACTTGGTACTTGCGAACCATGCCTTATGGGCAAGATGACTAAAATGCCGTTCTCCGGAACTATGGAGTGAACAACAGATTTGTTGGAAATCATACATACTGATGTATGTGGTCCGATGAATATTGAGGCTCGCGGCGGGTATCGTTATTTTCTCACCTTCACAGATGATTTGAGCAGATATGGGTATATCTACTTAATGAAACATAAGTCTGAAAGATTTGAAAAGTTCAAAGAATTTCAGAGTGAAGTGGAAAATCATCGTAACAAGAAAATAAAGTTTCTACGATCTGATCGTGGAGGAGAATATTTGAGTTACGAGTTTGGCCTACATTTAAAACAATGTGGAATAGTTTCGCAACTCACGCCACCCGGAACACCACAACGTAATGGTGTGTCCGAAGGTCGTAATCGTACTTTACTAGATATGGTGCGATCTATGATGTCTCTTACTGATTTACCGCTATCGTTTTGGGGTTATGGTTTAGAGACGGCTGCATTCACGTTAAATAGGGCACCATCAAAATCCGTTGAGACGACGCCTTATGAACTATGGTTTGGCAAGAAACCAAAGTTGTCGTTTCTTAAAGTTTGGGGCTGCGATGCTTATGTGAAAAAGCTTCAACCTGGTAAGCTCGAACCCAAAGCGGAGAAATGTGTCTTCATAGGATACCCAAAGGAAACTATTGGTTACACCTTCTATCACAGATCCGAAGGCAAGATATTCGTTGCTAAGAATGGATCCTTTCTATAGAAGGAGTTTCTCTCGAAAGAAGTGAGTGGGAGGAAAGTAGAACTTGATGAGGTAACTGTACCTGCTCCCTTATTGAAAAGTAGTTCATCACAGAAACCGGTTCCTGTGACATCTACACCAATTAGTGAGGAAGCTAACAATGATGATCATGAAACGTCAGATCAAGTTACTACCGAACCTCGTAGGTCAACCAGAGCAAGATCCGCACCAGAGTGGTATGGTAATCCAGTTCTGTAGGTCATGTTACTTGACCATGACGAACCTACGAACTATGAGGAAGCGATGATGAGCCCAGATTCCGCAAAATGGCTTGAGGCCATGAAGTCTGAGATGGGATCCATGTATGAGAACAAAGTGTGGACTTTGGTTGACTTGCCCGATGATCGACAAGCCATCGAGAATAAATGGATCTTCAAGAAGAAGACAGACGCTGATGGTAATGTTACTGTCTACAAAGCTCGACTTGTTGCAAAAGGTTTTTGACAAGTTCAAGGAGTTGACTATGATGAGACCTTCTCACACGTAGCGATGCTTAAGTCCGTCCAAATCATGTTAGCAATTGCCGCATTTTATGATTATGAAATTTGGCAAATGGATGTAAAGATTGTATTCCTGAATGGATTTCTAGAAGAAGAGTTGTATATGATGCAACCTGAAGGTTTTATCGATCCAAAGGGAGCTAACAGAGTGTGCAAGCTCCAGCGATCCATTTATGGACTGGTGCAAGTGTTGGGTTTCGTAGTAATTTCAAAAAAATTCCTACACACACGCAAGATCATGGTGATGCATAGCAACGAGAGGGGGAGAGTGTGATCTACATACCCTTGTAGATCGACAACGGAAGCGTTAACTTGGTTGATGTAGTCGTGCGTCTTCACGGCCCAACCGATCAAGCACCGAAACTACGGCACCTCCGAGTTCTAGCACACGTTCAGCTCGATGACGATCCCCGGACTCCGATCCAGCAAAGTGTCGGGGAAGAGTTCCGTCAGCACGACGGCGTGGTGACGATCTTGATGTACTACTGTCGCAGGGCTTCGCCTAAGCACCGCTACAATATGACCGAGGTGGAATATGGTGGAGGGGGGCACCGCACACGGCTAAGGAACGATCACGAAGATCAACTTGTGTGTCCATGGGGCGCCCCTTGCCTCAGTATATAAAGGATGGAGGAGGAGGAGGCCGGCCAAGGCTTGGTGCGGCCAGGATGTGGAGTCCTACTAGGACTCCAAGTCCTAGTAGGAGTCCACCAAGAGGGGAGGAAGGGAGAAGAAAGTGGAGGAGAAGGAGAGGTGGCCGGCCCCCTTTTCCCTAGTCCAATTCGGACTAGAGGGGAGGGGGGCGCAGCAGCCCCTTGGCCCTTTCTCCTCTTCCCACTAAAGCCCATCAAGGCCCATTGCTTCTCCCGTAACTACCTGGTACTCCGAAAAATACCCGAATCACTCGGAACCTTTCCGATGTCCGAATATAGTCGTCCAATATATCGATCTTTACGTCTCGACCATTTCGAGACTCCTCGTCATGTCCCCGATCTCATCCGGGACTCCGAACTCCTTCGGTACATCAAAGCTCATAAACTCATAATATATCTGTCATCGAAACCTTAAGCGTGCGGACCCTACGGGTTCGAGAACAATGTAGACATGACCGGGACACGTCTCCGGTCAATAACCAATAGCGGGACCTGGATGCCCATATTGGCTCCTACATATTCTACGAAGATCTTTATCGGTCAGACCGCATAACAACATACGTTGTTCCCTTTGTCATCGGTATGTTACTTGCCCGAGATTCGATCGTCGGTATCCAATACCTAGTTCAATCTCGTTACCGGCAAGTCTCTTTACTCGTTCTGTAATACATCATCCCGCAACTAACTCATTAGTTGTAATGCTTGCAAGGCTTAAGTGATGTGCATTACCGAGAGGGCCCAGAGATACCTCTCTGACAATCGGAGTGACAAATCCTAATCTCGAAATACGCCAACCCAACATGTACCTTTGGAGACACCTATAGAGCTCATTTATAATCACCCAGTTACGTTGTGACGTTTGGTAGCACACAAAGTGTTCCTCCGGCAAACGGGAGTTGCATAATCTCATAGTCATAGGAACATGTATAAGTCATGAAGAAAGCAAATAGCAACATACTAAACGATCAAGTGCTAAGCTAACGGAATGGGTCAAGTCAATCAGATCATTCATCTAATGATGTGATCCCATTAATCAAATAACAACTCTTTGTCTATGGTTAGGAAACATAACCATCTTTGATTAATGAGCTAGTCAAGTAGAGGCATACTAGTGACACTCTGTTTGTCTATGTATTCACACATGTATTATGTTTCCGGTTAATACAATTCTAGCATGAATAATAAACATTTATCATGATATAAGGAAATAAATAATAACTTTATTATTGCCTCTAGGGCATATTTCCTTCAGTCTCCCACTTGCACTAGAGTCAATAATCTAGTTCGCATCGCCATGTGATTTAACAGCAATAGTTCACATCACCATGTGATTAACACCCATAGATCACATCGATATATGATCAACACCCAAAGGGTTTACTAGAGTCAGTAATCTAGTTCACATTGCTATGTGATTAACACCCAAAGAGTACTAAGGTGTGATCATGTTTTGCTTGTGAGATAATTTTAGTCAACGGGTCTGTCACATTCAAATCCGTAAGTATTTTGCGAATTTCTATGTCAACAATGCTCTGCACGGAGCTACTCTAGCTTATTGCTCCCACTTTCAATATGTATCTAGATCGAGACTTAGAGTCATCCAGATCTGTGTCAAAACTTGCATCAACGTAACCTTTTACGACGAACCTTTTTGTCACCTCCATAATCGAGAAATATTTCCTTATTCCACTAAGGATAGTTTTGACCAATGTCCAGTGATCTACTCTTAGATCATTATTGTACTCCCTTGCTCAACACAGTGTAGGGTATACAATAGATCTGGCACACATCATGGCATACTTTACAGAACCTATGGCTGAGGCATAGGGAATGACTTTCATTCTCTTTCTATCTTCTGCCGTGGTCGGGCTTTGAGTCTTTACTCAATTTCATACCTTTTAACACAGCCAAGAACTCTTTCTTTGACTGTTCCATTTTTGAACTACTTCAAAATATTGTCAAGGTATGTACTCATTGAAAAAACTTATCAAGCGTCTTGATCTATCTCTATAGATTTTGATGCTTAATATGTAAGCAGCTTCACCGAGGTCTTTCTTTGAAAAAACTTCTTTAAAAACACTCCTTTATGCTTTGCAGATTAATTCTACATTATTTCCGATCAACAATATGTCATTCACATATACTTATCAGAAATGTTGTAGTGCTCCCACTCACTTTCTTGTAAATACAGGCTTCACCGCAAGTCTGTATAAAACTATATCCTTTGATCAACTTATCAAAGCGTATATTCCGACTCCGAGATGCTTGCACCAGTCCATAGATGGATCGCTGGAGCTTGCATATTTTGTTAGCACCTTTAGGATTGACAAAACCTTCTGGTTGCATCATATACAACTCTTCTTTAATAAATCCATTAAGGAATGCAGTTTTGTTTATCCATTTGCCAGATTTCATAAAATGCGACAATAGCTAACATGATTCGGACAGACTTAAGCATAGATACGAGTGAGAAACTCTCATCGTAGTCAACACCTTGAACTTGTCGAAAACCTTTTGCGACAATTCTAGCTTTGTAGATAGTAACACTAGTATCAGCGTCCGTCTTCCTCTTGAAAATCCATTTATTTTCTATGGCTTGCCGATCATCGGGCAAGTCAACCAAAGTCCACACTTTGTTCTCATACATGGATCCCATCTCAGATTTCATGGCCTCAAGCCATTTCTCGGAATTTGGGCTCATCATCGCTTCCTCATAGTTCGTAGGTTCATCATGGTCAAGTAACATGACCTCCAGAACAGGATTACCGTACCACTTTGGTGCGGATCTCAATCTGGTTTACCTACGAGGTTCGGTAGTAACTTGATCTGAAGTTACATGATCATCATCATTAGCTTCCTCACTAATTGGTGTAGGAGTCACAGGAACAAATTTCTGTGATGAACTACTTTCCAATAAAGGAGAAGGTACAATTACCTTATCAAGTTTTCTACTTTCCTCCCACTCACTTCTTTCAAGAGAAACTCCTTCTCTGGAAAGGATCCATTCTCAGCAACGAATATCTTGCCTTTGGATCTGTATAGAAAGTGTACCCAACATTTTCTTTAGGGTATCCTATGAAGACACATTTTTCCGATTTGGGTTTGAGCTTATCAGGATGAAACTTTTTCACATAAGCATCGCAACCCCAAACTTTAAGAAACGACAACTTTGGTTTCTTGCCAAACCACAGTTCATAAGGCGTCGTCTCAACGGATTTTGATGGTGCCCTATTTAATGTGAATGCAGCTGTCTCTAATGCATAACCCCAAAACGATAGTGGTAGATCGGTAAGATACATCATAGATTGCACTATCTCCAATAAAGTACGGTTATGACGTTCGGACACACCATTATGCTGTGGTGTTCCAGGTGGCGTGAGTAGTGAAACTATTTCACATTGTTTTAACTGAAGACCAAACTCGTAACTCAAATATTTTACCTCTGCGATCATATCGTAGAAACTTTTATTTTCTTGTCACGATGATTTTCCACTTCACTCTGAAATTCTTTGAACTGTTCAAATGTTTCAGACTTATGTTTCATCAAGTAGATATCCCCATATTTGCTCAAATCATCTTGTGAAAGTCAGGAAATAATGATACCTGCTGTAAGCCTTAATATTCATCGGACCACATACATCAGTATGTATGATTTCCAACAAATCTGTTGCTTGCTTCATTGTTCCGGAGAACGGCGTTTTAGTCATCTTGCCCATAAGGCATGGTTCGCAAGCATCAAGTGATTCATAATCAAGTGATTCCAAAATCCCATCAGCATGGAGTTTCTTCATGCGCTTTACACCAATATGACCTAAACGGCAGTGCCACAAATACGTTGCACTATCATTATTAACTTCGCATCTTTTGGTTTCAATATTATGAATATTTGTATCATTAAGATCGAGATCCAATGAACTATTTTCATTGGGTGTGTAACCATATAAGGTTTTATTCATGTAAACAGAACAACAATTTATTCTTTTACTTAAATGAATAACCGTATTACAATAAACATGATCAAATCATATTCATGCTCAACGCAAACACCAAATAACACTTATTTAGGTTCAACACTAATCCCGAAAGTATAGGGAGTGTGCGATGATGATCATATCAATCTTGGAACCACTTCCAACACACATCGTCACTTCACCCTTAACTAGTCTCTGTTTATTCTGCAACTCCCGTTTCGAGTTACTACTCTTAGCAACTGATCCAGTACCAAATACTGAGGGGTTGCTATAAACACTAGTAAAGTACACATCAATAACATGTATATCAAATATACTTATGTTCACTCTGCCATCCTTCTTATCCTCCAATCACTTGGGGTAGTTCCGCTTCCAGTGACCAGTCCCTTTGCAGTAGAAGCACTTAGTCTCAGGCTTAGGATCAGACTTGGGCTTCTTCACTTGAGTAGAAACTTGCTTGCCGTTCTTCTTGAAGTTCCCCTTCTTCCCTTTGCCCTTTTCTTGAAACTAGTGGTCTTGTCAACCATCAACACTTGATGTTTTTCTTGATTTCTACCTTCGTTGATTTCAGCATCACGAAGAGCTTGGGAGTTGTTTCCGTTATCCCTTGCATATTATAGTTCATCACGAAGTTCTACTAACTTGGTGATGGTGACTAGAGAATTCTGTCAATCACTATCTTATCTGGAAGATTAACTCCCACTTGATTCAAGCGATTGTAGTACCCAGACAATCTGAGCACATGCTCACTAGTTGAGCGATTCTCCTCCATCTTTTAGCTATAGAACTTGTTGGGGACTTCATATCTCTCAACTCGGGTATTTTCTTGAAATATTAACTTTAACTCCTGGAACATCTCATATGCTCCATGACGTTCAAAACGTCTTTGAAGTCCCAATTCTAAGCCATTAAGCATGGTGCACTAAACTATCAAGTAGTCATCATATTGAGCTAGCCAAACGTTCATAACGTCTGCATTTGCTCCAGCAATAGGTCAGTCACCTAGCGGTGCATCAAGGACATAATTCTTCTGTGCAGCAATGAGGATAAACCTCAGATCACGGATCCAATCCACATCATTGCTACTGACATCTTTCAACACAATTTTCTCTAGGAACATGTCAAAATAAACACAGGGAAGCAACAACGCGAGCTATTGATCTACAACATAATTTGCAAAATACTACCAGGACTAAGTTCATGATAAATTTAAGTTCAATTAATCATATTACTTAAGAACTCCCACTTAGATAGACATCCCTCTAATCCTCTAAGTGATCACGTGATCCAAATCAACTAAACCATGTCCGATCATCACGTGAGATGGAGTAGTTTCATTGGTGAACATCACTATGTTGATCATATCTACTATATGATTCACGCTCGACCTTTCGGTCTCCGTGTTCCGAGGCCATATCTGTATATGCTTGGCTCGTCAAGTATAACCTGAGTATTCCGCGTGTGCAACTGTTTTGCACCCGTTGTATTTGAACGTAGAGCCTATCACACCCGATCATCACGTGGTGTCTCAGCACGAAGAACTTTCGCAACGGTGCATACTCAGGGAGAACACTTCTTGATAATTAGTGAGAGATCATCTTATAATGCTACCATCAATCAAAGCAAGATAAGATGCATAAAAGATAAACATCACATGCAATCAATATAAGTGATATGATATGGCCATCATCATCTTGTGCTTGTGATCTCCATCTCCGAAGCACCGTCGTGATCACCATTGTCACCGGCGCGACACCTTGATCTCCATCGTAGCATCGTTGTCGTCTCGCCAATCTTATGCTTCCACGACTATTGCTACCGCTTAGTGATAAAGTAAAGCATTACAGCGCGATTGCATTGCATACAATAAAGCGACAACCATATGGCTCCTGCCAGTTGCCGATAACTCGGTTACAAAACATGATCATCTCATACAATAAAATTTAGCATCATGTCTTGACCATATCACATCACAACATGCCCTGCAAAAACAAGTTAGACGTTCTCTACTTTGTTGTTGCATGTTTTACGTGGCTGCTACGGGCTTAAGCAAGAACCAATCTTACCTACGCATCAAAAACCACAACGATAGTTTGTCAAGTTGGTGCTGTTTTAACCTTCGCAAGGACCGGGCGTAGCCACACTCAGTTCAACTAAAGTTGGAGAAACTGTCACCCACAAGCCACCTCTGTGCAAAGCACGTCGGGAGAACCGGTCTCGCGTAAGCGTACGCGTAATGTCGGTCTGGGCCGCTTCATCCAACAATACCGCCGAACCAAAGTATGACATGCTGGTAAGCAGTATGACTTATATCGCCCACAACTCACTTGTGTTCTACTCGTGCATATAACATCAACATATAAAACCTAGGCTCGGATGCCACTGTTGGGTTTCGTAGTAATTTCAAAAAACTTCCTACGCACACGCAAGATCATGGTGATGCATAGCAACGAGAGGGGGAGAGTGTGATCTACGTACCCTTGTAGATCAACAACGGAAGCGTTAACTTGGTTGATGTAGTCGTGCGTCTTCACGGCCCGACCGATCAAGCACCGAAACTACGGCACCTCCGAGTTCTAGCACACGTTCAGCTCGATGACGATCCCCGGACTCCAATCCAGCAAAGTGTTGGGGAAGAGTTCCGTCAGCATGACGGCGTGGTGACGATCTTGATGTACTACTGTCGCAGGGCTTCGCCTAAGCACCGCTACAATATGACCGAGGTGGAATATGGTGGAGGGGGGCACCGCACACGGCTAAGGAACGATCACGAAGATCAACTTGTGTGTCCATGGGGAGCCCCTTGCCTCAG
The DNA here is from genome assembly GCF_056163025.1 of Triticum urartu. Classification (NCBI taxonomy): domain Eukaryota; kingdom Viridiplantae; phylum Streptophyta; class Magnoliopsida; order Poales; family Poaceae; genus Triticum; species Triticum urartu. The sequence continues at coordinate 477,763,073 of NC_141875.1, read as the reverse complement.
TATATAAAGGATGGAGGAGGAGGAGGAGGCCGGCCAAGGCTTGGTGCGGCCAGGATGTGGAGTCCTACTAGGACTCCAAGTCCTAGTAGGAGTCCACCAAGAGGGGAGGAAGGGAGAAGAAAGTGGAGGAGAAGGAGAGGTGGCCGGCCCCCTTCCCTAGTCCAATTCGGACTAGAGGGGAGGGGGGGCGCAGCAGCCCCTTGGCCCTTTCTCCTCTTCCCACTAAAGCCCATCAAGGCTCATTGCTTCTCCCGTAACTACCCGGTACTCCGAAAAATACCCGAATCACTCGGAACCTTTCCGATGTCCGAATATAGTCGTCCAATATATCGATCTTTACGTCTCGACCATTTCGAGACTCCTCGTCATGTCCCCGATCTCATCCAGGACTCCGAACTCCTTCGGTACATCAAAACTCATAAACTCATAATATAACTGTCATAGAAACCTTAAGCGTGCGGACCCTACGGGTTCGAGAACAATGTAGACATGACCGAGACACGTCTCCGGTCAATAACCAATAGTGGGACCTGGATGCCCATATTGGCTCCTACATATTCTACGAAGATCTTTATCGGTCAGACCGCATAACAACATACGTTGTTCCCTTTGTCATCGGTATGTTACTTGCCCGAGATTCGATCGTCGGTATCCAATACCTAGTTCAATCTCGTTACCGGCAAGTCTCTTTACTCGTTCTGTAATACATCATCCCGCAACTAACTCATTAGTTGTAATGCTTGCAAGGCTTAAGTGATGTGCATTACCGAGAGGGCCCAGAGATACCTCTCTGACAATCGGAGTGACAAATCCTAATCTCGAAATACGCCAACCCAACATGTACCTTTGGAGACACCTGTAGAGCTCCTTTATAATCACCCAGTTACGTTGTGACGTTTGGTAGCACACAAAGTGTTCCTCCGGCAAACGGGAGTTGCATAATCTCATAGTCATAGGAACATGTATAAGTCATGAAGAAAGCAAATAGCAACATACTAAACGATCAAGTGCTAAGCTAACGGAATGGGTCAAGTCAATCAGATCATTCATCTAATGATGTGATCCCATTAATCAAATAACAACTCTTTGTCTATGGTTAGGAAACATAACCATCTTTGATTAATGAGCTAGTCAAGTAGAGGCATACTAGTGACACTCTGTTTGTCTATGTATTCACACATGTATTATGTTTCCGGTTAATACAATTCTAGCATGAATAATAAACATTTATCATGATATAAGGAAATAAATAATAACTTTATTATTGCCTCTAGGGCATATTTCCTTCAGCAAGCCTCTCGGAGTTGGAATAAACGTTTTGATAGTGTAATCAAATCATATGGTTTTATACAGACTTTTGGAGAAGGCTGTATTTACAAGAAAGTGAGTGGGAGCTCTGTAGCATTTCTAATATTATATGTGGATGACATATTGTTGATTGGAAATGATATAGAATTTCTGGACAGCATAAAAGGATACTTGAATAAAAGTTTTTCAATGAAAGACCTCGGTGAAGCTGCTTATATATTGGGCATCAAGATCTATAGAGATAGATCAAGACGCTTAATTGGACTTTCACAAAGCACATACCTTGATAAAGTTTTGAAGAAGTTCAAAATGGATCAAGCTAAGAAAGGGTTCTTACCTGTGTTACAAGGTGTGAAGTTGAGTAAGACTCAATGCCCAACCACTGCAGAAGATAGAGAGAAAATGAATAGTGTTCCCTATGCTTCAGCCATAGGCTCTATTATGTATGCAATGTTGTGTACCAGACCTGATGTGTGCCTTGCTATTAGCCTAGCAGGGAGGTACCAAGGTAATCCAGGAGTGGATCACTGGACAACGGTCAAGAACATCCTGAAGTACCTGAAAAGGACAAAGGATAGTTTCTCGTTTATGGAGGTGACAAAGAGCTCATCGTAAATGGTTACGTTGATGCAAGCTTTGACACTGATCCGGACGATTCTAAATCGCAAACCGGATACATGTTTATATTAAACGGTGGAGCTGTCAGTTGGAGCAGTTCTAAACAGAGCGTTGTGGCGGGGTCTACATGTGAAGCGGAGTACATTGCTGCTTCGGAAGCAGCGAATGAAGGAGTCTGGATGAAGGAGTTCATATCCGATCTAGGTTTCATACCTAGTGCATCGGGACCAATGAAAATCTTTCGTGACAATACTTAAGCAATTGCCTTGGAAAAAGAATCCAGATTTCACAAAAGAACCAAGCACATCAAGAGACGCTTCAACTCCATCCAGGATCAAGTCCAGGTGGGAGACATAGAGATTTGCAAGATACATACGGATCTAAATATTGTAGACCCGTTGACTAAGCCTCTTCCACGAGCAAAACATGATCAGCACCAAGGCTCCATGGGTGTTAAAATCATTACTATGTAATCTAGATTATTGACTCTAGTGCAAGTGGGAGACTGAAGGAAATATGCCCTAGAGGCAATAATAAAGTTATTATTTATTTCCTTATTTCATGGTAAATGTTTATTATTCATGCTAGAATTGTATTAACCGGAAACATAATACATGTGTGAACACATAGACAAACATAGTGTCACTAGTATGCCTCTACTTGACTAGCTCATTGATCAAAGATGGTTAAGTTTCCTAACCATAGCCATGAGTTGTTATTTGATCAATGGGATCACATCATTAGGAGAATGATGTGATTGACTTGACCCATTCCGTTAGCTTAGCACTTGATCGTTTGTTTACTGCTATTGCTTTCTTCATGACTTATACATGTTCTTATGACTATGAGATTATGCAACTCCCGAATATCGGAGGAACACTTTGTGTGCTACCAAACGTCACAACGTAACTGGGTGATTATAAAGGTGCTCTATAGGTGTCTCCGATGGTACTTGTTGAGTTGGCATAGATCAAGATTAGGATTTGTCACTCCGATTGTCGGAGAGGTATCTCTGGGCCCTCTCGGTAATACACATCACTGTAAGCCTTGCAAGCATGATAACTAATGAGTTAGTTACGGGATGATGTATTACGGAACGAGTAAAGAGACTTACCGGTAACGAGATTGAACTAGGTATTGGATACCGACGATCGAATCTCGGGCAAGTAACATACCGATGACAAAGAGGACAACGTATAGTGTTGTGCGGTTTGACCGATAAAGATCTTCGTATAATATGTAGGAACCAATATGAGCATCCAGGTTCCGCTATTGGCTATTGACCTAAGACGTGTCTCGGTCATGTCTACATAGTTCTCGAACCCGTAGGGTCCGCACGCTTAAAGTTTTGTGATGATCGGTTTTATGAGTTTATATGTTTTGATGTACCAAAGGTAGTTCGGAGTCCCGGATATGATCACAGACATGACGAGGAGTCTCGAAATGGTCGAGACATAAAGATTGATATATTGGAAGCCTACATTTGGACATCGGAATAGTTCCGGGTGAAATCGGGATTTTACCGGAGTACCGGGGGGGTTACTGGAACCTCCCCGGGGCTAATGGGCCTTGTTGGGCCATAAGGGAAAGAGAGAGTGGCCGGCCTAGGGCAGGCAGCCTGCCCTCTTCCCCCTGTTTGAATTGGACTAGGAGAAGGGGGGGGGGGCGGCGCCCTCCTTTCCTTCTCTTTCTCTCCCTGCCTTTTCCCCTCCTAGTAGGAGGCAAGGGCCGGCCGGCCTCCCCCTTGCTCCTTCATATACAGGGGCAGGGGGGCACCTCTAGACACAAGTTGATCACAAAGATCTCTCCCAGCCGTGTGCGGTGCCCTCCTCCACCATAATCCACCTCGGTCATACTGTAGCGGTGTTTAGGCGAAGCCCTGCTGCGGTAGCTTCATCAACATCGTCACCACGCCGTCGTGCTGATGAAACTCTTCCCCGAGCTCTACTGGATCATGAGTTCGCGGGACGTCACCGAGCTGAACGTGTGCTAAACGCGGAGGTGCCATACATTCGGTACTGAGGATCAGTCGATCGTGAAGACGTACGACTACATCAACCGCGTTGTCATAACGCTTCCGCTTAACGGTCTATGAGGGTACGTGGACGACACTCTCCCCTCTCGTTGCTATACATCACCATGATCCTGCGTGTGCGTAGGATTTTTTTTGAAATTACTACGTTACCCAACACATATAATATCAGAAATGCTACAGAGCTCCCACTCACTTTCTTGTAAATACAGACTTCTCCAAAAATCTGTATAAAACCATATGCTTTGATCACACTATCAAAGCGTATATTCCAACTCCGAGATGCTTGCACCAGTCCATAAATGGATCGCTGGAGCTTGCACACTTTGTTAGCACCTTTTGGATCGAGAAAACCTTCTGGTTCCATCATATACAACTCTTCTTTAAGATATCCATTAAGGAATGCAATTTTGACATCCATTTGCCAAATTTCATAATCATAAAATGCGGCAATTGCTAACATGATTCGAACAGACTTAAGCATCGCTACGGGTGAGAAGGTCTCATCGTAGTCAACTCCTTGAACTTGTCAAAAACCTTTTGCAACAAGTCGAGCTTTGTAGACAGTAACATTACCATCAGCGTCAGTCTTCTTCTTGAAGATCCACTTATTCTCTATGGCTTGCCGATCATCGTGCAATGATGGTGTCGCTAGGACTACGTTGGTATTTCCCCCAAGAGGAGAGGATGATGTAACACAACAATGGTAGGTATTTCCCTCAGTTATGAAACCATGGTATCGAACCAGTAGGAGAACCAAGCAACACAAAGTAAGCAACACCTGCACACAAATAACAACACCTCACAACCCGACGTGTTAAAGGGGTTGTCAATCCCTTTTGGGGTACGACGCCTCAAGATAGGCAAACGGACGGGAGAAAATTGTATTGGATTGAAATAATAGATCGCAAATAAATAAAAGTGCAGCAAAGTATTTTTGTATTTTTTTAGTTTAATAGATCTGAATAAAAACGTGAAGGAAAAGTAGATCGCAAGGAAAATTTATGAGGAAGAAGACCCGGGGGCCGTAGGTTTCACTAGTGGCTTCTCTCGAGAAATATAGCAAACGGTGGGTAAACAAATTACTGTTGGGCAATTGATAGAACTTCAAATAATCATGACGATATCCAGGCAATGATCATTACATAGGCATCACATCCAAGATTAGTAGACTGACTCCTGCCTGCATCTACTACTATTACTCCACATATCGACCGCTATCCAGCATGCATCTAGTGTATTAAGTTCATGGGAAAATGGAGTAATGCAATAGGAACGATGACATGATGTAGACAAGATCCGTTTATCTATATGGCGGTAGATATAGATCTCGTCTTTTTATCCTTAGTAGCAACGATACATACGTGTCATTTCCCTTTCTGTCACTGGGATCAAGCACTGTAAGATCGAACCCACTACCGGGCACCTCTTCCCATTGCAAGATAAATAGATCAAGTTGGCCAAACAAAACCCAAATATCGGAGAAGAAATACGAGGCTATAAGAGATCAAAGAAACTCAAATAACTTTCATGGATATAAAAAGATGTAACTGATCATAAACTCGAAGTTCATCAGATCCCAACAAACACACTGCAAAAGAGTTGCATCATATGGATCTCCAAGAGACCATTGTATTGAGAATTCAGCGGGAGAGAGAAAGCCATCTAGCTACTAACTACGGACCCGAAGTTCTACAAAGAACTACTCACGCATCATCGAAGAGGCACCAATGGAAGTGGTGAACCCCTCCGTGATGGTGTCTAGATTGGATCTGGTGGTTCTGGACTCTGCGACGACTAGATGAATATTTCAACGATGCTTTTAGGGTTTCTGGAATATTGGGGTATTTATAGAGCAAAGTGGCGGTCCAGGGGGTGCCCGAGGTGGGCACAACCTACCAGGGCGCATCAGGGCCTCCTAGTGCACCCTGGTGGGTTGTCCCCTCCTCGGGACAGCCCCCAGGAGCAATCAGGGCCCATCTTCCTTCTTTTGACCCATAAAAAATCTCCAAAAAGTTTCGGGGCATTTGGACTCCGTTTGATATTGATTTCCTGTGATGTAAAAAACATGCAGAAAACAACAACTGACACTGGGCACTATGTCAATAGGTTAGTACCAAAAAATGATATAAAATGACTATAAAATGTTTATAAAACATCCAAGATTGATAATAAAACAGTGTGGAACAATCAAAAATTATAGATACGTTGAATAGATATCAGCATCCCCAAGCTTAACTCCTGCTCGTCCTCGAGTAGGTAAGTGATAAAAACAGATTTTTTGATGTGGAGTGCTATTCATCAAGTCATATCATATTCTTTTCTTTATAGCATGGACATTTGGACTTTTATGTGATTCAAAGAAATAGTCTAGTTTTGACATAATAATTTAGATACTCAAGCATATCAACAAGCAATCATGTCTTTCAAAATATCAACGCTAAAATAAGTTATCCCTGGCCCATCATGCTCAAACATTGATCCATTCATGAAACACATTCGAATACTAGCTATACCCAATAGTTACTCACGATCATATTGCCTCTTAGTTGGTGCTTTTATAAGAGAAGACAGAGGCTCAAATTCAAAAATAAAATTTCATAAAGTAAAAAAGAAAGGCCCTTCGCAGAGGGGAGTAGGGATTTGTAGAGGTGCCAGAGCTCAAAGCGAAAAAATTAGAGATAAAAACATTTTGGGAGGTGTATCCATCCCACCAACGAAAATGACGTAGAGATACAAACACTTTCCATGCTAGATATGCCATAGGCGGTTCCCAAACAGAAAATAAAAGTTTATTCCCTTTTCCACCATACTTTCACTTTTCATGGCTAGCCGTATCCACGGCTGCCCTCCATACTAACACTTCCCAAGGAATTTATTATTTGACAACATAAAGTAAATTCATTTTTGCATTTCGGGACTAGGAATCCCTAAAACCTTTGCCTTACTCTCGTGCAATGACAAGTGAATAAACACTCATCGTGAGAATAACACATCCAGCATGGAAAATATTAGCCACCCGTTACCATTCCGCGAGTGAAACAAGATACACAAAAGAGAAGTTTATTTTGAAAATTAGAGATGGCACATACAAATTTTCTTAGAACGGCAAAAGAATGCCGCATATAGGTAGATATAGTGGACTCATATGGAAAAACTGGTTTAAAGGATTTTGGATGCACAAGTAGAGATCATACTTGGTGTAAAATGAACGCTAGCAAAAAGATTGAGAAGCGACCAACCAAGAAACGAATAATTTCGTAAAGCAAGCATTAATCGTAAGTAACACCGAATAATGCACCACAAGTAGGATATAATTTTCATTGCATGATTATTGACTTTCGTGCATGCATAGGGAATCACAAACCTTAACATCAATATTCTTACCAGAGCACAATTACTCATCAACATAACTCACATATCACATCATCATATCTCAAAACTATTACTAAGAATAAAGTTTATTTTGTCCAATGATCTTCATGACATTTTTTACTTTATCCTTCTAGGATATCTATCACTTTGGGACTAATTTTCATGTGTTGCTTTTCATAAGCTCAAAAAAATATAAGTGAAGATCAAGAGCATAACAAATTTTCTTTCTCTAAAAATAATTTAAGTGAAGCAAGAGAGAATTTCTTCAAAATTTTACTAACTCTCAAATAAATCTAAGTGAAGCAAGAGAGTGTTTCTTCAAAAATACCAAGCACACCGTGCTCAAAAAGATATAAGTGAAGCACTAGAGCAAGTCCTGGCTCATAAAAGATTTAAGTGAAGCACGGAGAGCAATTCTAACAAGTCATGACTGATGACCCACAAGTATAGGGGATCTATCGTAGTCCTTTCAATAAGTAAGAGTGTCGAACCCAACGAGGAGCAGAAGGAAATGATAAACGGTTTTCAGCAAGGTATTCTCTGCAAGTACTGAAATAAGTGGTAACAGATAGTTTTGTGATGAGATAATTTGTAACGAGCAACAAGTAACAAAAGTAAATAAAGTGCAGCAAGGTGGCCCAATACTTTTTGTAGCAAAGGACAAGCCTGGACAAACTCTTATATAAGGAAAAGCGCTCCCGAGGACACATGGGAATATCGTCAAGCTAGTTTTCATCACGCTCATATGATTCGCGTTCGGTACTTTGATAATTTGATATGTGGGTGGCCCGGTGCTTGGGTGCTGTTCTTACTTGAACAAGCATCCCACTTATGATTAACATCTATTGCAAGCATCCGCAACTACAACAAAAGTATTAAGGTAAACCTAACCATAGCATGAAACATATGGATCCAAATCAGCCCCTTACGAAGCAACGCATAAACTAGGGTTTAAGCTTCTGTCAGTCTAGCAACCCATCATCTACTTATTACTTCCCAATGCCTTCCTCTAGGCCCAAATAATGGTGAAGTGTTATGTAGTCGACGTTCACATAACACCACTAGAGGCTAGACAACATACATCTCATCAAAATATCGAACGAATACCAAATTCACATGACTACTAATAGCAAGACTTCTCCCTTGTCCTCAGGAACAAACGTAACTACTCACAAAGCATATTCATGTTCATAATCAGAGGGGTAATAATATGCATAAAGGATCTGAACGTATGATCTTCCACCAATTAAACCAACTAGCATCAACTACAAGGAGTAATTAACACTACTAGCAACCTACTAGCACCAATCCCGGACTTGAAGACAAGAATCGGATACAAGAGATGAACTAGGGTTTTGAGATGGGATGGTGCTGATGAAGATGTTGATGGAGATTTCCCTCTCCCGATGAGAGGAGCGTTGGTGATGAGGATGGCGATGATTTCCCCCTCCGGGAGGGAAGTTTCCCCGGCAGAACAGCTCTGCTGGAGCTCTAGATTGGATCCGCCAAGGTTCCGCCTCGTGGCGGCGGAGTTTCGTCCCGAAAGGTTGCTTACTATTTTTTCTCGACGAAAAGACTTCATATAGGAGAAGATGGTCATCGGAGAGCCACCAGGGGGCTCACGAGGTATGGGGCGCGCCCTAGGGGGGGCTCCCCCACCCTCGTGAGAAGGGTGTGGGCCCCCTGGTCTTCATATTTGGCGAGGATTTTTAATTATTTATTATAAGGTATTCCATGGAGTTTTAGGACTTTTGGAGTTGTGCAGAATAGGTCTCTAATATTTGCTCCTTTTCCAGCCCAGAATTCCAGCTGCCGGCATTCTCCCTCCTTATGTAAAACCTTGTAAAATAAGAGAGAATAGCGATAAGTATTGTGACATAATGTGAAATAATATCCCATATTGCAATAAATATCGATATAAAAGCATGATGCAAAATGGACGTATCAACTCCCCCAAGCTTAGACATCGCTTGTCCTCAAGTGAAAGCCGATAACAATAAATATGTCCCCATGTTTAGAGGTAGAGGCGTCGATAAAAATAAAATACGGACATGAGGGCATCATGATCATTCTTAGAACATCAACTTATATAATTCTTGTCATATGATCTCTAATGCTAGAGTAATAATTTAATCACAATATCAAGTATGAATCGTAAACTTCATTGAGAACTAACAAACTACAATCTCGGTCATTGAAGCAATTGCAATTTATCATAACATAGGAAAGAGTCAATGTATAAGAGCTTTTCAGCAAGTCCACATACTCAACTATCATATAATCTTTCACAATTGCTGACACTCACGCAATACTTATGGGTATGGAGTTTTAATCGGACACAGAGAAAGATAGGGTTTATAGTCTTGCCTCCCAACGTTTTACCTCGAGGGTAATGTCAACAGTAATAGTTCATGTAAACTCACATCCAATTAGCCATATATACCAGGATCTTTCCAACATATTGTGCTTGCCAAAGGATAAAGTGTAAAAAGGAAGGGTGAAAATCACCATGACTCTTGCATAAGGTAGAAGATAATGACAAAAGATAGGCCCTTTGCAGAGGGAAGCAGAGGTTGCCATGCGCTTTTATGGTTGGATGTACAAAATCTTAATGCGAAAGAACGTCACTTTATATTGCCCCTTGTGATATGAACCTTTATTATGCAGTCCGTCGCTTTTATTACTTCCACATCACAAGATCGTATAAAGCTTATTTCTCCCACACCAATCAATCATACATATTTAGAGAGCAACTTTTATTGCTTTGCACCGATGACAACTTACTTGAAGGACCTTATTCAATCCATAGGTAGATATGGTGGACTCTCATGGCAAAACTGGTTTAAGGGTATTTGGAAGCACAAGTAGTATCTCTACTTGGTGCTGAGAATTTGGCTAGCATGAGGGGGAAAGGCAAGCTCAACATGTTGGAGGATCCAAGACGATATAATTTATCTCAGATGTAAGCAAACATAACCCACCATGCTGTCTTCCTTGTCCAATGTCAACTCTTTAACATGTCATATTTTAATGAGTGCTCACAATCATAAAAGATGTCCAAGATAGTATATTTATATGTGAAGACCTCTCTTTCTTTATTACTTCCTTTTAATTGCAACGATGACCAAAATTGTGTTTGTCAACCCTCAACAACTTTTATTCATCATACTCTTTCTATGTGAGCTCATTACTCTCCATAAGACTCACATGATCTCTTTGTTTCTTTTTATTTTGTTTTCTCTTTTCTTTTATTCACCCAAGATCATATCAAGAAAATCAAGCCCTTGACTCAACACTAATCTTTATTATATAGCTCACGGACTCAATTACATAGAAGGATAATAAAGCAAAACTCATGACTAGATCATACTAAGAACTTTTATTCTACTAGATCAAAATATTACCAAAAGGATCGAACTAAGAAAAACGGTAAAGATAAAAGTGATGGTGATACGATACCGGGGCACCTCCCCCAAGCTTGGCAGTTGCCAAGGGGAGTGCCCATACCCAGGTGATTATGTCTCTCTTTTCGGGGATGGTGATGTGATGTTCTTGGCGATGATGCCCCTCAAGATATGATTCTCCTCCTCAAGCTTGTTGACTTGCTGCTTGAGATCCATTATTTCCTTTCGGAATTTTCCTGTAACAGCCAAAGCTCCCTGCACCCAAGGGTGCTGCATAGCTGCGGGAGAACCAGTGACACTCTTTTTCATATTCTCATAAGAAAGAAATCTAACATTGGAAAGGATAACCGAGTTTGGAATAGCTGAGCTCTGCAGTTTCCCCATCGTGAACCTAGCTCGGAGGCGAGAGGTGACTTCTTGACCCTCCATGGCATCTACCCCCATTAAGTCAGCCTCCATCTCTTCCTCCGTTACTGGCCCAAAGTGGTCAGGGTCGCTGTTTGCCCTTGGTTCCGGTGCCAAATTAGATACCCGGCTCTCCCCGACTGACTCTTGAGAAGACATCTTGCTCTAATCTGCAGCAGCAACAGCTTGAAACAAAAACAGAGGATTTTTGTGTGATACGGGAGTCAAAACCCCTGGGAGATTATATAATGAATTTTTACCGACCAAAATACGTATCGTGCAAGAAAACGGAGTCCGGAAGGCACATGAGGTGCTCACGAGGTAGGGGGCGCGCCTAGGGGGGTAGGGCGCGCCCTCCACCCTCATGGGGCCCTCGTGTCCTTCCCGGGCTGCTACTTAATTTTCTATTTTTCTAAATATTCCAAAATGGAAAAATATTGCCTTAAGAATTGTTTTGGAGTCGGTTTACTTACCGTACCACATACCTATTCCTTTTCGGAGTCTGAAACATTCTGGAAAGTGTCCCTTATGTATTCCTCCGGGGTTACAGTTTCAATAATATTGGTTCAACATTTATGGGATTACCTGAGATATAATGTTTGATTCTTTGACCATTTACCACTTTCGGATTTGTGCCTTCGAAGTTGTTGATTTCTATGGCACCGGAACGGTAAACTTCCTCGATAACATAGGGGCCTTCCTATTTAGAGTGAAGTTTCCCTGCAAAAAATCTTAAACGAGAGTTGTATAGCAATACATAATCACCTACATTAAACTCACGCTTCTGTATCCTTTTGTCATGCCATCTTTTAACCTTTTCTTTAAACAACTTGGCATTTTCATAAGCTTGGGTTCTCCATTCATCAAGTGAGTTAATTTCAAATAACCTCTTCTCACCGGCAAGTTTAAAATCATAGTTGAGCTCTTTAATAGCCCAATATGCCTTATGTTCTAGTTCGAGAGGTAAGTGACATGCTTTTCCATAGACCATTTTATACGGAGACATACCCATAGGATTTTTATATGCAGTTCTATAGGCCCATAATGCATCATCAAGTTTCTTGGGCCAATTCTTTCTAGACCTATTGACAGTCTTTTGCAAAATTAATTTGAGTTCTCTATTACTCAATTCTACTTGACCACTAGACTGTGGGTGATACAGAGATGCAATTCTATGATTGACGTCATATTTAACAAGCATTTTACGGAAAGCACCATGAATAAAATGTGAACCACCATCAGTCATTAAATATCTAGGGACTCCAAACCTCGGAAAAATAACTTCTTTAAGCATTTTAATAGAAGTGTTATGATCAGCACTACTAGTTGGAATAGCTTCTACCCACTTAGTAATGTAATCAACAGCAACTAAAATATGTGTATATCCATTAGAGGCAGGAAAAGGTCCCATATAATCAAAGCCCCAAGCATCAAATGGTTCAATAACAAGTGAATAATTCATAGGCATTTCTTGAGGTCTACTAATATTACCAATTCTTTGACATTCATCACAATATAGGACAAACTTACGGGCATCCTTGAAGAGAGTAGGCTAATAAAAACCGGATTGCAATACCTTATGTGCAGTTCTATCTCCCGCGTGGTGTCCTCCATAAGTTTCGGAGTGGCACTTGCGTAGGATATGTTCCTGTTCATGCTCAGGTACACAACGTCTAATAACACCATCTACTGCTTCTTTATAAAGATCTGGGTCATTGCTACCTCTTGAGCTTGCGTTGTTTTTCCCCGAAGAGGAAGGGATGATGCAGCAAAGTAGCGTAAGTATTTCCCTCAGTTTTTGAGAACCAAGGTATCAATCCAGTAGGAGGCCACGCTCAAGTCCCTCGTACCTGCACAAAACGATAGCTACTCGCAACCAACGCGATTAGGGGTTGTCAATCCCTTCACAGTCACTTACGAGAGTGAGATCTGATAGATATAATATTTTTGGTATTTTTGGTATAGAGAGTGAGATCTGATAGCTACCCACAATTCATCGGTCTCAACAAACACACCGCAAAAAGAAGAAGATTACATCGAATAGATCTCCATGAGAGAGCGGGAGAACTTTGTATTGAGATCCAAAAAGAGAGAAGAAGCCATCTAGCTAATAACTATGGACCCGAAGGTCTAAGGTAAACTACTGACACTTCATCGGAGAGGCTATGATGATGTAGAAGCCCTCCGTGATGACGGCCCTCTCCGGCGGAGCTCTGGAACAGGCCCCAAGATGGGATCTCGTGGATACAGAAAGTTGCGGCGGTGGAATTAGGTTTTTAGCTCCGTATCTGATCGTTTGGGGGTACGTATGTATATATAGGAGGAAGAAGTACGTCGGTGGAGCTCTGAGGGGCCCATGAGGCAGGGGGCGCGCCCTAGGGGGGCGCCCCCCACCCTCGTGACCGCCTCTCTGATGCCTTGGCATAGGGTACAAGTCTCCTGGATCACGTTCGGTGAGAAAATCACGTTCCCGAAGGTTTCATTCCGTTTGGACTCCGTTTGATATTCCATTTCTTCGAAACACTAAAATAGGCAAAAAACAACAATTCTGGGTTGGGCCTCCGGTTAATAGGTTGGTCCCAAAAATAATATAAATGTGGAAAATAAAGCCCAATATAGTCCAAAACAGTAGATAATATAGCATGGAGCAATCAAAAATTATAGATACGTTGGAGACGTATCAGGCATCCCCAAGCTTAATTCCTGCTCGTCCTCGAGTAGGTAAATGATAAAAAGAGAATTTTTGATGCGGAGTGCTACTTGGCATAATTTAAATGCAAATCTTCTTAATTGTGATATGAATATTCAGATTCGAAAGATTCAAGACAAAAGTTTATATTGACATAAAAATAATAATACTTCAAGCATACTAACAAAGCAATTATGTCTTCTCAAAATAACATGGCCAAAGAAAGTTATCCCTACAAAATCATATAGTCTTGCTATGCTCTATCTTCACCACACAAAGTATTTAAATCATGCACAACCCCGATGACAAGCCAAGCAATTGTTTCATACTATAACTTTTTCAAAACTTTTTCAATCTTCATGAAATACATGAGCGTGAGCCCTGGATATAGCACTATAGGTGGAATAGAATGGTGGTTGTGGATAAGACCAAAAGGAGAAGGTAGTCTCACATCAACTAGGTGTATCAACGGGCTATGGAGATGCCCATCAATAGATATCAATGTGAGTGAGTAGGGATTGCCATTCAACGGATGCACTAGAGCTATAAGTATATGAAAGCTCAAAAAGAAACTAAGTGGGTGTGCATCCAACTTGCTTGCTCATGAAGACTTAGGGCAATTTGAGGAAGCCCATCATTGGAATATACAAGCCAAGTTCTATAATGTAAAATTCCCACTAGTATATGAAAGTGATAACATGAGAGACTCTCTACTATGAAGATCATGGTGCTACTTTGAAGCACAAGTGTGGTAAAAGGATAGTAACATTGTCCCTTCTCTCTTTTTCTCTCATTTTTTGGGGCCTTTTCTCCCTTTTTACGGCCACTTTATTTGGGCTTCTTTGGCCTCTTTTTTTTTAATTTTTTTTTCGTCCGGAGTCTCATCCCGACTTATGGGGGAATCATAGTCTCCATCATTCTTTCCTCACTGGGACAATGCTCTAATAATGATGATCATCACACTTTTATTTTTCTTACAACTCAACAATTACAACTCAATACTTAGAACAAAATATGACTCTATATGAATGCCTCCGGCGGTGTACCGGGATATGCAATATGACAATGATGGAGTGTGTCATAATAAACGGAACGGTGGAAAGTTGCATGGCAATATATCTCGGAATGGCTATGGAAATGCTATAATAGGTAGGTATGGTGGCTGTTTTGAGGAAGGTATATGGTGGGTGTATGATACCGGCGAAAAGTGTGCGGTATTAGAGAGGCTAGCAAAGGTGGAAGGGTGAGTGTGCGTATAATCCATGGACTCAACATTAGTCATAAAGAACTCATATACTTATTGCAAAAATCTAGAAGTTATCAAAGCAAAGTATTACGTGCATGCTCCTAGGGGGATAGATTGGTAGGAAAAGACCATCGCTCGTCCCCGACCGCCACTCATAAGGAAGACAATCAATAAATAAATCATGCTCCGACTTCATCACATAACGGTTCACCATACATGCATGCTACGGGAATCACAAACTTTAACACAAGTATTCTTTAAATTCACAACTACTCAACTAGCATGACTTTAATATTATCACCTCCATATCTCAAAACAATTATCATGCTTCAATCTTTTCTTAGTATTCAACTCACTCAAAAGAAAGTTTCACAAATCTTGAATACCAAGCATATTATTATTAAGCAAATTACCATGCTATTAAGAGACTCTCAAAATAGTTTAAGTGAAACATGAGAGATCAATAGTTTCTTTAAAACAAATCCACCACCATGCTCTAAAAGATCTAAGTGAAGCACATAGAGCAAAATTATAACGCTCAAAAGATATAAGTGAAGCACATAGAGCAAAACTACATAGCTCAAAAGATATAAGTGAAGCACATAGAGTATTCTATCAAATTTTAATTTATGTATGGCTCTCTCAAAAGGTGTGTACAGCAAGGATGATTGTGGCATACTAAGACACAAAGACACAAATAATACAAGACGCTCCAAGCAAAACACATATCATGTTGGTGAATAAAAATATAGCTCCAAGTAAATTACCGATGGAAGTGGACGAAAGAGGGGATGCCTTCCGGGGCATCCCCAAGCTTTGACTTTTTGGTGTCCTTGGACTATCTTGGGGGTGCCATGGGCATCCCCAAGCTTAGTCTCTTGCCACTCCTTGTTCCATAATCCATCAAAAGAATTCACCCAAAACTTGAAAACTTCACAACCCAAAACTTAAAGTAGAAAACTCGTGAGCTCCGTTAGCGAAAGAAAACAAAAGACCACTTCAAGGTACTGTAATGAACTCATTCTTTATTTATATTGGTGTTAAACCTACTGTATTCCAACTTATCTATGGATTATAAACTATTTTACTAACCATAGATTCATCAAAATAAGCAAACAACACACAAAAAACAGAATCTGTCAAAAACAGAACAGTCTGTAGTACTCTGTAGCTAGCGCAAGATCTGGAACCCCAAAAATTCTAAAATAAATTTCTGGACGTGAGGAATTTATATATTAAGCATCTTCAAAACTAATTAACTAAATATCATTCTTCAAATAAAAATGACAGAAGTTCTCATGAGCGCTAAAGTTTCTGTTTTTTACAGCAAGTTCAACAAAACTTTCCCCAAGTCTTCCCAATGGTTCTACTTGGCACAAACACTAATTAAACACAAAAAAGACAACCAAGACAGAGGCTAAATAATTTATTTATTACTAAACAGGATCAAAAAGCAAGGAATAAAAATAAAATTGGGTTGCCTCCCAACAAGCGCTATCGTTTAACGCCCCTAGCTAGGCATAAAAGCGAGGATAGATCTAGGTATTGCCATCTTTGGTAGGCAATCCATAAGTGGCTCTCATGATAGTTTCATATGGCAATTTTATTTTCTTTCTTGGAAAGTGTCCCATGCCCCTTTTTAATGGAAATTGAAATCTAATATTCCCTTCCTTCATATCAATAATCGCACCAACCGTTCTAAGGAAAGGTCTACCAAGAATAATAGGGCAAGAAGGATTGCAATCTATATCAAGAAAAATGAAATCTACGGGCACATAATTTCTATTTGAAACAATAAGAACATCATTAATCCTTACCATATGTTTCTTAATAGTGGAATCCGCAAGATGCAAGTTTAGAGAGCAATCATCAAAATTACGGAAATCTAGCAAATCACACAAAGTCTTGGGAATAGTAGAGACACTAGCACCCAAATCACACAAAGCATAAAACTCATAATCTTTAATTTTAATTTTAATAGTTGGTTCCCACTCATCATAGAGTTTTCTAGGGATAGAAACTTTCAACTCAAGTTTTTCTTCATAAGATTGCATCAAGGCATCAACAATATGTTTGGTGAAGGCTTTATGTTGACTATAAGCATGTGGAGAATTTAGCACAGATTGCAACAAGGAAATACAATCAATTAAAGAACAACTTCCATAATTAAATTCCTTGAAATCCAATATAGTGGGTTTAGCAACATCTAGATTTTTATTTCTTTCAATCCCACTTTCATCAATTTCATCATAAAGATCTAAATACTCCATATTTTTAGAACGCCTTCTAGGTAAAGGAAGATCATATTCAGTTTCATCAAGATTCATATTGCTAAACAAAGATTTAATAGGTGACACATCAATAACTTTTAGATCTTCATCTTGATTTTCATAGGAATTGGAAGAACACGCTTTAATAAAGGCATCTTTGGAAGCACGCATCCTAGCGGTTCTTTCCTTGCACTCATCAATGGAAATTCTCATGGCTTTGAGAGACTCATTGATATCATGCTTAGGAGGAATAGATCTAAGCTTTAAAGAATCAATCTCGAGAGAAATTCTATCAACGTTCCTAGCCAAATCATCAACTTTAAGCAATTTCTCTTCAAGCAAAGCATTAAAATTCTTTTGTGAATTCATAAACTCTTTAACACTATTCTCAAATTCAGAGGGCATCTTATTATAATTTCCATAAGAGTTTTTGTAGGAATTCCCATAATTATTAGAATGATTACTAGGATATGGCCTAGGATTAAAATTCCCTCTATAAGTGTTGTTACCAAAATTATTCCTACCAACAAAATTCACATCCATAGGTTCATTGTTATTCTCAATCAAAGTAGACAAAGGCATATCATTAGGATCAGAACAAACACTCTTAGTAGCAAATAATTTCATAAGTTCATCCATCTTTCCACTCAAAACATTGATTTCTTCTATCGCATGCACTTTTTTATTAGAAGATCTTTCAGTATGCCATTGAGAATAATTAACCATAATATTATCTAGGAGTTTAGTAGCATCTCCTAAAGTGATTTCCATAAAAGTGCCTCCCGCGGCCGAATCTAAAAGATTTCTAGAAGCAAAATTCAATCCGGCATAAATTTTTTGTATAATCATCCGTAAATTCAAACCATGAGTAGGGCAATTATGTATCATTAATTTCATTCTCTCCCAAGCTTGTGCAACTTGTTCATGATCAAGTTGCTTAAAGTTCATAATATCGTTTCTAAGAGAGATGATCTTAGCGGGAGGGAAATACTTAGAGATAAAAGCACCTTTGCACTTGTTCCAAGAATCAATACTATTTTTAGGCAAAGACGAAAACCAAGCTTTAGCACGATCTCTAAGCGAAAAAGGAAATAGCTTCAATTTAACGACATCATTATCGACATCTTTTTTCTTTTGCATATCACATAAATCAACGAAGCTATTTAGATGAGTAGCGGCATCTTCACTAGGAAGGCCGGAGAATTGATCTTTCATAACAAGATTCAACAAAGCAGTATTAATTTCACAAGATTCAGCATCGGTAAGAGGAGCAATTGGAGTGCTAATAAAATCATTGTTGTTGGTATTGGTGAAGTCACACAATTTAGTATTATCTTGAGCCGACAAACAAGCAATCTAACACACGAGCAAACAAAAAGGCAAGCGAGCAAAAGAGGCAAATAGAGAGGGAGGATAGAGAGAGAGAGGGCGAATAAAATAGCAAGGGTAAAGTGGAGGAGAGGAAAACGAGAGGCAAATGGCAAATAATGTAATGCGAGAGATAGGGATTGTGATGGGTACTTGGTGTGTTGACTTTTTGCGTAGACTCCCCGGCAACGGCGCCATAAATCCTTCTTGCTACCTCTTGAGCTTGCGTTGGTTTTCCCCGAAGAGGAAGGGATGATGCAGCAAAGTAGCGTAAGTATTTCCCTCAGTTTTTGAGAACCAAGGTATCAATCCAGTAGGAGGCCATGCTCAAGTCCCTCGTACCTGCACAAAACGATAGCTACTCGCAACCAACGCGATTAGGGGTTGTCAATCCCTTCCCGGTCACTTACGAGAGTGAGATATGATAGATATAATATTTTTGGTATTTTTGGTATAGAGATGCAAAGTAAAAAGTAAAGGCAAAGTAAAAAAGCAAAGCAAGATTAAAGTGATGGAGATTGATATGATGAGAATAGACCCGGGGGCCATAGGTTTCACTAGTGGCTTCTCTCAAGAGCATAAGTATTCTACGGTGGGTGAACAAATTACTGTTGAGCAATTGACAGAATTGAGCATAGTTATGAGAATATCTATGCATGATCATGTATATAGGCATCACGTCCGTGACAAGTAGACCGAAACGATTCTACATCTACTACTATTACTCCACTCATCGACCGCTATCCAGCATGCATCTAGAGTATTAAGTTAAAAACAGAGTAACGCCTTAAGCAAGATGACATGATGTAGAGAGATAAATTCATGCAATATGAAATAAACCCCATCTTGTTATCCTCGATGGCAATGATACAATACGTGCCTTGCTGCCCCTTCTGTCACTGGGAAAGGACACCGCAAGATCGAACCCAAAGCTAAGCACTTCTCCCATGGCAAGAACTACCAATCTAGTTGGCCAAACCAAACGGATAATTCGAAGAGACTTGCAAAGATAACCAATCATACATAAAAGAATTCAGAGAAGATTCAAATATTATTCATAGATAGACTTGATCATAAACCCTCAATTCATCGGTCTCAACAAACACACCGCAAAAAGAAGATTACATCGAATAGATCTCCACAAGAGAGGGGGAGAACTTTGTATTGAGATCCAAAAAGAGAGAAGAAGCCATCTAGCTACTAACTATGGACCCGAAGGTCTGAGGTAAACTACTCACACTTCATCGGAGAGGCTATGATGATGTAGAAGCCCTCCGTGATGACGGCCCTCTCCGGCGGAGCTCCGGAACAGGCCCCAAGATGGGATCTCGTGGATACAGAAAGTTGCGGCGGTGGAATTAGGTTTTTAGCTCCGTATCTGATCGTTTGGGGGTACGTATGTATATATAGGAGGAAGAAGTACGTCGGTGGAGCTCCGAGGGGCCAACGAGGCAGGGGGCGCGCCCTAGGGGGGGGCGCCCCCCACCCTCGTGACCGCCTCTCTGATGCCTTGGCATAGGGTACAAGTCTCCTGGATCACGTTCGGTGAGAAAATCACATTCCCGAAGGTTTCATTCCGTTTGGACTCCGTTTGATATTCCGTTTCTTCGAAACACTGAAATAGGCAAAAAATAGCAATTCTGGGCTGGGCCTCCGGTTAATAGGTTAGTCCCAAAAATAATATAAAAGCAGAAAATAAAGCCCAATATAGTCCAAAACAGTAGATAATATAGCATGGAGCAATCAAAAATTATAGATACGTTGGACACGTATCAGTCATCCCAAAAGTAATGTCTCAAATCATAGAAGAACTTTTTGTTTTGTTGGTATGTGAAGCTAGGTGGTATAAATTTAGCAACTATGTAATTAGCATAATCAGCATACCAAGGGGTACTACGAGAAGTACTTATGACATTTAATTGTTCATCAGGAAAGCTATCATCAATAGGTAGTGGGTCATCAAGAACATTCTCTAACCTAGATAAGTTGTCTGCAACGGGGTTCTGAGGTCCTTTTCTATCAACAATGTGCAAATCAAATTCTTGCAGCAAGAGAACCCATCTAATAAGTCTAGGTTTAGCATCTTTCTTCTCCATAAGGTATTTAATAGCAGCATGATCAGTGTGGATAGTTACTTTAGAATCTACAATATAAGGTCTGAACTTATCACAAGCAAATACAACTGCTAAAAGTTCTTTTTCAGTAGTAGCATAATTTCTTTGAGCACTGTCTAGAGTCTTACTAGCATAATGGATAACATTTAATTTCTTATCAATTCTTTGCCCTAGAACAGCACCTACAGCATAATCGCTAGCATCACACATAATTTCAAAGGGTAAATTTCAATCAGGTGGCTGAACAATAGGTGGAGAGACTAATGCTTTCTTAAGTATTTCAAATGCTTCTACACAATCATCATCAAAGACAAATGGTATATCTTTTTGTAATAAATTAGTCAGAGGCCGAGAAATTTTTGAGAAGTCCTTAATGAACCTCCTATAAAATCCGGCGTGACCAAGGAAACTTCTTATACCTTTGATGTCCTTGGGACATGGCATCTTTTCAATAGCATCAACCTTGGCTTTATCAACTTCAATACCTCTTTCAGAAACTTTATGCCCCAAGACAATACCTTCATTAACCTTAAAGTGGCACTTTTCCCAATTCAAGACAAGATTAGTTTCTTCATATCTCTGCAAAACTCGATCAAGATTGCTCAAGCAATCATCAAAAGAAGATCCATAGAGGGAAAAGTCGTCCATGAAAACCTCACAAATCTTTTCACAAAAGTCAGAGAATATAGCCATCATGCATCTTTGAAAGGTAGCAGATGCATTGCATAAACCAAAAGGCATACGTCTATAAGCAAAAGTACCAAAAGGGCATGTAAAAGTAGTCTTTGATTGATCTTTAGCCGACACAGGTATTTGAGAGAAACCAGAATAACCATCTAGAAAGCAGTAATGTGTATGTTTGCATAATATTTCTAGCATTTGATCGATAAAAGGTAAGGGGTAATGATCTTTCTTAGTAGCCTTATTTAATTTGCGGAAATCAATTACCATCCTATAACCTGTAATAATTCTTTGTGGAATCAATTCATCTTTATCATTAGGAACAACAGTAATACCTCCCTTCTTAGGGACACAATGAACCGAACTTACCCACTGACTATCAGCAACAGGATAAATTATACCTGCCTCCAGAAGCTTTAGTATTTCTTTTCTTACCACTTCTTTCATCTTGGGATTCAGACGTCGTTGAGGATCACGAACTGGTTTGTCATCTGCTTCCAAATTTATTTTATGTTGACATAGAGTGGGTCTAATGCCCTTAAGATCATCAAGAGTATATCCAATAGCAGCACGATGCTTCTTCAGAGTTTTCAATAATCTTTCTTCTTCATGCTCTGAAAGGTTAGCACTAATAATAACATGATATATCTTCTTTTCATCAAGATAAGCATATTTAAGATTACCAGGCAACTGTTTAAGCTCAAACACGGGATCACCCTTAGGTGGAGGAGGATCCCCTAGGATTTCAACAGGTAAATTGTGTTTCATCATAGGTTCCTGTTTAAAGAATACTTCATCTATTTCCCTTCTTTCATTCATAAACATATCATTTTCATGGTCTAGCAAATATTGTTCTAAAGGATCACTAGGAGGTACGACAATAGAAGCAAGACCAATAATTTCATCCTTACTAGGCAATTCTTATTCACGGTGTTGTTTACTAAATTTAGAGAAATTAAATTCATGAGTCATATCATGCAAGCCAATAGTAACAACATTCTTTTCGCAGTCTATCTTAGCATTAACAGTGTTCAAGAAGGGTCTACCAAATATAATGGGACAAAAGCTATCTTGTAGAGAACTAAGAACAAGAAAATCAGCAGGATATTTAGTTTTCCCACACAAGACTTCAACATCTCTAACAATTCCCACTGCTGAAATAGTATCTCTATTAGCAAGTTTAATTGTGACATCAATATCTTCTAACTTAGCAGGTGCAATTTCATGCTTGATTTCTTTATACAAGTCATAAGGTATAACACTAGCACTAGCACCCATATCACATAAGCCATGATAACAATGATCTCCTATTTTAACAGAAATAACAGGCACGCCTACCACAGGTCTATGTTTATCTTTAGCACAAGGTTTATCAATTCTAGCAGTTTCACCGCAGAACTGAATAACATGCCCATCAATATTATCATACAAGAGCTCTTTAACAATAGCAATATTAGGTTCAACTTTAACTTGCTCAGGAGGTGTATATGTTTTAATATTGCTTTTACGAACCACAGTTGAAGCTTTAGCATGATCCTTTATTCTAACAGGGAAAGGTGGTTTCTCAACATAAGAAGTAGGAACAATAGGATCATTATAAGTGATAGTCTTTTCTTCAACATTAATAGGTGCAGCTACTTTTACTTTTATGGGAGGATGATATTTAAACCACTTCTCCTTAGGGAGATCAACATAAGTAGCAAAATATTCACAGAAAGAAGCTACTATCTCAGAATCAAGTACATATTTAGTGCTAAACTTACAGAAAATATCGGTATCCATAAAAGATTTAACACAATCAAACTTAGGTGTCATACCTGACTCCTTACCATTGTCGAGGTCCCAATCTTCAGAGTTGCGTTTAATTCTATCCAATAAATCCCATTTGAATTCAATAGTCTTCATCATAAAAGAGCCAGCACAATAAGTATCAAGCATGGTGCGATTGTTATCAAAAAGCCGAGCATAATTTTTTTGAATAATTGTTTCTCTTGAAAGCTCATGATTGGGGCATGAATATAACATTGATTTAAGCCTCCCCCAAGCTTGAGCGATGCTTTCTCCTTCGCGAGGCCAAAAATTATATATATAATTGCAATCACGATGAACAAGATGCATAAGGTAATACTTTTGATGAAATTCCAATTTCAATCTTCTATAATTCCATGATCTCGTATCATCACATACCCTATACCATACCAATGCGTCTCCCTTCAAAGATAAAGGGAAGACCTTCTTCTTAGCAACATCATCGGGTATACCTGCAAGCTTAAATAATCCACAAACCTCATCCACATATTTTAGGTGTTCATCAGGATGCTTTGTTCCATCTCCTGTAAAAGGATTAGCTAGCAGTTTTTCTATTATACTCGAAGGATACTCATAAGGAATTTCATTTTCATATTCATTTTCAATAGGTTCAGTAGGTTGAGGAGCAACTCTTTGCTCTACTGGTCAGGGTGAAGATACCCCGAACAAGCCCCTCAGAGGATTACTTTCCATAGTAACAAGTGATAGTAAATTTCAGCACACTATATAAATTTTTCCTTACCAAATTCCACCTACCAAAGGCGCTTCACTCCCCGGCAACGGCGCCAGAAAAGAGTCTTGATGACCCACAAGTATAGGGGATCTATCGTAGTCCTTTCGATAAGTAAGAGTGTCGAACCCAACGAGGAGCAGAAGGAAATGATAAACGGTTTTCAGCAAGGTATTCTCTGCAAGTACTGAAATAAGTGGTAACAGATAGTTTTGTGATGAGATAAATGTAACGAGCAACAAGTAACAAAAGTAAATAAAGTGCAGCAAGGTGGCCCATTCCTTTTTGTAGCAAAGACAAGCCTGGACAAACTCTTATATAAGGAAAAGCGCTCCCGAGGACACATGGGAATATCGTCAAGCTAGTTTTCATCACGCTCATATGATTCGCGTTCGGTACTTTGATAATTTGATATGTGGGTGGACCGGTGTTTGGGTGCTGTTCTTCTTGAACAAGCATCCCACTTATGATTAACCTCTATTGCAAGCATCTGCAACTACAACAAAAGTATTAAGGTAAACCTAACCATAGCATGAAACATATGGATCCCAATCAGCCCCTTACGAAGCAACGCATAAACTAGGGTTTAAGCTTCTGTCACTCTAGCAACCCATCATCTACTTATTACTTCCCAATGCCTTCCTCTAGGCCCAAATAATGGTGAAGTGTTATGCAGTCGACGTTCACATAACACCACTAGAGGCTAGACAACATACATCTCATCAAAATATCGAACGAATACCAAATTCACATGACTACTAATAGCAAGACTTCTCCCTTGTCCTCAGGAACAAACGTAACTACTCACAAAGCATATTCATGTTCATAATCAGAGGGGTAATAATATGCATAAAGGATCTGAACGTATGATCTTCCACCAATTAAACCAACTAGCATCAACTACAAGGAGTAATTAACACTACTAGCAACCTACTAGCACCAATCCCGGACTTGAAGACAAGAATCGGATACAAGAGATGAACAAGGGTTTTGAGATGAGATGGTGCTGATGAAGATGTTGATGGAGATTGCCCTCTCCCGATAAGAGGAGCATTGGTGATGAGGATGGCGATGATTTCTTTCCCCGGCAGAACAGCTCTGCCGGAGCTCTAGATTGGATCCGCCAAGGTTCCGCCTCGTGGCGGTGGAGTTTCGTCCCGAAAGGTTGCTTCCTATTTTTTTCTCGACGAAAGACTTCATATAGGAGAAGATGGTCATCGGAGAGCCACCAGGGGGCCCACGAGGTAGGGGGCGCGCCCTGGGGGGGGGGGGGGCGCCCCCCACCCTCGCGAGAAGGGTGTGCCCCCCTGGTCTTCATCTTTGGCGAGGATTTTTCATTATTTATTATAAGGTATTCCGTGGAGTTTCAGGACTTTTGGAGTTGTGCAGAATAGGTCTCTAATATTTGTTCCTTTTCCAGCCCAAAATTCCAGCTGCCGACATTCTCCCTCCTTATGTAAACCTTGTAAAATAAGAGAGAATAGCCATAAGTATTGTGACATAATGTGAAATAACAGCCCATAATGCAATAAATATCGATATAAAAGCATCATGCAAAATGGACGTATCAATGACATAATTTTGGCTCTCTCAAATAGTTGTGTCCAGCAAGTATTGATGACTTAAAACACAAAATAAAGCAAGAAAAGACACATATCATACAAGACGCTCCAAGCAAAACACATATCATGTGACGAATAAAAATATAGCCTCAAGTAAAATACTGATAGTTGTTGGAAGAAAGCAGGGATGCCACTCGGGGGCATCCCCAAGCTTAGTTGGTTGCTCATTCTTGGATAATATCTTGGGATGCTGGGGAATCCCCAAGCTTAGGCTCTTACATCCTTCCTTCATCCATTGTAAGATAACTCAAAACTTGAAAACTTCAATCACACAAAACTCAACAAAATCTTCGTGAGATCCGTTAGTATAAGAAAGCAAACCACTACTATAAGTGTTGTATCAAACCAATTCATATTTTATTTTTGTATTATATATACTGTATTCCAACTTTTCTATGGCAAAATCTCATCAAATAAAACCATAGAACTATCAAAATAAGCACACAACACAAAGAAAACAGAATCTGTCAAAACAGAATAGTCTATAGTAATCTGTCTTTGACGAATACTTACGTAACCCCAAAAATTCTGAAAAATTAGGAAGGCCATGGTAATTTGTTTATTGAACTACTGCAGAAAGAATTGGCATTTTATCACGTTCTGGTGATTTTTAATAATTATTTTTGTGAGCACCAAAGTTTCTGTTTTTTCAGCAAGATCAAACAACTATCACCCAAGAAGATCCTAAAGGCTTTACTTGGCACAAACACTAATTAAAACACAAATAGCACAATCATACCAGAGACATAATTTTGTAAATACACAAGAACAGAAAGCAAAAAGCAAAAATAAATTTTATTCATTGGGTTGCCTCCCAACAAGCACTATAGTTTTACGCCCTTAGCTAGGTGTAAGGCAAGGATCTAAGTTTTGTCATCCTTGGTTCGAGATCCATAAGATGTCCTAATGATTGATTCATAAGGTGGCCTGATTTTTGTTCTAGGAAAGTGTTCCATACCCTTTCTCAAAGTAAATTGGAACTTGATATTGCCTTCTTTCATATCAATCACGACATCAATAGTGCGTAAAAACGGTCTACCAAGAATAATTGGGGAAGACGGATTGCAATGAATATCAAGAACAATAAAATCTATGGGTACATAGTTTATATTTGCAAGAATAAGAACATCATTAATTCTTCCCATAGGTTTTTTAATAGTGGAATCCACCAAGTGCAAATTCAAGGAACATTCTTCAAGATTAGTGAGACCAAGCACATCACATAAAAATTTCGGAATTGTAGAAACACTAGCACCCAAGTCACACAAAGAAAAACACTCATAATTTTTAATCTTGACTTTGATAGTAGGTTCCCACTCATCATGCAATTTTCTAGGGATTGAAACTTCTAATTCCAATATTTCTTCCAAAGCTTTCATCATAGCATCAACAATATGTTTAGTAAAAGCTTTGTTTTGTTCATAAGCATGGGGTGAATTCAACATGGATTGCAACAAAGAAATACAATCAATCAAAGAGAAACTATCATAATTAAAGTCTTTGTAATCCAAAATAGTGGGTGCATCACTAGCTAAAGTTTTGACCTCTCCAAACCCACTTTCATCAATTTTCTCAACAAGATTTTCACCCTCCGAAATATTGGGACACCTTCTACCTAAAGTTGACTCTTCTCCAGTCCCTTTTTCATCATTCTTAATTTTACTAAACAAGGAATCGATAGAAGAAACACCAATCATTTTAAGATCTTCATCATTTTTACAAGAAGAATCACTAGAAAAAGCTTTCTCTAAAAATTCTCTTTTAGCTCTAAGCATAGCAGTTCTTTTATTACTTTCATCCATAGAAACATAAAGAGCTTTAATTGATTCATCAACTTTAGGCACAAAAAATTTCATCTTGAGATTTTCCACATCACGAGCAATTCTATCAACACTCCTAGACAAATCATCAATCTTATTCGACTTTTCTTCTATGGAAGTGTTGAAAACTTTTTGCGTGTTGATAAATTATTTAATATTATTCTCAGGATTAGAGGTATTCCTATTATTATTGTAAGATTGATTTCGATAGGAATTACCATAATTATTAGAGGAATTACTAGGAAGGCCTAGGATTAAAATTTCCTCTATAAGCATTGTTGTTGAAATTATTGCGAGAGATAAAATTCACATCAATGACATCACTATTTTTATCAATCAAAGTAGACAAAGGCATATCATTAAAATCAATAGGATCACTTTCACTAGCAACCAATTTCATAAGAGCATCAACTTTATCACTGAAAGAAGAAATTTCTTCAACCGAATTAACTTTTTTACTAGTAGGAGCTCTTTCGGTATGCCATTGTGAATAATTTTCCATGATATTATCAAGCAATTTGGTGGCTTCACCCAAAGTAATTTCCATAAAAGTTCCACCCGCGGTGGAATCTAAAAGATTACGAGAAACAAAATTCAACCCCGCATAAAAAATTTGTATGATCATCCAAAGATTTAACCCATGAGTTGGGCAATTCCTTAGCATCATTTTCATCCTTTCCCAAGATTGTGCAACATGCTCATGTTCAAGTTGCTTGAAATTCATGATCTGGGTTCTAAGGGAAATAATTTTTGCGGGAGGAAAATACTTAGTGATAAAAGCATCTTTGCACTTGTTCCAAGAATCGATACTATTGCGAGGCAAAGAAGAGAACCAAATTTTTGCGGAATCACGCAGATAAATTGAAAATAATTTCAACTTAACCACATAATTGTCCACATATTTTTTCTTTTGCATATCACATAATTCCACGAAGGTATTAAGATGGGACGCGGCATCCTCATTAGGAGTACCAAAAAATTGGTCTTTCATAACAAGATTCAGCAAAGCAGTATTAATATCACAAGTCTCCGCACTAGTGGCAGGAGGAGCAAGCGGAGTGCCAATAAAATCATTGTTGTTGGTATCTGAGAAATCACATAACTTGGTGTTCTCTTGATTCATGATGACCACACAACAAGATCGCACTCAAAAAACAGATCTGGTAAGGAAACGGCGAACGGAAAAAGAGAGGCGAATAAAACAGCAAATTTTTGTGAAGCGTGGGAGAGGAAAACGAGAGGCAAATGGCAAATAATGTAAATTGCAAGGAGATGAGATTTGTGATTAGGAACCTGATTATGTTGAAGATCCTCCCCGACAACGGCGCCAAAAATTCTACTTGATGGTGTCGCTAGGACTACGTCGGTATTTCCAGAGGAGAGGATGATGTAGCACAACAATGGTAGGTATTTCCCTCAGTTATGAAACCAAGGTATCGAACCACTAGGAGAACCAAGCAACACAACGTAAGCATCACCTGCACACAAATAACAACACCTCGCAACCCGACGTGTTAAAGGGGTTGTCAATCCCTTTCGGGGTACGACACCTCAAGATAGGCAAACGGACGGGAGAAAAATGTATTGGATTGAAATAATAGATCGCAAATAAATAAAAGTGCAGCAAAGTATTTTTGTATTTTTTAGTTTAATAGATCTGAATAAAAATGTGAAGGAAAAGTAGATCGCAAGACAAATATATGAGGAAGAAGACCCGGGGGCCGTAGGTTTCACTAGTGGCTTCTCTCGAGAAAAATAGCAAACTATGGGTAAACAAATTATTGTTGGGCAATTGATAGAACTTCAAATAATCATGACGATATCCAAGCAATGATCATTACATAGGCATCACGTCCAAGATTAGTAGGCCGACTCCTGCCTGCATCTACTACTATTACTCCACACATCGACCGCTATCCAGCATGCATCTAGTGTATTAAGTTCATGGAAAAATGGAGTAATGCAATAAGAACGATGACATGATGTAGACAAGATCCGTTTATCTATATGGTGGTAGATATAGATCTCGTCTTCTTATCCTTAGTATCAACGATACATACATGTCGGTTCCCTTTCTGTCACTGGGATCAAGCACCGTAAGATCGAACCCACTACCGGGCACCTCTTCCCATTGCAAGATAAATAGATCAAGTTGGCCAAACAAAAACCAAATATCAGAGAAGAAATACGAGACTATAAGAGATCATGCATATAAGAGATCAAAGAAACTCAAATAACTTTCATGGATATAAAAAGATATAACTGATCATAAACTCGAAGTTCATCAGATCCTAACAAACACACCGCAAAAGAGTTACATCATATGGATCTCCAAGAGACCATTGTATTGAGAATTCAGCGAGAGAGAAAAAGCCATCTAGCTACTAACTACGGACCCGAAGGGTCTACAACGAACTACTCACGCATCATCGGAGAGGCACCAATGGAAGTGGTGAACCCCTCCGTGATGTTGCCTAGATTGGATCTGGTGGTTCTGGACTCTGCGGCGGCTGGATGAATATTTCAATGATGCTTTTAGGGTTTCTGGAATATTGGGGTATTTATAGAGCAAAGAGGTGGTCCGGAGGGTGCCCGAGGTGGGCACAACCCACCAGGGCACGCCAGGGCCTCCTGGCGCGCCCTGGTGGGTTGTCCCCTCCTCGGGACAGCCCCCAGGTGCAACCAGGGCCCATCTTCCTTCTTTTGGCCCATAAAAAATCTCCAAAAGTTTTCGGGGCATTTAGACTCCGTTTGATATTGATTTCCTGTGATGTAAAAAACATGCAGAAAACAGCAACTGGTACTGGGCACTATATCAATAGGTTAGTACCAAAAAATGATATAAAATGACAATAAAATGTTTATAAAACATTGAAGATTGATAATAAAACAACATGGGACAATCAAAAATTATAGATATGTTGGAGACGTATCAGACAGGTCAACCAAAGTCCACACTTTGTTCTCATACATGGATCCCATCTCAGATTTCATGGCCTCAAGCCATTTCGTGGAATTTGGACTCATCATTGCTTCCTCATAGTTCGTAGGTTTGTCATGGTGATACATCTCCAACGTATCTATAATTTTTGATTGCTCCATGCTATATTATCTACTGTTTTGGACATTATTGGGCTTTATTATCCACCTTTATATTATTTTTGGGACTAACCTATTAACCGGAGGCCCAGCCCAGAATTGCTGTTTTTTTTGCCTGTTTTAGGGTTTCGAAGAAAAGGAATATCAAACGGAGTCCAAACAGAATGAAACCTTCGGGAATGTGATTTTCTCATTGAATACAACTCAGGAGACTTGGACCCTACGTCAAGCCACGTAACAGGAGCCCACGAGGTAGGGGGCGCGCCTACCCCCCCAGGCGCGCCCTCCACCCTTGTGGGGCCCCTGTTGCCCCACCGACGTACTTCTTCCTCCTATATATATCCACGTACCCCCAAACGATCAGAGGATGAGCCAAAAACCTAATTCCACCGCTGCAACTTTCTGTATCCACGAGATCCCATCTTGGGGCCTGTTCCGGAGCTCCGTCATAGGGGGCATCGATCATAGAGGGCTTCTACACCATCATCCAAGCCCCTCCGATGAAGTGTGAGTAGTTTACTTCAGACCTACGGGTCCATTGTTAGTAGCTAGATGGCTTATTCTCTCTTTTTGGATCTCAATACAATGTTCTCCCCCTCTCTCGTGGAGATCTATTCGATGTAATCTTCTTTTTGCGGTGTGTTTGTTGAGACCGATGAATTGTGGGTTTATGATCCAGTCTATCTATGAATAATATTTGAATCTTCTCTGAATTCTTTTATGTATGATTAGTTATCTTTGCAAGTCTCTTTGAATTATCAGTTTGGTTTGGCCTACTAGATTGGTTTTTCTTGCCATGGGAGAAGTGCTTAGCTTTGGGTTCGATCTTGCGGTGTCCTTTCCCAGTGACAGAAGGGGCAGCAAGGCACGTATTGAATTGTTGCCATCGAGGATAACAAGATGGTTTTTTTATCATATTGCATGAAACTATCCCTCTACATCATGTCATCTTGCTTAAGGCATTACTCTGTTTTTAACTTAATACTCTAGATGCATGCTGGATAGCGGTCGATGAGTGGAGTAATAGTAGTAGATGCAGGCAGGAGTCGGTCTATTTGTCTCGGACGTGATGCCTATATACATGATCATACCTAGATATTCTGATAACTATGCTCAATTCTGTCAATTGCTCAACAGTAATGTGACGCCCCCGATTCAATCGTACACTAATCATGCACGCAAATGTGTACGATCAAGATCAAGGACTCACGGGAAGATATCACAACACAACTCTACAAATAAAATAAGTCATACAAGCATCATATTACAAGCCAGGGGCCTCGAGGGCTCGAATACAAGAGCTCGATCACAGACGAGTCAGCGGAAGCAACAATATCTGAGTACAGACATAAGTTAAACAAGTTGCCTTAAGAAGGCTAGCACAAACGGGGATACAGATCGAAAGAGGCGCAGGCCTCCTGCCTGGGATCCTCCAAACTACTCCTGGTCGTCGTCAGCGGGCATCACGTAGTAGTAGGCACCTCCGGTGTAGTAGGAGTCGTCGTCGAAGGTGGCGTATGGCTCCTGGGCTCCAACATCTGGTTGCGACAACCAGGTAGGAGGGAAGGGGGAAAACAGGGAGAAAGCAACCGTGAGTACTCATCCAAAGTACTCGCAAGCAAGGAGCTATACTACATATGTATGCATTGGTATCAAATGGAATAAGGGTAGCATATGTGGACTGAACTGCAGAATGCCAGAATAAGAGGGGGATAACTAATCCTTTCGAAGACTACGCTTCTGGCAGCCTCCCTCTTGCAACATGTAGAAGAGAGTAGACTGAAGTCCTCCAAGTAGCATCGCATAGCATAATCCTAACCGATGATCCTCCCCTCGTCGCCCTGTGAGAGAGCAATCACCGGTTGTATCTGGCACTTGGAAGGGTGTGTTTTATTAAGTATCCAGTTCTAGTTGTCATAAGGTCAAGGTACAACTCCAAGTCGTCCTGTTACCGAAGATCACGGCTATTCGAATAGATTAACTTCCCTGCAGGGGTGCACCACATACCCCAACACGCTCGATCCCATTTGGCCGGACACACTTTCCTGGGTCATGCCCGGCCTCGGAAGATCAACACGTCGCAGCCCCACCTAGGCACAACAGAGAGGTCAGCACGCCGGTCTAAACCTAAGCGCACAGGGGTCTGGGCCCATCGCCCTTAGCACACCTGCACGTTGCGTACGCGGCCGGAAGCAGAACTAGCCCCCTTAATACAAGAGCAGGCTTACGTTCCAATCCGGCGCGCGCCACTCAGTCGCTGACGTCACGAAGGCTTCGGCTGATACCACGACGCCGGGATACCCATAACTACTCCCGCATAGATGGTTAGTGCGTATAGACCAAATGGCCAAACTCAGATCAAATACCCAGATCTCGTTAAGCGTGTTAAGTATCCGCGAACGTCGACCAGGGCCAGGCCCACCTCTCTCCTAGGTGGTCGGAACCTGCCCTGTCGCTCCGCCTCAAAGATCCACTCGCGGGTGCTCCTCAAGCCGACCCGTCTTTAGTCACCACATGTATCATGTATAAAGTATATAGTATATACCCGTGATCAACTCCCGAGTGATCACGGCCCGATAGTATAGCATGGCAGACGGATAAGGATGTAGGGCCACTGATGATAAACTAGCATCCTATACTAAGCATTAGGATTGCAGGTAAAGGTAACATCAGTAGTAGCAAGGACAGGCTATGCATCAGGATAGGATTAACGGGAAGCAGTAACATGCTACACTACTCTAATGCAAGCAGTATAGAGAAGAGTAGGCGATATCTGGTGATCAAAGGGGGGCTTGCCTGGTTGCTTTGGCAAGAGAGAGGGGTCGTCAACTCCGTAGTCGTACTGGGTAGCAGCGGCGTCGGTCTCGGTGTCTAGCGGAAGAAGAGGGGGGAAGAAACAATAAATATAATGCAAACAGATGCATAACGATGCATGACAAGGCAAGTAGCGGTGCTAGGGGTGCCCTAACGCGGTATTAGGTGATACCGGTGAAGGGGGATAACATCCGGGAAAGTATCTCCGGTGTTTCGCGTTTTCGGACAGATGAACCGGAGGTGAAATGTTGCAGGTTCACTATGCTAGGGACACGTGGCGGACGAACGGGCTGCGTATCCGAATTCATCTCGTCGTTCTGAGCAACTTTCATGTAGAAAGTATTTTCATCTGAGTTACGGTTTATTTTATATTAATTTTAAAGTTTTAATTCATTTTCTGAATTTTCTGGAATTGTTTAAATTGAATTGAAGACAGAATGTGCATTTGTTACCTAGTGTTACGCTAGCCTATGTGTATGACAGTGGGACCCGAGGGGCTGGTCAACCATTTTACTTTGACTGGTCAAAAGGTGAGGTATGACCCACATGTCATAGGCATCTAAATTAAATTAGTGTCTAGATTAGAATGGGGCCACATGTCATAGACTAATAGGCTAATCTAGCACTAAACTGATAGTAGTACTAACTAAACAGCAGAATTAATCCTAGGACTAATCTAGCTAATTAAATTAGACCTAAATAGTTTGGGCCGGCCGCACACACACACTCACACACACACACGCACTCACACGGCACACTCACACACACCACGCTGCATACACACACAGCACACAACACACAATGCTAGATGTTAAATCTGTTTTCTGTTATCAGAAGATAGCATTTTGTGATTTTCATAGGACTTAAACCATGCATCAAATGTATTTGGTTCAGTGGGATAAAATGGAGTTTGTCAAGTATACTACCTTCCTATATTTTTTTTAGTACTGTTAACAATTGTTTTGGCAGAGTTTAGTGGCTGTCAAAAGGGTTACTCATCGTAGAATTAGAAAAGCTAGCCAGCGCTACAGTAACTGAATGTTACTGTAGCAGCAGCAGCAGCAGCACACGCGGAGCAGCAGTTGTAGGCAGCGAGCAGCAAGGGAGCGACGCGAAAGGGATAGGCCCGGCGACGAGGAGCGGGATGCGGCGGAGCCGAGGCGAGCGAGGTCAGTGGCGGGTCGGACACGACGAGCGGCGACGGCGTGTGCGCGACGGGAGCAACAACAGTAGGCGAGGCAGGCCGGCGCGGCATGTGGTGCAAGTGGCCGCCGAGGGGTACGGGCAGTTGGGGCGCGGCAGGGGGCAACAGAGCTGAGGGCCGCGCGACGTGCGTCGACGAGGCAAGCAGCCGGGAGGGAAGGCGCAGGGCAAGTGCGGTGGCTGCGGGCGTGCCTGCATACAAGAGGGCGGCAGGGCGCGCGACCTGGGGGTCATGGGCGCGGCCGACGCAGGTGGCGTGCGGGGCCGCTAGGACGCGAGCGGAGCGCGGGCATGGGGAGGGAGCGGTGGCCGGAGTCAGGCGCGACAACGGCGGCGGTCAGAGGGCGGAACTCGACGGATCGGCGACTACGGGGCACACGAGCTTCCCTGGGTCCCCAGGAGCTCGTCGGCGGGATGAAACGGAAAGGGGGAAGGAAGCGGAGGCTCACCGCGAGCCTGTAGTTGTGCTAGCGTGGGCTCGGGGTAGGCGCGGGGTAGCCGGAATCGATGGCGATGGCGGTGGCGGCCGAGGAGGAAGAAGTTGGTGTGGGCATCGACGAGGTGGCCTCCCGTCTCCGATCCAGTGGCGAGGTAGACGAAGAAGACGTCGGCGGAGCTGATGGACACGGCGGTGCGGTGCGATGAGGAAGGTGGCCTCGGCTACCCAACGACCACGGCCATGGGAGCATTCGGATGGGACGGATCTGATGAGGGGGGAGAGAGGCCGAGAGGGAGCGCGAGGTGGAGTGGGGAGGAGAACCCGAGGAGGCGCGGGCGTGGCGTTCTTATCCGCCCGCCGTCGACGACGAGGTGGTCGGGTGGGGACGTGCCCCTGTTCCGACCCTGGTCAAGGGAACAGGGAAGGGAACGGCAGGGGGCTGGCCGGTTGGGCCGGTGTGGGCTGGCCGGCTGGGCCGTTGGCCCAGTTGGCCCGGGGGTTTTCCCTTTCCCCCCTTTTTTTGTTTTAGTCTTTGTTTTTATTTATTTTCTTTTTTTCGCTTTCTATTATAGTTTCATTCATTTTAGTTTTATAAAATACCAAGTTAGCAGCTAAATTAGTATCTTTAATATAGGCCATTACCAAACCTGGTTTGGACCGAAAATAAGTTAGTTTAATATTTTCATAATATAAAAAGTAATTAAATTGTTATTTCAGCCACCGTTTTTATTTAGTTTATGGAATTTAAACATTTTGATAAAGGTTGGCTACACCACCAAAGTTAGTTAGGGATTATTTGCCATATCATGAACATTTTAGTTTTCATGTTTGAGAAGTTTAGAGTTCCACTTGTTATTTGAATTTGAATGGGACTTGATTCACCGCGAGACTAACAACAGTGACCGTGGTGATGTGGCATCATTAGTAAAGGGTTACTGTAGCTTAACTATCCGGGCATCACAAGTAATTTGTTCACCCACCGTAGAATACTTATGCTCTTGAGAGAAGCCACTAGTGAAACCTATGGCCCTCGGGTCTCTTTCTCATCATATCAATCTCAATCACTTTATTATTGCTTTGCTTTTTTACTTTGCCTTTTACTTTTCACTTTGCATCTCTATACCAAAAATACCAAAAATATTATTTATCATCTCTATCAGATCTCACTTTCGTAAGTGACCGTGAAGGGATTGACAACCCCTAAGCGCGTTGGTTGCGTTGAGCTATTGTTTTTGTGTAGGTACGAGGGACTCGCGCGTAGCCTCCTACTGGATTGATACCTTGGTTCTCAAAAACTGAGGGAAATACTTACGCTACTTTGCTGCATCATCCTCTCCTCTTTGGGGAAATCCAACGCAGTGCTCATGAGGTAGCAAGAAGAATTTCTAGCGCCGTTGCCGGGGAGGTCTACGCAAAAGTCAACATACCAAGTACCCATCACAATCCCTATCTCCCGCATTACATTATTTGCCATTTTCCTCTTGTTTTCCTCTCCCCCACTTCACCCTTGCCATTTTATTCGCCCTCTCTCTCTATCCTCCCTCTCTTTCTCTATTCGCCTCTTTTTGCCCGCTTGCTTTTTGTTTGCTTGTTTGTCGCGATGGCTCAAGATAATACCAAATTGTGTGACTTCACCAATACCAACAATAATGATTTCCTTAGCACTCCGATTGCTCCTCTTACCGATGCTGAATCTTGTGAAATTAAAGCTGCTTTGCTGAATCTTGTCATGAAAGATCCGTTTTCCGGCCTTCCTAGTGAAGATGCCGCTACCCGTCTTAATAGCTTTGTTGATTTGTGTGACATGCAAAAGAAGAAAGATGTCGATAATGATATTGTTAAATTGAAGCTATTTCCTTTTTCGCTTAGAGATTGTGCTAAAGATTGGTTTTCATCTTTGCCTAAGAATAGTATTGATTCATGGAAAAAGTGCAAAGATGCTTTTATCTCTAAGTATTTTCCTCCCGCTAAGATCATCTCTCTTAGAAACGATATTATGAATTTTAAGCAACTTGATCATGAACATGTTGCACAAGCTTGGGAGAGAATGAAATTAATGATACGTAATTGCCCTACTCATGGTTTGAATTTGTGGATGATTATACAAAAAGTTTATGCCGGATTGAATTTTGCTTCTTGAAATCTTTTAGATTCGGCCGTGGGAGGCACTTTTATGGAAATCACTTTAGGAGATGCTACTAAACTCCTAGATAATATTATGGTTAATTATTCTCAATGGCACACTGAAAGATCTACTAATAAAAAGGTGCATGCGATAGAAGAAATTAATGTTTTGAGTGGAAAGATGGATGAACTTATGAAATTATTTGCTACTAAGAGTGTTTCATCTGATCCTAATGATATGCCTTTGTCTACTTTGATTGAGAATAATAATGAATCTATGGATGTGAATTTTGTTGGTAGGAATAATTTTTGGTAACAACGCGTATAGAGGAAATTTCAACTCTAGGCCTTATCCTAGCAATCCCTCTAATAATTATGGTAATTCCTACAA
This sequence comes from Triticum urartu, assembly GCF_056163025.1. Classification (NCBI taxonomy): domain Eukaryota; kingdom Viridiplantae; phylum Streptophyta; class Magnoliopsida; order Poales; family Poaceae; genus Triticum; species Triticum urartu. Next base: position 477,725,512 of record NC_141875.1, on the reverse strand, counting down.
CAATTCTTATGGAAATTATAATAAGATGCCCTCTGATTTTGAATCTAATATTAAAGAATTTATTTCTTCGCAAAAGAATTTTAATGCTGTGATTGAAGAAAAATTTCTTAAGATTGATGATTTGGCTAGGAACGTTGATAGAATGTCTCTTGATGTTGATTCTTTAAAACTTAGATCTATTCCTCCTAAGCATGATATAAATGAGTCTCTCAAATCCATGAGAATTTCCATTGATGAGTGCAAGGAAAGAACCGCTAGGACGCGTGCTATGAAAGATGCCTTTATTAAAGCGTGTTCTTCCAATTCCTATGAAAATAAAGATGAAGATCTAAAAGTTATTGATGTGTCCCCTATTAAATCTTTGTTTTGCAATATTAATATTGATAATGATGGGACTGAATATGATCCACCTTTACCTAGAAGGCGTTCTAAAAATTTGGAGTATTTAGATCTTGATGATGAAATCGATAAAAGTGGAAATAAAAGAAATAAAACCCCAGATGATACTAAATTTCAATTTCCATTAAAAAGGGAATGGAACACTTCCCTAGAAATAAAATAAAATTACCATATGAATCTATCATGAGAGCCACTTATGGATTGCCTACCAAAGATGGCAATACCTAGATCTATTCTTGCTTGTTATGCCTAGCTAGGGGCGTTAAACGATAGCGCTTGTTGGGAGGCAACCCAATTTTATTTTTATTCCTTACTTTTTGCTCCTGTTTAGTAATAAATAAATTATTTAGCCTATTTTTTGGTTGTGTTTTTTGTGTTTAATTAGTGTTTGTGCCAAGTAGAACCGTTGGGAAGACTTGGGGAAAGTCTTGTTGAACTTGCTGTAAAAAACAGAAACTTTAGCGCTCACGAGAACTGCTGCCATTTTTATTTGGAGAGTGATATTTAGTTAATTCTTTTTGAAGATGATTGATAGATAAATTCCTCACGTCCAGAAATTTATTTTATAATTTCTGGGGTTCCAGATCTTGCGCTAGCTACAAATTACTACAGACTATTCTGTTTTTGACAGATTCTGTTTTGCGTGTGTTGTTTGCTTATTTTGATGAATCTATGGCTAGTAAAATAGTTTATAAACCATAGAGAAGTTGGAATACAGTAGGTATAACACCCATATAAATAAAGAATGATTTCATTACAGTACCTTGAAGTGGTCTTTTGTTTTCTTTCACTAACGGAGCTCATGAGTTTTCTACTTTAAGTTTTGTGTTGTGAAGTTTTCAAGTTTTGGGTAAAGATTTGATGGATTATGGAACAAGGAGTGGCAAGAGCCTAAGCTTGGGTACGCCCATGGCACCCCCAAGATAATCTAAGGACACCTAAAAGCCAAAGCTTGGGGATGCCCCCGAAGGCATCCCCTCTTTCGTCTACTTCTATCGGTAACTTTACTTGGAGCTATATTTTTATTCACCACATGATATGTGTTTTGCTTGGAGCATCTTTTATGATTTGAGTCTTTGCTTGTTAGTCTACCACAATCATCCTTTCTGTACACACCTTTTGAGAGAGCCATACATGATTTGGAATTTGTTAGAATACTCTATGTGCTTCACTTATATCTTTTGAGCTCTATAGTTTTACTCTAGTGCTTCACTTATATCTTTTGAGTTTTATAGTTTTGCTCTAGTGCTTCACTTATATATTTTAGAGCACGGTGGTGGATTTGTTTTATAGAAACTATTGATCTCTCATGCTTCACTTATATTATTTTGAGAGTCGTAATAGCATGGTAATTTGCTTAAAATCCTAATATGCTTGATATGCAAGATTAAAAATAAAAATTTCTTATGAATGTGTTGAATACTAAGAGAAGTTTGATGCTTGCTGATTGTTTTGAGACATGGAGGTAATAATATCAAAGTCATGCTAGTTGAGTAGTTGTGAAATTGAGAAATACTTGTGTTGAAGTTTGCAAGTCCCGTAGCATGCACGTATGGTAAACATTATGCAACAAATTTGAAACATGAGGTGTTATTTGATTGTCTTCCTTATGAGTGGCGGTCGGGGACGAGCGATGGTCTTTTCCTACCAATCTATCCCCCTAGGAGCATGCGCGTAGTACCGAGGTTTTTGATGACTTGTAGATTTTTTCAATAAGTATGTGAGTTCTTTATGACTAATGTTGAGTCCATGGATTATACGCACTCTCACCCTTCCATCCTTGCTAGCCTCTTCGGTACTGTGCATTGCCCTTTCTCACATTGAGAGTTGGCGCAAACTTCGCCGGTGCATCCAAACCCCGTGATATGATATGCTCTTTCATACATAAACCTCCTTATATCTTCCTCAAAACAGCCACCATACCTACCTATTATGGCATTTCCATAGCCATTCTGAGATATATTGCCGTGCAACTTTCCATCATTCCGTTCATCATGACACATTCATCATTGTCATATTGCTTAGCATGATCATGTAGTTGACATAGTATTTGTGGCAAAGCCACCGTTCATAATTCTTTCATACATGTCACTCTTGGTTCATTGCATATCCCGGTATACCGCCGGAGGCATTCATATAGAGTCATCTTTGTTCTAGTATCGAGTTGTAATCATTGAGTTGTAAAAAAATAGAAGTGTGATGATCATCATTTTCTAGAGCATTGTCCCAAGCGAGGAATAAAAAAATAGAAAGGCCATAAAAAAGGAGAAGGCCCCCAAAAAAGAGAAAGGCCATATAAAAAAAGAAAAGGCCCAAAAAAATGAGAGAAAAAGAGAGAAGGGACAATGTTACTATCCTTTGCCACAGTTGTGCTTCAAAGTAGCACCAATCTTCATAGTAGAGAGTCTCTCATGTTATCACTTTCATATACTAGTGGGAATTTTTCATTATAGAACTTGGCTTGTATATTCCAACAATGGGCCTCCTCAAGTGCCCTAGGTCTTCGTGAGCAAGCAAGTTGGATGCACACCCACTAGTTTCTTTTGTTGAGCTTTCATACATTTATAGCTCTAGTGCATCCGTTGGATGCCAATCCCTACTCCTTGCATTAACATCAATCGGTGGGCATCTCCATAGCCCATTGATTAGCCTCGTTGATGTGAGACTTTCTTCTTTTTTGTCTTCTCCACATAACCCCCCTCATTATATTCTATTCCACCTATAGTGCTATGTCCATGGCTCGCGCTCATATATTGCGCGAAAGTTTATAGGTTTGAGATTACTAAAGTATGAAACAATTGCTTGGCTTGTCATCGGGGTTGTACATGATGATAGAATTCTTGTGTGACAAAAATGAAACATGACTAAACCATATGATTTTGTAGGGATGAACTTTCTTTGGCCATGTTATTTTGAGAAGACATAACTGCTTAGTTAGTATGCTTGAAGTATTATCATTTTTATGTCAATATGAACTTTTATCTTGAATCTTCCGGATCTGAATATTCATACCACAATTAAGAAGAATTACATTAAAATTATGCCAAGTAGCACTCCGCATCAAAAATTCTGTTTTTATCATTTACCTACTCGAGGACGAGTAGGAATTAAGCTTGGGGATGCTTGATACATCTCCAACGTATCTATAATTTTTGATTGTTCCATGCTATATTATCTATTGTTTTGGACATTATTGGGCTTTATTATCCACTTTTATATTATTTTTGGGACTAACCTATTAACCGGAGGCCCAGCCCAGAATTGCTGTTTTTTTGCCTATTTTAGGGTTTCGAGGAAAAGGAATATCAAACGGAGTCCAAACGGAATGAAACCTTTGGGAACGTGATTTTCTCATCGAATACAACTCAGGAGACTTGGACCCTACGTCAAGCCACGTAACAGGAGCCCACGAGGTAGGGGGGCGCGCCTACCCCCCCCCCTCCCAGGCGCGCCCTCCACCCTCATGGGGCCCCTGTTGCTCCACCGACATACTTATTCCTCCTATATATATCCACGTACCCCCAAACGATCAGAGGAGGAGCCAAAAACCTAATTCCACCGCCGCAACTTTCTGTATCCACGAGATCCCATCTTGGGACCTGTTCCGGAGCTCCACCGGAGGGGCATCGATCACAGAGGGCTTCTACATCATCATCCAAGCCCCTCCGATGAAGTGTGAGTAGTTTACTTCAGACCTACGGGTCCATAGTTAGTAGCTAGATGGCTTCTTCTCTCTTTTTGGATCTCAATACAATGTTCTCCCCCTCTCTCGTGGAGATCTATTCGATGTAATCTTCTTTTTGCGGTGTGTTTGTTGAGACCGATGAATTGTGGGTTTATGATCCAGTCTATCTATGAATAATATTTGAATCTTCTCTGAATTCTTTTATGTATGATTAGTTATCTTTTCAATTCTCTTCGAATTATCAGTTTGGTTTGGCCTACTAGATTGGTTTTTCTTGCCACGGGAGAAGTGCTTAGCTTTGGGTTCGATCTTGTTGTGTCCTTTCCCAGTGACAAAAGGGGTAGCAAGGCACGTATTGTATTGTTGCCATCGAGGATAACAAGATGGGTTTTTTATCATATTGCATGAAACTATCCCTCTACATCATGTCATCTTGCTTAAGGCGTTCCTCTATTTTTAACTTAATACTCTAGATGCATGCTGGATAGCGGTCGATGAGTGGAGTAATAGTAGTAGATGCAGGCAGGAGTCGGTCTAGTTGTCTCGGACGTGATGCCTATATACATGATCATACCTAGATATTCTGATAACTATGCTCAATTCTGTCAATTGCTCAACAGTAATTTGTTCACCCACCGTAGAATACTTATGCCCTTGAGAGAAGCCACTAGTGAAACCTATGGCCCCCGGGTCTCTTTCTCATCATATCAATCTCCATCATTTTATTATTGCTTTGCTTTTTTACTTTGCCTTTTACATTTCACTTTGCATCTCTATACCAAAAATACCAAAAATATTATTTATCATCTCTATCAGATCTCACTTTCGTAAGTGACCGTGAAGGGATTGACAACCCCTAAGCGCGTTGGTTGCGTTGAGCTATTGTTGTTGTGTAGGTACGAGGGACTCGCGCGTAGCCTCCTACTGGATTGATACCTTGGTTCTCAAAAGCTGAGGGAAATACTTACGCTACTTTGCTGCATCATCCTCTCCTCTTCGGGGAAATCCAACGCAGTGCTCAAGAGGTAGCACATGGTCAAGTAACATGACCTCCAGAACAGGATTACCGTACCACTCTGGCGCGGATCTTACTCTGGTTGACCTGCGAGGTTCGGCAGTAACTTGATCAGAAGTTTCATGATCATCATCATTAGCTTTCTCACTAATTGGTGTAGGAATCTCTGGAACTGATTTATGTGATGAACTACTTGTTGGGGAACGCAATAATTTCAAAAAAATTCCTACACACATGCAAGATCCATCTAGGTGATGCATAGCAACGAGCGGGAGAGTGTGTCCGCGTACCCTCGTAGACCGAGAGCGGAAGCGTCTATCAACGCGGTTGATGTAGTCATATGTCTTCACGATCCGACCGATCCTAGCACCGAACGTATGGAACCTCCGTGTTCAGCACACGTTCAGCTCGATGACGTCCCTCGTACTCTTGATCCAGTTGAGGCCGAGGGAGAGTTCCGTCAGCACGACGGCATGGCGATGGTGATGATGAAGTTACTGGCGCAGGGTTTCGCCTAAGCACTACGACGATATGACCGAGGTGTGTAACTATGGAGGGGGGCACCGCACACGGCTAAGAGATTGTCTGTTGTGCCTTTGGGGTGCCCCCTGCCCATGTATATAAAGGAGGGAGGAAGAGAAGGCCGACCCTAGAGGGGGCGCGCAGAGTGTGGGGAATCCTACTAGGACTCCCAAGTCCTAGTAGGATTCCCTTTTCCTTTCCGGAGTAGGAGAGAAGAAAGAGGTAAAAAGAGAGGGAGTAGGAAAGGGCAAGGGGGGGCGCTGTCGGTGTCAAAACCGGCGGATCTCGGGTAGGGGGTCCCGAACTGTGCGTCTAAGGCGGATGGTAACAGGAGGCAGGGGACACAATGATTACCCAGGTTCGGTCCCTCTCGATGGAGGTAATACCCTACTTCCTGCTTGATTGATCTTGATGATATGAGTATTACAAGAGTTGATCTACCACGAGATCGTAGAGGCTAAACCCTAGAAGCTAGCCTATGATTATGATTGTTGTTGTCCTATGGACTAAACCCTCTAGTTTATATAGACACCGGAGGGGGCTAGGGTTACACAGAGTCGGTTACAAGGGGGGAGATCTACATATCCGAATCGCCAAGCTTGCCTTCCACGCAGAGGAGAGTCCCACCCGGACACGGGACGAAGTCTTCAATATTGTATCTTCATAATCCAACAGTCTGGCCAAAGTATATAGTCCGGCAGTCCGAGGACCCCCTAATCCAGGACTCCCTCAGTAGCCCCTGAACTAGGCTTCAATGACGATGAGTCCGGCGCGCAGATTGTCTTCGGCATTGCAAGGCGGGTTCCTCCTCCGAATACTCCATAGAAGATTTCGAACACAAGGATAGTGTCCGGCTCTGCAAAACAAATTCCACATACCACCGTAGAGAGTATAATATTTCCACAAATCTAATCTGCTAACAACTTTTCATAACGTGACATCACGCCATGGCCCGGTCATTATTCAAACCGTTTTCTCAACCAGCTACTGCACATATTGCGAGGTAGTTTTCTTGGCACATCTTGTCGAAGCAGAGATCATGTTCCCTTATCACGGGATTCTCATCAATGTGGGTGTGGGTAACCCAACCGCGCCATTAATCACGGCGCTTGGGGGATAAGCGAGTTTACCAGGCAAGTGGGGAGGCGCAGAATCCCTGCTGCCTTTATAAGGGGATAAGGACCCCCTTTCGCACCCACACTTTCTTCTTCCTGATCCATTCCCCTTCGCCCGAGCTCCAGCGCCCGAGCGTTCATCTTCTCTGCCCACAAAGGCCTTCCGAAAATGTCCGGATCCAGAGCAAGAGGCAAGTGGATGGCCTCTACCGTCCAGGAGAAGCATATCAAAAAGCTTCGGGAGGCCGGGTATCTAGCCAAAAAAATTAGCCACCGTCTCCCGACGGCGGGACAGATCGTTCCCACTCCGGAACCCCAAGAGAGGGTTGTATTCCTCCCTCATTTTGTTCGCGGGCTAGGGTTTCCCTTCCACCCCATTTGTTCGCGGCATCATGTATTACTACGGGATCGATTTTCATGATCTATCCCCCAATTCCTTCCTCAACATCTCGACATTCATCATCGTGTGCGAGGCTTTTCTCCGCATCTCACCACACTTCGGCTTATGGCTGAAGATCTTTAATGTGAAGCCCAAGGTGGTGAGTGGCGAGCACACTGAGTGCGGGGGTGCTATGGTGAGCAAGATGCCCAACGTCACATGGCCAACATGTACTTTTAATGGTTCCATCAAAGAGTGGCAATAGCAGTGGTTTTACATCACCGAGCCGCGCAGCATGGAATGGGCCGCTGCTCTAGAGTTCCGATTCGGAGCTCCTCTGCGGCTTACGTCCTGGCCCAAGAAGGGCCTGAACTGGTCTTCATCCGACGAACTGTCCGTGCTCCAGACGCGCGTTAAAGATATGGAAGACAAGAACATCGAACTTGTCAATGTAGTCCAGGTGATGTTAGTTTGCCGGATCCTGCCTTGTCGGCACCAGACTTGCAGTCTATGGGAATTCGATCCGGCCAAGCACCAGACCCTGTGAGAGCTCTTTGGCTCCTCGCACGAAGACATCTGGAAGGTGCTTTTCAAGTCCGGCAAATCATGGCCGGACTCGGCCGAGGACCGCAGGTACCAACTGTCCCGCCCTGCAAGCTCAATAAGTTTTTATGCGTTTTATCCGCATAACCCAAGGGAAATGCTTAATGTGTTTTCCTCAACTCCCCTAGGGCTGGTCGAAGAAGGTGGGGCGGATCCACTGTCCAGCCCCGTTGCCCGAAGAACCGACCGGCCCACTTCTGACGAAGATGCTGGTCGCGGCGCCGTACAAGGCGCAGAAGAAGAAGGCCGAGAAGGAGGCCAAGAAGACCCGGGGCGGCCTTCGTCGCCGTGGCACTTCGGACAGAATATCCAAAGGTTCCAACGTCCGTTCTGCCTTCGAAGAGGACAAGGAGGAGGAGGAAGACGAATTCCCAGCGGGGGGAAGAAAGAAGAGGGCAGCATCCATACACGTGGAGGCCGAGTCTCCTAAAAGGGGAAAAGCTCCTCTTCCAGAAGAGTCCACTGCCACCGCCGATAGCAGCCCGGCGTGGGATCCCAGGGCCCAGCCCCTGGTGAACTCGCGAGTATAAAATCCGAACACGTTTATGCGTCCAGACTCATCATGGCATAATATTTTAACCTGAGCTATATTTTTGTAGTCCGGCGAGGTCCCGCACCGAACGATCCTCATCAGAGGATTTGCTGAGCTCGGATGCTATGGAGAGCGGGACGCCCCCTAAGGCCCCTTCCCCCAAATATGTGAATAACATCGAGGCTTCGTCCCAGAAGGACCCCGGCCAAGGAGGGGGGAAGAGAACGTGAAAGCGGCGCCTGGAGGTCAAACTTCGGGGGCCGGAGACATGGGGGAGAAGATTCCCATGGGAGTCGACAGCGGGAGCCATCTTGAATTCGGCTCCTAGCCGGACGCAATTCCGGAGACCAATACGGCTCCAGAATCAAGCAGGCGGCCTCCCTCGGCTGGAGGGGGCGTGCCTGTTCCACCGTCAATCTCTGTCCAACCAGAGGTGCCGAATGTTTTATTGGCGGTGCTGAAGAGCGCCTCCATCATCGATGAACACCGTGCCCTGACGGGTGCAGTGATTAAGGAGATTTAGTCTGCTGAGAGTGGACTGAATGAAGCCTGTATCAGCCTTATAAGAGGCTTTGAGGTATGTTTTAGGAGGTTTCGAAGAGTATCATAGTATGGATAGTAGCCCCTGATACACTATTCGGTGCAAGAAAGGACCGGACAGAGGATCAATTTTATGATCGCAGGAAGACTCACTTGATGACATCTATCTCTCTTCTTTTATAAGTAGGTGTCTACAGCGGCTATTGCCTCTCATACTGCGGAGGTCTCCGGACTGAATCAAAGTCTGGAGCGGGCCAAAGAAGAACTTGGCCAGTTGAAAAGGCAGTTGGAAGATAAACAAGGTATGCGCAAGCCTTTTGTTCGTGTTCAGTGCGAACGAATTTCCAGTATGATAAAATATGTTTCATTATTTGTGCCAGGGGCGATGACTGAAGTCGAGGCTCTGAGGAAGGTTGTTTCCGAGGCCGAGGAAAAGGCAGTCGCAGAGCAGGCTCTTCGTGAGAAGCACGAGGCCAGGGTTATTGAAGCTGAGCAGGAGCTTCAAGAGTCCGTGAAGAAATCTGAGTCCTTGGAGCAGAGTTTAACGGAGAAAGAATCTGAACTCGCCAGGGCTCATCAGGCCGCGTGCGATGCCCAGGGGGAAACCCAAGGCGCCCTTCAGGAGATCCAAGAGGCGAGGACGATCGCGGCGGGTAAGGCTTTTTTCCATGTAAAGCAAGTATTTTGAGGAGAAAATCATGTTTCTAATTTTGAGTTCGGATTTTTCCAGGGGTATTTGCAGAACTGCCCCGCAGCATATCGGATGCCGCCCAATTCTACCGAGCCGAAGAGGGGAACACTAAGGATAAGCTCTTCTGGTCGCAGTATCTGGCACCGAATTATCCGGTGCCTTTTGCCGACCAACTGAAACAGCTGATCGAACTGCATAGGGCGGCCAAACTAGCCATGAAGGATTTGATTATCCAGCTATGGACCACCGAGTTGATTCCAGGCAGCTACTTCGGGCTCGTGAAGCGGCTTGTGAGTGCCTGCCCTCGACTTGACGTCATCAAGCGGTCGGTCTGTATAGAGGGTGCGCGAATGGCCTTCTCCCGCGCAAAGGTGCACTGGGGGAAGATGGATGCTGAAAAGCTAATGACCGAGGGACCGCCAGAGGGGAAGGAGCACCGCAAGACCGAATTATATTATGAAAGTGTCCTGAAAGGATCCTGCCTTGCGGCGGAGCAATGCACCAAGGACATTATATTTCCATGAATACAATCATGTTGTCCTTTGTAATGTTGAACAAGGTCATTTCTATTATTTATTGTCTGTTATATAAAAGTTTATCCTCCTGCGCGGCCGTTTTACATATTAATCCTAAGAGTTGGCCAGTCGTCGGCTTCTGCCCCCATGTAGGAAGTACGGGGGTGTTCGGGATAAACCTGATCACTCTTTATCCCAGTTTTGGGTCCTTCGAAGGAGGTGTTCAGCACAACGAACCAGGCAATCGGACTATAGGGCTTTATCACTCTCACTTAGCCATAATAGCTTTATAAAAGGAAGGTAGGTGCATCCCCTAGTGTTCGGAAGACCGCACGAGGGGCTATATAAGCACCTGATCGTAAGAAAAGCAGATCCATCGCACGCTGCATTGGTTGTGGCATTATGCGGGAGAAATCCTTAAAGATTTTACAACCTCTCGAATAGCTGACCAGCTCTCACTGTATCATGACAGTCAGTTTTCGGCTTTCTCTACTGAGGTGCTCGTCCGGAAGAACTGGGACACAATCGCAATAGTTCTCCCTGTGCCGCCTTAGCCAATATAGCGGAACGTAAGGCAGCAAAACATGGGAGCCGGACGAACCCAACATTTGACCCAAGACATGATTCAGAGCGGATGCATATAATGCTATAAGTTCGGGGTGCCGAACTTCCATGAAGGTGTTCGGACTTTATTGCTGTATTATGGGTAAAACGAAGCCCCTGGCATATTTAAAGCATATCACGGTGTACGGATGCCACTTGACAAAAGAATTTCAATAAGAAATAACAGCAGATAAGCGTTATATAAATCCACATGTTGTATTTGAATAGTACGTTGATGCGTGTGAGTATAGGTAATGTGATAACAAAGAAATATGACTGTGGAACCTGCTGAGACCAGGGGAAGAAGCTGTGTGCGGATCCGGAGTACAGTCGGATTGTAACGCCCCGAGACCGATGTGCCAGGTGTCCTCCGCTTATTCGCTGTTGTTGCCATGTCATTCGCTTGCGTGTTGCATTTCATCTTGTCATCATGTGCATTGCATCATCATGTTTTCAAAACTTGCATCCGTCCCGGCCTCCTCGTTCTCTCCGTTGTCCGTTCTGAGCCCAACCACACTTGCACGCGCCCGTGACTTGTCCGAAATATTATTTTATTAGTGGCCGGAAAATGTTCTTGGAATGGGATGAAAGTTGGCGTGTGGTGTTGTTTTGTTGTCAGTAGACCACCTGCCAAGTTTCATCGCAATCGGAGTTCGTTTGACGCCCCAACGGATAACTATAGCGGCAGTATAGCCGGTCTATCGTTGGACGTTTTCGGTCTCCGGAAACTGCTGTCGGTCTCTCTCTCTCTTCTCTCCTGTCAGCCTCGCCACAGTCCACCTAGGCCCATGCCTACCCTCTCTGCACATTGCATCCACCCCTCGCGCGCGTCCGAAAGCTGTCCCGGACCCGACCCGGACTGTCGCCACCGTTGTGTCCGGATCATCCCCAAACATCTACAAAACGTCTCCGTTTTGTTAATGGGACTTCCTAACATAGTTTTGCGACCGTCCGATTACGATCAAAGGTACCGGATAGCCCCTAATTTATCCCACCTGCTATTTATATATAGATGAAACCCTAAATTCTAGCCCTCTTGTCCCATCGCGCCGCCACTCTCTCGCTTTCCCCTCGGGATCTCCCCCTCGATCCAAAATCCCCAATCAGAAACTCCCCTCGATCTCCACCTACACCCCCATCCTTCCCTGCCTCGAGCCAGGAGCTCGTCCTCGACCCGAGCCACTTCTCCCGCCGGCAAATGAAGCCACCCACCAGGACCCCCGCGGGCTCAAGCCCCTGCGCCGTGCTCCTCCCCTGCTGCGAGCCTCTGCCTCGCCCAGTGCCCGAAATCCTTCCCGAGCCAGAGCTCCTGCCTCGACCTCACCTCCACCTCGTCGCGCCGGCGACTCGTCACGCCGGACTCCTCCCTGCAGCAGTACCGCCCCAAGCCTGGCGCTGCAGCCTCCTTCTCCTCGTGCCCGTGCACGAGCGGACGAGCTCAAGCTCCCTCCTCTCGGTCGCTTCGCCCCGAGCACGCAAGACCCGCCGGCCACCGTAGCCCACCTCACCGCCGGCGACCCTTGCTGCGAAACGTCGCCCAGGTCGCGTCCCCGGCTGCCCCTCTCATCCTATCCTCCGTTTTCCCTTCCTCCTTCCCTTACATCTCTCTCTCTCTGACCATGGACAGCGCCGCCGCCCGGAGCTTCTCGCTATCACCCAGCTTCCGTCGTCGCCCGGATTCGCCGGATCCGGCAAGTTGCCATCCAGATCCGCCCGTCTCCGCCAGTCCCTGACATCACCGGAGCCTCTTCCCACCTTGTCGCCGTTCTCATCGCCGGCAACTGCCACTGCCTGAACCGTCTCTGCTTCGAGCAGAGGAGGACGAGCACGCCTGCTGGGCTGCCTCCCTCGCATGCGCATGGTCCGGTTTCAGCCCGGTCCAGCAGCGCCCTGCGCCTGGGCCACTTTCCGCAAGCCGGCCCAGGAGGCCCAATGTGAGCAGCCCAGTCCCAGCCAGATTCAGCTCGTTGATGTTTTTTTTCAGGATCTGTGAATTTGTCTATTTATCCAGAGTTTGCCTGTTTTACAGAAAAGTCCCTGTTCTTCATGCATTTCATTACTCACAAACGGTGCATCATATGTAAAAACTTTAAATATGAAACTTGCTTAGAATTTCGTCTAGTTTAATAATTTGCCACTTTCATCTATGTTTGAAATGCTTAAAATGATGTTTGGTTAAATTTACTCCTATGCCATGTTAAAATGCTTTATTTCATAACTAAATAACCGTAGCTCCGTTTTTAATAAACTTTATATGTAAATGGGGTGGAAAAATGCCTAGTTTAACATGGTGGATTTACTTTGCATGTTTAACAACTCTAAAATATGGTTTAGGGCAGAACAGCACCAAACCTAATATATGCATATGGGGATTTACCGGAATTGTTGCTCGTTGCTTCCGGCCTCATTTAAACTTGCCTAGATAGGTAGCTTTCATTTGCTTCACCCTCTTGCCATGCTAGCAACATTTAATCTTGTTGGGTACATAACAGAGAGAGAACTAAATAATGGATGTGGTGTTCCGTCAATATGCAACCCGTTGCATATTGAGCTCCACTTAATTTGTAGTTTTGGTTGTTGCACTTTGCCATGCCATGCCCTCTTTAAACCGGACATGCATCATACTCGATTGTGCATCATGCCATGTTGTTGTGTTGGTTGTTTACTATGTTGTTTGCTTCTTTCCGGTGTTGCTTCTTCGGGTTGGTTCCGATAACGTCGTGTGTGTGAGGACCCGTTCGACTACGCCCGTTTGTATTCTTCATGGACTCATTCTTCTTCCTTGCGGGATTTCAGGCAAGATGATCATACCCTCGAAATCACTTCTATCTTTGCTTGCTAGATGCTCGCTCTTTCGCTATGCCTATGCTACGATGCCTACCACTTGCTTATCGTGCCTCCCATATTTTTGAACCAAGCCTCTAACCCACCTTGTCCTAGCAAACCGTTGTCTGGCTATGTTACCGCTTTGCTCAGCCCCTCTTATAGCGTTGTTAGTTGCAGGTGAAGATTGAAGTTTGTTCCTTGTTGGAACATGGAGATGTTGTTCCTTGTTGGAACATGGAGATGTTGTTCCTTGTTGGAACATGTTTACTTGTTGGGATATCACAATATATCTTATTAATTAATGCATCTATATACTGGGTAAAGGGTGGAAGGCTCGGCCTTATGCCTGGTGTTTTGTTCCACTCTTGCCGCCCTAGTTTCCGTCATATCGGTGTTATGTTCCCGGATTTTGCATTCCTTACGCGGTTGGGTAATAATGGGAACCCCTTGACAATTCGCCTTGAGTAAAACTCCTCCAGCAATGCCCAACATTCGTTTTACCATTTGCCACCTAGCCTTTTCTTTTCCCTCGGGAGTCGCGCTCCTGAGGGTCATCATTATTTTACCCCCCCGGGCCAGTGCTCCTCTGAGTGTTGGTCCAACCTGTCAGCTGCCGGTGGCCACCAGGGGCAACTCTGGGCTGGCCTACCCGTACCTAGGACAATCTGAGTGTGCCCTGAGAAAGAGATATGTGCAGATCCTATCGGGATTTGTCGGCACATTCGGGCGGTGTTGCTGGACTTGTTTTACCATTGTCGAGGATGTCTTGTAACCGGGATTCCGAGCCTGATCGGGTCTTCCCGCTAGAAGGAATATCCTTCGTTGACCGTGAGAGCTTGTGATGGGCTAAGTTGGGACACCCCTGCAGGGATTTGAACTTTCGAAAGCCGTGCCCGCGGTTATGGGCAGATGGGAATTTGTTAATGTCCGGTTGTAGAAAACTTGAAGTTGACCTTAATTAAAATACATCAACCGCGTGTGTAACCGTGATGGTCTCTTTTCGGCGGAGTCCGGGAAGTGAACACGGTGTTGGAGTTATGCTTGACGTAGGTTGTTCTAGGATCACTTCTTGATCATAGTTTCTCGATCGTGCTTTGCCTTCTCTTCTCGCTCTCTTTTGCGTTTGTTAGCCACCATATATGCTAGTCGCTTGCTGCAGCTCCACCTTATACCTTTACCTTACCCATAAGCTTAAATAGTCTTGATCGCGAGGGTGCGAGATTGCTGAGTCCCCATGACTCACAGATACTTCCAAAACCAGCTTGCAGGTGCCGATGAGTCCGTGCAGATGACGCAACCAAGCTCAGGAGGAGCTCAATGAAGATCTTGTCCTTTATGTCGTTTCGTTCTAGTTGATCAGTAGTGGAGCCCAGTTGGGGTCGATCGGGGACCGTGTCGCATTTGGGGTTCTTCTTTTATTTTGGTTCCGTAGTCGGACCTAGATTGTATCTGGTTGATGTAATGCTTTATTCATGTAATTGTGTGAAGTGGCGATTGTAAGCCAACTATGTATCTCTTTCCCTTATGTATTACATGGGTTGTGTGAAGATTACCTCACTTGCGACATTGCTTTCAATGCGGTTATGCCTCTAAGTCGTGCTTCGACACGTGGGAGATATAGCCGCATCGAGGGCGTTACAAGTTGGTATCAGAGCCTTCCCCGACCTTAGGAGCCCCCACTGCTTGATCGTTTTTAGCGGCCGTTGTTGAGTCTAGAAAAATGTTTTGAGTCATTTAGGAATTATATATCGGAGAGTTTAGGAATTCTGTTTACTTCCCAGTCTCCTCATCGCTCTGGTAAGGCATCCTGACGTAGAGTTTTGACTCTTCTCTTCTCAAATTTCACTAAAAAATTTTAGGATCACGCGGGTATCTTGGAATCGTTCCGATGGTTTTGTGACGAGAACATTGTCTTGGTGCCTCCTGTCAGGGGTTTTGTGGCAGTGTCCCGGGGAGTTGAGCTCCGAGGTGTTGTCGTCATAATTTTATCGTTGCAGTTCTGGAATACCTGAGTTTAGTACGCCGACATCGAAAATCTCTTTTATGCAGTTCGTTGGTGAGATAACCTCGACGCCACCCAGTACTGGGGCGGGAGTTCGGGAGTATTGCCATAACTCGTATAATGGATGCTTTTCGAAGGTTGAGGTAAACGATTTCCGAAGGTTTCTTGGTTATGTGTTGAAGGATGGATACAGCTGGATGTAGGATTTGCTAGTTTTGGGTGAGATATTATGCTTCCCCTGTATCCCCAACACCTGATTGCATAACCGGAAAGTTTCGGGAGTTTATAAGTGGGAATTCAAGTAGCTCTTAGGATATCTTTCCGACAGATGTATGATATGATATTGGGGTTCGACGTCTAGTGGTCCGCCTATTCACAGTCGGTTTTACAGTGGTCTCGTTGTGTCTTAAAGAGTCCTTGGCTATGCCGACTCAGGGACGCTTTGTATGTCATGTGCACTGCCTTGTACATGATGGTGCTGTACGATCGATCCCGTGTAGGCCCCACCACGAAAACTTCGGACGAAATCTCTATCATATGTTTGTTCTGGCTTATTTTGCAAGCCAATCCTTTGTTTTGTTTTGAGTTGTGGTATTCGAGTTGCTTCGAAGTCAAATGTTGATTCCATACCTTCCCTAAGCGGTGGTCTCATACTCCGTTGTGAACACTAATCCTTCATGATAATCGAGATTGCCATGTCAACCCTTTTTCAACCGGCGTGTTTTCTCTTCAAGTGGATCCGATCATTTGAACATTCGCAAGATCTAGTATCAGTTCTTCTCAACGGTGTTTGTTTCATCCGTCCCAAGTTGTCTTTGTTTTCCCCACCCTCCCAACCCTTTTTCCTTCAAGGATTCAGATTTCTTATTCAACTATCATGTTATTCATGTGAAGGCTCTCCATTCTTTTCCTTCATGTTCTTACCCGGTGATTCTCATGAAGATTCTAACGGAGCTTCAAATTCGTCACTCTTCACTCGTTTTCTTCTCCAGTGGATTCAAATCAAGCTTTCGGTGTTGATCTCATATCCCTTTTTCCTCGTTTCAAATACCTTCTCATACCGATGCACCTCATAATAATTCACTTCTCGCTATTCATTGGTTCGGGAGTGCTGAAGATATCTCAGAAGGCTCGTCTTGTGTTTCAAGATCAGTTCAACCTATTTCGAGGTTGTTATCTCATTCTAGCCATTTAAATCTTACCGGTGCTTTCTCTCTTAAATCGTTCAACGATGTTTCTTTTGAGTGGGCCCTAACCCACAGGTCTTCTTCTAGGATCTTACCTCACTCTTCTAATTTTACCGGAGTTATTCTCAAATTCATTTCAAAATTGACGTAAGAAGGAATTGTCATCAGTCAATTGCCTTTCTCCAAGATCTTTCAAATTCTTTTCATCATTGGTTCAGCTTTTCTATTCTTCTTTATTCCGGAGTGTCTCAACAATTCACGGTGGTGTTTCTCGTCGTCTTTCTTATCATTTGAAGACCGAAGAAGAATTTTTCCTCCATATCTTGCTCCATTCTCCTCAAGATTCATGGTGCTAGCTTGTTGCCATCCTCTCATAATTGTTTTGATTGTGAGTATTCTTTTCACCTATCCGGAGCATTTCATGAGTTGTTTCCATTTCTTTACTCCGAAGGCCATCTTTTCAAATATTAGTCATTCCAGCTTCCAGCTATCTTTCTCCAAATCTTACCGGTGCTTCATTCAAATATCCTCTAATCAGCTCGCGATCTCTTCGTTCACTTGCATCTAAACTCTCTCATGTATCTTCGTTCATTTGCTAATTCTTACCGGTGATCCACCCCTTTTACTTCGTTCGTTTTCAATTCTTACCGGTGGCTCGTTCAAGATTTCTCTTCCTTTGTTAGTGTATCGATTCATTTGTTATTTTTATCCTATCGGTGGTTCGTCCAATATTTTCCCAAGTTTGCGCTATATCTATCTTAATCTTTCTACGAGGATAAGTAGTATGCCAAGTCCATTGCTTGTCATCAATTAAATTGGTGAATGATACGCATAACATAATTCTTATTTTTGTCCATCCAAGTGATTAATTCCTGCTTTCCGGAGTGGTTCATCATATCAATTCTCGGTTACAATTGCTCATTTTTCTTTTCTCGGAGTTCCAAGTGCTCACAATTATATCATCATGAAGATCCATCTAAATCATCGCAAAGCCTTACCTTGTGTTTTCAACTTCAATTTCCTTATCTCATCCTTTTGTGACCGGAGTTCTTCATGTAGACTTCACATGACGGCTCATCAAGGATTTAATTCCTTCTTGAAGTGTTCATTGAGATTCTTTTCTAAGAGCTCAAGCATTCTTCATCTTGCTATCCAGAGTGCAATTCTTTCTTCCGTATCATTGGAGGTGGTATTATGCCATTCTTGATAATTTGAGTTCATGTTTCATGATTCACATGTTGTCAAGGATGAGATATTTTAAATCCATCATTTTCTTCATTGGAATTATCTTGGGTTATATTTCACCTAAAACTTTCCTTTAAGGATTGTCGCTCTTATGGTGCTTATAAATGACCCAAGTTCTTCTTTTATCCTCCCGGTGCTATAGCTTTCTCGTCTCCTTGTTCTTATCAACCCAATTCTTTTCCCGTGAGTGGCAGGTTGTCACCTCATAATTTGAGATGTATTCCATAAGACCATATCAAGCTTATTATTTTCGTTGTTGGTTTTCCAACAACTCCGTTCTAGCTTTTGTTGTGAGCGTGCTCTCTCAAGACCTTGTTTCCCTTCGTTCACTCCATTCCATTCTTACTTTTGTTCCGGAGGCATTGTGATGTTCATCTTTTCAACCCATCATCTCGTTTTGTCAAAGATCATGTTCTTTTCATGCCTATCCTTTTAACCAGAGTGTTGTGTCCTCTTTTCAAGTATCCTCTCATCTTGTCAAGTTCAATTCCTTCCTTTACAGGCGGAGTGCTGTCCAAATTATATCACTCTTATTCCTTCCCTATCTTGTTTAACCGGAGTATTGTGCCCCTTTGTTCAAATTCTTTTCGCCTTATCAAGCCTTGCATCTCTTTTCAACCGGAGTGCTGCCCGAATTTGGTCTTCCTTGATCCCCTTCCTTAACCGGAGTGTTTTCAATATATATCTTCCCTTCAACCTCAAGGTTTTCGCAATGTTCTTTGTCCCTCTTTTCTAACGGAGTGTTTTCGACCTTGTTCACCTTCGTTGTATTCTTTTCTCGAATTTGTTCAACCTCTCAAGGTTCTTTGGTTTCACTCATTTGTCAAAGAAGCAACTTAGTTTTACCTCTTCTCTGTCTCTTCCGTTTTCTCTCCGGTGCCATTCTAGATCTCGGGACGAGATCCTCTCGTAGTGGTGGAGTGTTGTAACGCCCCGAGACCGATGTGCCAGGTGTCCTCCGCTTATTCGCTGTTGTTGCCATGTCATTCGCTTGCGTGTTGCATTTCATCTTGTCATCATGTTTTCAAAACTTGCATCCGTCCCGGCCTCCTTGTTCTCTCCGTTGTCCGTTCTGAGCCCAACCACACTTGCACGCGCCCGCGACTTGTCCGAAATATTATTTAATTAGTGGCCGGAAAATGTTCTCGGAATGGGATGAAAGTTGGCGTGTGGTGTTGTTTTGTTGTCAGTAGACCGCCTGCCAAGTTTCATCGCAATCGGAGTTCGTGTGACGCCCCAACGGATAACTATAGCGGCAGTATAGCCGGTCTATTGTCGGACGTTTTCGGTCTCCGGAAACTGCTGTCGGTCTCTCTCTCTCTTCTCTCCTCTCAGCACCACCACAGTCCACCTAGGCCCATGCCTACCCTCTCTGCACATTGCATCCACCCCTCGCACGCGTCCGAAAGCTGTCCCGGACCCGACCCGGACCGTCGCCACCGTTGTGTCCGGATCATCCCCAAACATCTACAAAATGTCTCCGTTTTGTTAATGGGACTTCCTAACATAGTTTTGCGACCGTCCGATTACGATCAAAGGTACCGGATAGCCCCTAATTTATCCCACCTGCTATTTATATACAAATGAAACCCTAAATTCTATCCCTCTTGTCCCATCGCGCCGCCACTCTCTCGCTTTCCCCTCGGGATCTCCCCCTCGATCCAAAATCCCCAATCAGAAACTCCCCTCGATCTCCACCTACACCCCCATCCTTCCCTGCCTCGAGCCAGGAGCTCGTCCTCGACCCGAGCCACTTCTCCCGCCGGCAAATGAAGCCACCCACCAGGACCCCCGCGGGCTCAAGCCCCTGCGCCGTGCTCCTCCCCTGCTGCGAGCCTCTGCCTCGCCCAGTGCCTGAACTCCTTCCCAAGCCGGAGCTCCTGCCTCGACCTCACCTCCACCTCGTCGCGCCGGCGACTCGTCATGCCGGACTCCTCCCTGCAGCAGTCCCGCCCCAAGCCTGGCATCGTAGCCTCCTTCTCCTCGTGCCCGTGCATGAGCGGACGAGCTCAAGCTCCCTCCTCTCGGTCGCTTCGCCCCGAGCACGCAAGACCCGCCGGCCACCGTAGCCCACCTCACCGCCGGCGACCCTTGCTGTGAAACGTCGCCCAGGTCGCGTCCCCGGCCGCGCCTCTCCTCCTATCCTCCGTTTTCCCTTCCTCCTTCTCTTATAGCTCTCTCTCTCTCTGACCATGGACAGCGCCGCCGCCCGGAGCTTCTCGCTACCACCCAGCTTCCCTCGTCGCCCGGATTCGCCGGATCCGGCAAGCTGCCGTCCAGATCCGCCCGTCTCCGCCAGTCCCTGACATCGTCGGAGCCTCTTCCCACCCTGTCGCCGTTCTCATCGCCGGCAACTGCCACTGCCTGAACTGTCTCTGCTTCGAGCAGAGGAGGACGAGCGCGCCTGCTGGGCTGCCTCCCTCGCACGCGCATGGTCCGGTTTCAGCCCGGTCCAGCAGCGCCCTACGCCTGGGCCACTTTCCGCAAGCCAGCCCAGGAGGCCCAATGTGAGCAGCCCAGTCCCAGCCAGATTCAGCTCGTTGATGTTTTTTTCAGGATCTGTGAATTTGTCTATTTATCCAGAGTTTGCCTGTTTTACAGAAAAGTCCCTGTTCTTCATGCATCTCATTACTCACAAACGGTGCATCATATGTAAAAACTTTAAATACGAAACTTGCTTAGAATTTCATCTAGTTTAATAATTTGCCACTTTCATCTATGTTTGAAATGCTTAAAATGATGTTTGGTTAAATTTACTCCTATGCCATGTTAAAATGCTTTATTTCATAACTAAATAACCGTAGCTCCGTTTTTAATAAACTTTATATGTAAATGGGGTGGAAAATGCCTAGTTTAACATGGTGGCTTTACTTTGCATGTTTAACAACTCTAAAATATGGTTTAGGGCAGAACAGCACCAAACCTAATATATGCATATGGGGATTTATCGGAATTGTTGTTCGTTGCTTCTGGCCTCATTTAAACTTGCCTAGATAGGTAGCTTTCGTTTGCTTCACCCTCTTGCCATGCTAGCAACATTTAATCTTGTTGGGTACATAACCGAGAGAGAACTAAATAATGGATGTGGTGTTCCATCAATATGCAACGGGTTGCATATTGAGCTCCACTTAATTTGTAGTTTTGGTTGTTGCACTTTGCCATGCCATGCCCTCTTTAAACCGGACATGCATCATACTCGATTGTGCATCATGCCATGTTGTTGTGTTGGTTGTTTACTATGTTGTTTGCTTCTTTACGGTGTTGCTTCTTCGGGTTGGTTCCGATAACGTCGTGTGTGTGAGGACCCGTTCGACTACGCCCGTTTGTCTTCTTCATGGACTCATTCTTCTTCCTTGCGGGATTTCAGGCAAGATGATCATACCCTCGAAATCACTTCTATCTTTGCTTGCTAGATGCTCGCTCTTTCGCTATGCCTATGCTACGATGCCCACCACTTTCTTATCATGCCTCCCATATTGTTGAACCAAGCCTCTAACCCACCTTGTCCTAGCAAACCGTTGTTTGGCTATGTTACCGCTTTGCTCAGCCCCTCTTATAGCATTGTTAGTTGCAGGTGAAGATTGAAGTTTGTTCCTTGTTGGAACATGGAGATGTTGTTCCTTGTTGGAACTTGTTTACTTGTTGGGATATCACAATATATCTTATTAATTAATGCATCTATATACTGGGTAAAGGGTGGAAGGCTCGGCCTTATGCCTGGTGTTTTGTTCCACTCTTGCCGCCCTAGTTTCCGTCATATCGGTGTTATGTTCCCGGATTTTGCGTTCCTTACACGGTTGGGTAATAATGGGAACCCCTTGACAGTTCGCCTTGAGTAAAACTCCTCCAGCAATGCCCAACATTCGTTTTACCATTTGCCACCTAGCCTTTTCTTTTCCCTTGGGAGTCGCGCTCCTGAGGGTCATCATTATTTTACCCCCCGGGCCAGTGCTCCTCTGAGTGTTGGTCCAACCTGTCAGCTGCCGGTGGACACCAGGGGCAACTCTGGGCTGGCCTACCCGTACCTAGGACAATCTAAGTGTGCCCTGAGAAAGAGATATGTGCAGCTCCTATCGGGATTTGTCGGCACATTCGGGCGGTGTTGCTGGACTTGTTTTACCATTGTCGAGGATGTCTTGTAACCGGGATTCCGAGCCTGATCGGGTCTTCCCGCTAGAAGGAATATCCTTCGTTGACCGTGAGAGCTTGTGATGGGCTAAGTTGGGACACCCCTGCAGGGATTTGAACTTTCGAAAGCCGTGCCCGCGGTTATGGGCAGATGGGAATTTGTTAATGTCCGGTTGTAGAAAACCTAAAGTTGACCTTAATTAAAATACATCAACCGCGTGTGTAACCGTGATGGTCTCTTTCCGGCGGAGTCCGGGAAGTGAACACGGTGTTGGAGTTATGCTTGACGTAGGTTGTTCTAGGATCACTTCTTGATCATAGTTTCTCGATCGTGCTTTGCCTTCTCTTCTCGCTCTCTTTTGCGTTTGTTAGCCACCATATATGCTAGTCACTTGCTGCAGCTCCACCTCATACCTTTACCTTACCCATAAGCTTAAATAGTCTTGATCGCGAGGGTGCGAGATTGCTGAGTCCCCGTGACTCACAGATACTTCCAAAACCAGCTTGCAGGTGCCGATGAGTCCGTGCAGATGATGCAACCAAGCTCAGGAGGAGTGAAAGTGCGTTATATCGACTAGAGGGGGGGTGAATGGGCGATTTTTATGAGAGGCTTCAAAACATGGAAGTTATGAAGACAAACGATAGGAATAAACCTATTACCCTGCAGCGGAAGGTAGACTACACTAGGCAAGCCATAGTCAAGTATTCAATAGAGTGAAAGCACAATGACTAATAGCAGCAATGTAGTAAGGATCAGGTAGGAAGATATTGTGAAGCCACACAGAACACGCAGTCACTCAGTGAAGACAAAAGATAGTGCGAACATACAATGACTTCACAAGGAGTAACAATAAGTAAAGGGAAGGGAAGATGAAACCAGTGACTCGCTGAAGACAATGATTTGTTGGACCAGTTCCAGTTGTTGTGACAATTGTACGTCTGGTTAGGGCGGCTAGGTATTTAAACCTTAGGACACACAGTCCCGGACACCCAGTCCTGAACACGCAGCTTAGGACACCCAGTCCTCACGTGTTCCCTTTGAGCTAAGGTCACACAGACCTCGCCCAATCACTCTGGTAAGTCTTCAAGGTAGACTCCCAAACCTTCACAGACTTCGTTCACCGGCAATCCACAATGTCTCTTGGATGCTCAGAACGCGACGCCTAACCGGCTGGAGGATGCACAGTCCTCAAGTGTAATAAGTCTTCAGATCACACAGACAAGAAGACTTAAGTGATGCCTAATTCTCTTTGGCTCTGGGTGGTTAGGGCTTTATCCTCACAAGGAATTCTCTCTCAAAGGCTTCGAGGTGGGTTGCTCTCAAACGACAAAAGCCGTACTCTGAATCTGAGAAGCCAACCGTTTATGGTTGTAGGGGGTGGGCTATTTATAGCCACTTGGCAACCTGACCTGATTTGTCTGAAATGACCCTAGATCACTAAGGAACTGACACGTGTTCCAACGGTCAGATTTCAAACTCACACGGCAACTTTACTTGGGCTTCAAGCAAAGCTGACTTGCCCGACTCTGGACAAGATTCGCTCTCAAAGTCTTCACTTGAAGACATAGGTTTTGTTTAAGCATCACTTCAGTCATTCTAACTGGTTCTCTTGGACCCCACTTAATAGTACAGTGGTTCCTATGACTCAACACAGAAGAAAGAGAACTACGAAAGATCTAAGTCTTCGAGCTCCATAGGCTTCATGTGGTGTCTTCTCTTGTCATAGTCTTCAATGTGAGTATCTTCATATACCACCTTTGACTTCAATGTCTTCATACATTTTTAGGGGTCATCTCTGGTAGGAAAACCGAATCAATGAGGGACTTCTACCTGTGTTATCCTGCAATTCTCACAAACACATTAGTCCCTCAACTAGGTTTGTCGTCAATACTCCAAAACCAACTAGGGGTGGCACTAGATGCACTTACAATCTCCCCCTTTTTGGTGATTAATGACAAACTAGTTGAAGTTTTCAACGGGGAATATAATCTGTGAAATTGTAAAGGATAAGGAATTGTCTTCATAAGTTGCAAGGGCTCCCCCTGAAGATGTGCATATAAGTAATTTGCTTTTGGAATGCAAATGCACATGGCAGGTTGTACTTGTGGAGATCCACTTCAACTTATGATGACAATCCACTATGCATGTGAAAGTATATGAAGATAATGACATGCATAATGGAAAATGGACGTCTGCAGAATGATCTAAGTGCGGAATTTTATCGTCGCACATGCGGAATTTATCATCGCAACACAAGGTGGAAAATAAGTAGCAGACGACCATCGAGTTTAAGTGTTACAACTCAAAGAACCAAATGTAGCAAAACGAGAGTTGTAAGCACGAAGAAAAATATAAAGCACCCGCCCATATGGACCCGCTTGAAGACTATCAACCTCATATGCTTCTCCCCCTTTTGTCAGTAAGGACCAAAAAGGTTTGAAGACATAGAGCATCTACTCGTTCCCATGAGGAGTAGGTGAAGCAGCAGGGTCGTTGGTTGTGTTTGGCGGTGCTGAAGAGCTTGGAGCAGAGTTGAAGCGTGCTGAAGGAGGTGGCGGTGAAGTAGCATCGTCTTCATCCTCGATTACTCTGGCATTCACAGTTGCAGCAGAGGAAGAGAACTTAGAGTCTTCAAGGGATGGAGTTCGTCGCAGCACTGCCCTTCGAGGAGGTGTGGAGTCAAACTTGAATCGCTCAGTGAAGCCATCCTATTGAAGATCATCTTCAGAACACATCAGTGTTAGCCCTTTCCATGTGCGGCAAGAGGTTTCATGGGCAACAAAAGCATTCTTGGTGGCAAGATTGCGAATGCGATTAATATCCACCAAGAGGCTTTGCATCTGATGCTTCAGCCAGTCATGATGCCTATCCTGTTTCTGATGAAGAGCCACAAGAAGCTCTCGGTCGTTGAGAACACGAGTGCGCTTCTTGGGTCGTGGAGTAGTTGTACTGTCAGTGGCTTCAGTGAGAGCAGGATGCGGTGCACGTGTAGTGCCAGCCAAAGGATACACACGAGTTACGGCTTCAACGCCTTCAATGTTCTGAGTGAAACTTTGATGCTCTGCATTCTGAAGACTGAGAGGTTCCTTAGCAGGCTCAGGATAGATGGCTTCAATAGACATATCCACATCAGGCAAAAAGATCCGATGGTTGCGGGCCGAGGGCTGATATGAGATAGTGGAGTGAGTTTGATCAGCCGCATCACCCAAGGGGCATAGAACTTCAAACCAAACAGATCAGAGCCAGATGCAGCAAGTTGGCAAATGAAGAAATCCTGTGTATTGAAGCATTTTCCATGAAGAATGTAGAAGACCAAAGTCTTCATTGCACCTTCCAGCTTGGCATGGGGAGAATGTCCTTTGATTGGCCAGAGAGTTCGCCTTATGATGTGATAAATGGTTCTTGGCAGATACTCAAGGTCTTCAACGAAGAACTCCGTGGGATAAGCAACATCTTGGGGCAATGGCTTCATCATACTGAGCATCTAACTCATATTAGGTTCAGTCTTCTGAAAGATGCTCTCAATAGCTTCACTATGAAGCTGACAGCCATGCTCGTAGAGATCGCCAGGAGTGGGCAAACCAGTGAGCTCAATGATGTCAAAGGCATTGGCTTCGTGATGAACGTTTCCTGTCATCCACTCTAGGACCCAAGTCTTTGGATCTCTGCTATACCCGCGGATGTGAAGTGTGGCATAGAATTGGAGCAGCAACTCTTCATTCCAATGCTCTTGGTCAGTGACGAACAGCAGCAGTCCAACCTCTTTGAAGCAATCCAGAGCTTCTTCCAGACAGGGCAGACCAGCTATTGCTTCAATGTCAAGGCGCTTGTGTTGGAAGATGCGACCTTGGTTGTAAAGAACACATGAGTAATAGCTTCGCTGCGGATAACTCCAGAACCGATCAGATGATATTCTTTCCCTGGAGTAGGGGTTCCTGGAGCTGTTGAAGAATGTGTTGTCTGCTCTGAAGCCATTGATATTGAAGGAGCCAGGTGCTGATGCAGGACCTGGGAACCTTGGCAATCTTGGGATTGGCTTCTGTACCTGAGGCCTGTGCTCAACATGATAGTCGAACTGGGGACCGGTAGCAGACTCAGGAATAGAAGTGGCGGGATCAGTGGCTTCGCTGACTTCTGGTGCTTTTGTTGGTGAGGGATCCACATTAGCTTCAGCCATGACACCGTCAGTGGCTTCAGTGGTGTTGGTGGTGGCAGACACAAGATTTTCAATCACGTTCTCCTCGAGAACTGCTTCTTGGTGGGACAGGGGAGTAGCAGCTTGTGGTACTTCTTCTTCATCGGCTGATGCAGCCGGAATGTCTTCAACAGTTTTAGCTTCAGACGCAGAGACTTGAGGCCTTGGACCTCTGCGAAGCCTGCGCAACACGGGTGACGCCTGTGGAGTTTGTGTTGGCTGGGCCTCAGAGTCTTCTTCCTCTTGTGGGCGATCCGCCCATGAAGCATCCTGTGCTATTGGTGTCAGTGGACGACCAATGCTGATGAGTTCACTGTGCGTGAGCCTTGTTCAATGGCTTCATCTCTGGACCTGGGTTGAAGATTCTTGTATAGGATGTCTCCCCACGGTCTCTTGATGGCATTTTTCTCAGCATATTCCTGGGTTACAAATCGGTATTTGAACCATTGTTCTGCCCAATATCTTCGAATCCATTGGATTCGGGTCTTGCACTGATTGTAATCCTCTTCAGGATCTGTCTTGTACAGTTCTGAGAGGTCATCTGGCAGATCTCTAGATGTTTCTCCATGACGCTTTCTGCCACCCTTCCTTGCTGATTTCTCTGAAGCCATGAACTTTAAACTGAAAGGCTTCAACACGTTCAAAGGCTTCAAAGATTTTCACTTGCTGGACAAACAGGAACTTGCTTCGGGAGAATTTATATGATGCTGTAAGAATTCTGCAAATGAATGCAGACTATGAGAACCAAGGGATTCTCCCACGGACATGTACCCGTGACAGCATTAAGGTGCGAGGAAGGGGAAGAGGTCATATGCATTCTCAGAAGATTTTGAATATAAATCAGTTTAGAAGACATTGACCTCATTGTGCGAAGACATTCACTCATAGATAAGGAGTTGGTTCCAGATTTGTATGAATCCAGAGATCAGTATAAGTGAGGAATCTAACTACTTTGTGAAGCATAAGTGAATATACCAGGCATGTTATGAGATGCAGTATGAGAGAGATCTAACTTGTGTGAATAGAAACTGCTTGTGGTAGAAAGTGACAAAGCCATAGGATCAACGGTGCCATAAAAAGGAAGTTTTATTTACCACACTAAGAACTGCTAGACGGAGTGGAAGATGAGGCCGAGCAGTTCGATCTTCCGTGCCCTAACTTGGCGACGGAGGACACCTACGGCGACGGCGGAGAGGACGATGTCCGCGGTCAGCGTGAAGACAGCGTCGGAGAGGTTGCGACAGCGAAGCGCTTCATCGCCGGCGTCGTCGAGGGCTAGCGGTGGCGCTAGGGTTCGTGCGAGAGTGGAAGAAGAGATAATGACCGCCGTGAAGTGTGTATTTATAGGTACCGGGGCGGCACTGCGTTATTACACAGGTGCCCCTGGCGATTCGCATCTGAGGAACACGTGGCCATCATGCAGAATTTTGGGGTTTGTTCCACGTTCCACGCACGCCTGGATTGTCGAGTGGTCGTTCCTACTTCTCCGGGTTTCATGTGGAGGAATGAGCATTGAAAGTGGACTTAAGGTTTGTCTTTGTATCTTCTGCTGACTAGGACGCAGAGAAGACATTCGACAGTTTCAATAGAATGCATATGATTTGGAGAGATAGAGTTTGAGATAGATAGCATAGAGAGGTTAGGGTCCGATCACATTCACTTAGTTCAAAAGATTCAACAAGAAGACATAGCTATAAGTGAATGCTGTAGAGGACAGAACACTAGTATATATATAATCAACATAGTGAAGATAATCATGAAGACATGTTGAGATTGAAGCCAAACCAAATGTGAAGACATAGCAAGGTAACGCCATGAGTGAAACACTTCAAAATAGAACATTTGGTGGTGGCGTTACCCACCGTATAGGAAGTATTAGACCCAGACACGGCGCACAATTATCGTGGCACTCCGAAGTCAAATTCCACATTAATGTATTCACACTTAGAATTTATGTCTTCATTGATTGAAGATATACTTTACTTCGTGTGTTGCACATCTAAGTCATCAATATGCATAAGGGTTAGGATGTGTGCCTGATCACAGGACATTTGAGGATTCCAGGATATTTGGCTCACACCGTAACTTGCAAAATCTCTTCTCATCCAAGGGCTTGGTGAAGATATCTGCCAATTGCTCTTCAGTGTTGACGTGTATGATATTAATATCTTCCTTCACAACATGATCTCTGAGAAAGTGATGACGAATTTCAATGTGCTTTGTCTTCGAGTGCTGAACTGGGTTGTTGGCAATCTTGATGGCGCTTTCATTGTCGCAGTAGAGTGGCACTTGCTTCAGATGAATGCCATAGTCCTTGAGCGTTTGCTTCATCCACAGAAGCTGAGCGCAGCAAGATCCAGCAGCAATGTATTCAGATTCAGCAATGGAGAGAGATACACAGTTCTGCTTCTTTGAAGACCAACATACAAGTGATCATCCCAGAAAGTGACATGTGCCTGATGTAGACTTGCGATCAACTTTGTCACCAGCATAATCAGCATCCGAGAATCCAACCAGATCAAACTCTGAGCCCTTTGGATACCATAATCCTAGAGTTGGGGTGTGAGCCAAATATCGAAGAATTCGCTTCACAGCTAAGTGATGCGACTCCTTTGGTGCCGCTTGGAATCGAGCACACATGCAAACACTAAGCATAATATCTGGCCTAGATGCACATAGATAAAGTAAAGAACCAATCATGGAGCGGTATACCTTTTGATCGAACTCTTTACCATTGTCGTCAGGACCCAGATGATGCTTGGCTGGCACTGTCGTCGTGAAGCCTTTGCAGTCTTGCATACCGAACTTCTTCAGGCAATCTTTGAGATACTTCTCTTGAGATATGAAGATGCCGTTGTGTTGCTGTCGTATTTGAAGACCGAGAAAGAACTTCAACTCTCCCATCATAGACATTTGATATTGCTCTTGCATCATATATCCAAACTCTTCACTGTACTTCTGATTGGTGTAGCCGAAGATAATGTCATCCAGATATATTTGGCACACAAACAGTTCACCATCATATGTCTTCGTGAAGAGAGTGGGGTCGAGAGAACAAGGTATGAAGCCTTTGCTCTTCAGGAAGTATTTGAGTGTGTCATACCAGGCCCGAGGGGCTTGTTTGAGGCCATACAGTGCCTTGTTGAGCTTGTATACCATGTCAGGATGTTTTGGATCTTCAAAGCCAGGAGGTTGTGCAACATACACTTCTTCTTCAATCTTGCCATTGAGGAAGGCGCTCTTCACATCCATTTGATAAAGAAGTATGTTGTGATGATTTGCATAGGCCAGCAGTATGCGTATGGCTTCAAGTCTAGCCACAGGAGCAAATGTTTCATCGAAGTCAATGCCTTCCACTTGAGTATATCCTTGAGCAACGAGACGAGCTTTGTTTCTGACAACTTGACCATGCTCATCTTGCTTGTTGCGGTATATCCATTTGGTGCCTATTATGTTGTGCTTCCGAGGATCGGGACGCTTGACCAGTTCCCATACATTATTCAGCTCAAACTGTTGAAACTCGTCTTACATAGCTTGAATCCATTCAGGTTCCATGAAGGCTTCTTCAACTTTCTTGGGTTCTGTTATTGAGACGAATGCGAAGTGCCCACAGAAATTTGCTAGCTGAGTTGCCCTTGAACGAGTGAGTGGACCGGGTGCATTGATGCTATCAATTATTCTTTCAATCTGCACTTCATTGGCAACGCGAGGATGTACAGGGCGAAGATTTTGCTCTTGCTGATCATTGTCGTTGTTAGAAGGAATGTCTTCAGGCTGAGCATTGTCTTCATGTTGATCAGGTGCTGAGATGATAAGTTCTTCTTCAGGATGAGCTTCAGAAGGTATAATTTCTCCAGTTCCCATTAGCTTGATTGATTCACTGGATGGAACTTCATATAGCACATTTGGCAGTTGCTCTCTTTGTGAACCGTTGGTCTCATCGAACCGCACATCCACTGTTTCAACCACTTTGTAATGAAAGAGATTGAAGACTCTGTAGGAGTGCGAATCCTTTCCATATCCAAGAATAAAACCCTCATGTGCTTTTGGTGCAAACTTTGAGGTGTGATGTGGGTCCTTGATCCAGCACCTGGCGGCAAATACTCTGAAGTAACTGACATTTGGCTTCTTGCCAGTAAGGAGCTCATAAGATGTCTTGTTCAGAAGCTTGTGAAGATAAACACGATTGATTGTATGGCATGCAGTATCAATGGCTTCAGGCCAGAATTTTCTTGGAGTCTTGTATTCATCTAGCATCGTTCTGGCCATCTCAATGAGTGTTCTGTTCTTGCGTTCGACGACCCCATTCTACTATGGCGTGTACGGGGCTGAGAATTCATGTGTGATGCCCAAGGTATCAAGATATGTATCAAGGCCAGTGTTCTTGAATTCAGTGCCATTGTCACTTCTGATATGCTTTATCTTGGCGCCATAGTTGTTCATTGCTCGATTGGCGAAGCGTCTGAAGACATCCTACACTTCAGTCTTGTAAAGGATTATGTGCACCCAAGTATATCTAGAATAATCATCAACAATGACAAAGCCATAGAGACAAGCAGTAGTAGTAAGAGTTGAGTAATGAGTGGGACCGAAAAGATCCATGTGAAGCAGTTCGAAGGGTCGAGTAGTGGTCATGATTGTCTACGAGGGATGTTTGGCCCTCGTCATCTTTCCTGCCTCACAGGCACCGCATAAGTGATCTTTCTTGAACTTGACGCCCTCGATGCCTATGACATGCTTCTTCTTTGCCTGGGTGTGGAGGTTCCTCATGCCAGCATGCCCAAGCCTCCGATGCCAGAGCCAGCATTCTGAAGCTTTTGCTAGAAGACATATGGCAAGCTGTGGTCCTGTTGAGAAATCTACCACGTACAAATCATCTTTTCGATACCCTCCAAATACTAGAGACTTGTCAGATTCCATTAGAACAAGGCAACGATATTTTCCAAATATTACGATCATGTTTAAATCGCAAAGCATTGAGACAGACATTAAGTTGAAGCCAAGTGATTCAACAAGCATGACTTTATCCATGTGTTGATCCCTTGAGATTGCAACTCTACCTAGACCCAATACCTTACTTTTACCAGTGTCAGCAAATGTGATGTGGCTCTTGTCGGATGGACGTAAGGTTGAGTCCATAAGAAGGCTTTTTTTGCCAGTCATGTGATTTGTACACCCACTATCAATAATCCATTCTGAAGACGCTGGTGTCGTACCCTACAGTGCAGTTAGGGGGATAGGCTTCACGAAGAGCATTGTGAAGCAAAAACATTTGACGAACCAGTGGGTTATGAAAGCTTAGATCCAGATTAGGACTAATAGGGAGAGTAGCAAGCGATTCAGGAATGAAGTACATAGTAAGACCATTCGGGCATTTGATCTTGCGCCCTACAAGATGTTTAAGGTCCCCAGCAATAGCGTCAGACGATTTTGGTTTTCTGCTGGAGACCTTTTCCCTGCAAAAGAGAGTTAAGCTTTCTTAGCCACCCACATCTTCAAGGGTGGCTTAGAAGCAATAAGTCTAAGTGCAGCATCTGAGAACTTTGGCTTTGGAGCCCTAGCAAACAGTCTTGCAGGCGGACAATAGTACTCATAAGAATAAGCAGAATAGTTCTTGGTCTTATGAACATGGCGGTTTGATGAACCGCTCTCATATTCATATGCCTGAGTATGGTTTCCCTGCAAAACATTTGCGTTAGTGCGACTCAGGTGAGTCCTCTGTCTGTATGAAGCCTTTGGACCGTATGAAGCCTTTGGTCTGAGGTTTGTCTTCTTCACGTGAGGTGTCATGATGACATTCATAGGAAGATTCTCCAGACACCTTTTCGGAACCCAGATCTTCTTCATAGGCGGTCCATTCCTGCAGTTAGTACCAATGTACCTGGCAAACACTTCACCATTCTGATTCTTAAACAGTTTATAGTTTGCATCAAAGGATTCATCAATGACAATGGGGTTAGCACAAGTGAACCCAGATAGAGTGGATGGATCTGCTGAAAATTCCTTTGCAGCAACCCATGTGGTTTTGGGGTACTGCTCAGGTTTCCAGTAAGAGCCATCAGCATTCATTTTCCTTACGAACCCAACACCCTCTTTCCTCGGGTTTCGGTTCAAAATCTGCTTTTTGAGGACATCACATAGTGTCTGATGCCCTTTAAGACTTTTGTACATCCCTGTTTCAAGCAATGTCTTCAACTTAGCATTCTCATCAGCAATAGCAGTGGAATCCTCGGCAGAGGGGTTAGTTCCCACATCAACAGTTGAAGATATTGCAACAGTAGCAGCAGTAGAACATTCAGCAACGGTAGTAGCATTATCACGGTCAATGCATTTAAGACATGGTGGTTCAAATCCTTCCTGAGCGGTGCTGATCTGTTCAGCGCGAAGTGACTTGTTTTCCTTTTGAAGATCTTCATGAGCCGCTCTCAATTTCTCAAGATCTTGCTTCCTTTGAAGATAATCATAGGAAAGCTTTTCATGAGTTGTTGAGAGAGTTTCATGACGACTTTCAAGTTCCTCATACTTAACGTGAAGATTTTTTATGTCCTCAATTAAGGATTCAGATCGAGTCATTTCAGCACCTAACAGATCATCACTTCTGTCTAACAGTTTTTGAATATGTTCCATAGCTTTCTGTTGTTCAGTTGCAATTTTAGCAAGTGTTTTGTAGCTGGGTTTTGAACCACAATCAGAGTCATCGTCACTAGATGTTTGATAGTGAGTAGTGCGTGTGTTTACCTTGGCACCGCGTGCCATGAAGCAGTAGGTAGAAGCGGAGTAGTCCTTGTCATTTGCATCGGTGTCAGTGATGAAGTCATTGTCTTCAGTGTTGAAGATGGACTTGGCAACGTATGCTGTAGCCAGACTTGCGACGCCTGAATCGGACTCCTCCTCAGACTCCACCTCCGCCTCCTCAGAAGTGGACTCCTCCTCTGAATCCATTTCCTTGCCAACAAACGCACGTGCCTTGCCAGATGAGCTCTTCTTGTGTGATGAAGACTTTGAGGAAGACTTGGAAAAAGACTTTGAGTATTTCTTCTTCTTCTTGTCGTCAGAGTCATATTCCTTGCTCTTCTTCTTCTTTTTGTTCTCATTGTCCCACTGTGGACACTCAGAGATGAAGTGGCCAGGTTTCTTGCACTTGTGACATGTTTTCTTCTTGTAGTCGTGAGCAGAAGCTTCATCATTCCTTGAGCTTGATCGGGAAGACTTTCTGAAACCTTTCTTCTTGGTGAATTTTTGGAACTTCTTCACAAGCATAGCAAGTTCCCTTCCAATGTCTTCAGGATCATCCGAACTGCTGTCAGATTCTTCTTCAGATGCGGAGACAGCTTTTGCCTTCAAGGCACGAGTTCGCGCATAGTTTGGACCGTAGATATCTCTTTTCTTAGAAAGCTGAAACTCATGTGTGTTGAGCCTCTCAAGTATGTCAGACGGATCGAGTGTCTTGAAATCAGGACGTTCTTGAATCATCAGGGCTAGGGTGTCAAACGAACTATCAAGTGATCTCAGTAGTGTCTTGACGACTTCATGTTTGGTGATCTTAGTAGCGCTGAGGGCTTGAAGCTCATTTGTGATGTCAGTGAGTCGGTCAAATGTGAGCTGGACATTCTCATTGTCATTTCGCTTGAAGCGGTTGAAGAGGTTGCGAAGGACACTGATTCTCTGATCTCTCTGGGTTGAGACGCCTTCATTGACCTTGGAGAGCCAGTCCCAGACCAGCTTAGATGTTTCCAAAGCACTCACACGGCCATACTGTCCTTTGGTCAGATGACCACAGATGATATTCTTGGCAGTAGAGTCCAGTTGAACGAACTTCTTGACATCAGCAGCAGTGACACCTTCTCCAGCCTTGGGAACGTCGTTCTTGACGACATACCATAGGTCGACGTCACTGGCTTCAAGATGCATGCGCATCTTATTCTTCCAGTAGGGATATTCAGTTCCATCGAAGACAGGGCATGCAGCGCGGACTTTAATTATCCCTGCAGTCGACATAGCTAAAACTCCAGGTGGTTAAACCGAATCACACAGAACAAGGGAGCACCTTGCTCTGATACCAATTGAAAGTGCGTTATATCGACTAGAGGGGGGGTGAATAGGCGATTTTTATGAGAGTCTTCAAAACATGGAAGTTATGAAGACAAACGATAGGAATAAACCTATTACCCTGCAGCGGAAGGTAGACTACACTAGGCAAGCCATAGTCAAGTATTCAATAGAGTGAAAGCACAATGACTAATAGCAGCAATGTAGTAAGGATCAGGTAGGAAGATATTGTGAAGCCACACAGAACACGCAGTCACTCAGTGAAGACAAAAGATAGTGCGGACATACAATGACTTCACAAGGAGTAATAGTAAGTAAAGGGAAGGGAAGATGAAACCAGTGTCTCGCTGAAGACAATGATTTGTTGGACTAGTTCCAGTTGCTGTGACAACTGTACGTCTGGTTAGGGCGGCTAGGTATTTAAACCTTAGGACACACAGTCCCGGACACCCAGTCCTGAACACGCAGCTCAGGACACCCAGTCCTCACCGTGTTCCCTTTGAGCTAAGGTCACACAGACCTCGCCCAATCACTCTGGTAAGTCTTCAAGGTAGACTCCCAAACCTTCACAGACTTCGTTCACTGGCAATCCACAATGTCTCTTGGATGCTCAGAACGCGACGCCTAACCGGCTGGAGGATGCACAGTCCTCAAGTGTAATAAGTCTTCAGATCACACAGACAAGAAGACTTAAGTGATGCCTAATTCTCTTTGGCTCTGGGTGGTTAGGGCTTTATCCTCGCAAGGAATTCTCTCTCAAAGGCTTCGAGGTGGGTTGCTCTCAAACGACAAAAACCGTACTCTGAATCTGAGCAGCCAACCGTTTATGGTTGTAGGGGGTGGGCTATTTATAGCCACTTGGCAACCCGACCTGATTTGTCTGAAATGACCCTGGGTCACTAAGGAACTGACACGTGTTCCAACGGTCAGATTTCAAACTCACACGACAACTTTACTTGGGCTTCAAGCAAAGCTGACTTGCCCGACTCTGGACAAGATTCACTCTCAAAGTCCTCACTCGAAGACATAGGTTTTGTTTAAGCATCACTTCAGTCATTCTGACTGGTTCTCTTGGACCCCACTTAACAGTACGGTGGTTCCTATGACTCAACACAGAAGAAAGAGAACTACGAAAGATCTAAGTCTTCGAGCTCCATAGGCTTCATGTGGTGTCTTCTCTTGTCATAGTATTCAATGTGAGTATCTTCATATACCACCTTTGACTTCAGTGTCTTCATACATTTTTAGGGGTCATCTCTGGTAGGAAAACCGAATCAATGAGGGACTTCTACCTGTGTTATCCTGCAGTTCTCACAAACACATTAGTCCCTCAACTAGGTTTGTCGTCAATACTCCAAAACCAACTAGGGGTGGCACTAGATGCACTTACACTATCTCGAAGCATGTCGGTGGTACTCCGATTTTCAATAAGAACATTTGAAGCACAATGCTAAATTTTCTTTATCAATTATTCAAACACCATCGTTTGGGTAATGTCATGAAATTTCTCTCCCCTTACCTAAAGGGTTTTCTACATTATATCATGTCATGGATATCATGCTCTGCTTGTCCTTGGGAAGGATATACCCCTGAAATATGTGTTTAAACACATTTTCCTTTCCATTGTTTTGTTTAATCTTTCTTGTGATCTATATGATCTAAGCAGTAATAATTTACTGCTTATGTAAACACCTCGATGTACAACTCTGTCAGTAAGACCCTGTTGCTTTTGTTGATGGCATTCTCCTAACCACCGATGGATGAGAACTTTGCCTATTGGTCCGCCTCGTTCAACAAGAAGGAAGATGGTTCTCTTCGTCCCTCACCCTTGGTACCGACTTTGCCGACATAATTGATAGGATATCCTCTGACATGCCTTGTTATCATGACTGTGCAAAATATCACCGCCCTTTCTACTTTTAGCCCACATGGTGGGCTCATAACCCACTGTTCCAACGGTCAGATTTCAAACTCACACGACAACTTTACTTGGGTTTCAAGCAAAGCTGACTTGCCCGACTCTGGACAAGATTCGCTCTCAAAGTCCTCACTCGAAGACATAGGTTTTGTTTAAAGCATCACTTCAGTCATTCTGACTGGTTCTCTTGGACCCCACTTAATAGTACGGTGGTTCCTATGACTCAACACAGAAGAAAGAGAACTATGAAAGATCTAAGTCTTCGAGCTCCATAGGCTTCATGTGGTGTCTTCTCTTGTCATAGTCTTCAATGTTAGTATCTTCATATACCACCTTTGACTTCAATGTCTTCATACATTTTTAGGGGTCATCTCTGGTAGGAAAACCGAATCAATGAGGGACTTCTACCTGTGTTATCCTACAATTCTCACAAACACATTAGTCCCTCAACTAGGTTTGTCGTCAATACTCCAAAACCAACTAGGGGTGGCACTAGATGCACTTACAAGGAGCTCGATGAAGATCTTGTCCTTTGTGTCGTTTCGTTCTAGTTGATCAGTAGTGGAGCCCAGTTGGGGTCGATCGGGGACCGTGTCGCATTTGGGGTTCTTCTTTTATTTTGGTTCCGTAGTCGGACCTTGATTGTATCTGGTTGATGTAATGCTTTATTCATGTAATTGTGTGAAGTGGCGATTGTAAGCCAACTATGTATCTCTTTCCCTTATGTATTACATGGGTTGTGTGAAGATTACCTCACTTGCGACATTGCTTTCAATGTGGTTATGCCTCTAAGTCGTGCATCGGCACGCGGGAGATATAGCCGCATCGAGGGCGTTACACGGATGGTCATCGCGGGGAATATCTAAGGATTCCCTTGCGCGTTCGAGCTGCTTCCATATCACCAGTCCTGGTCTGCACAAAGTTGAACCTACAAACAAAATGTAAGAAATGCTTGTGTGCCCCAGAGCAGTTGAGCTGCGGTGTGTGGCCTGTCTTGGCTTTTGCCGGAGTGTTTAATTGAGCTCTGGACGAGCCGGGCTATCCTGCCGTGAAGTAGTTCGAAGTCCTTCGGTGTCCAGAAGTCGGGCCGTCGACTCGAGGTTCGGTTGGAAGGTGCCATTTGTAGCTTCTACTGTTAAAGCAGCGGTATACTCCTTGGTGCCGAGGGAAAGTTCGGCCTTTCCATTAACCATGATGACGCCGCGCGGACCAGGCATCTTGGTAGGCATAATGTGGCACCGCGTTGAATCAAGCGAACGCGGTTCGTCCGAGCAGTGCCTGATAATCACTGCGAAAGGGGACGATATCGAAGATTAACTCTTCGGCATGGTAATTGTCTGGTGATCCGAAGACTACCTCAAGGGCGATGGAGCCTGTACAGCTGGCGTCCACACCTGGTATAATACCTCTGAAGGTGGTTATAGTGGGCTTGATCACCGAATGATCGATGCCCATCTTGCACACCGTGTCCTGGTAAAGCAGGTTTAGACTGCTACCTCCGTCCATAAGGACTCGTGTGAGGTGGAACCCGTCAATTATTGGGTCGAGGACTAATGCGACTGGATTGCGCTGATTGGTGTTAAATGGACGATCCGTGCGGTTGAAGGTGATCGGCCCTAGTTTATATTGTGGGACGAGTGGTTCCGTTAAGTCGACATCCCTAAGGGCATGCGTCCGGTCCGGGTTGGGAGTGTAGGTGCCGTTTACCACGTTCACCGTTTGGATCTGTGGGGAAATTTCTTTTGCCCTCCTGTACTCGGTGATCTGGGCTCCTCGTCGCCATCGTTGCTTTGAGACCCCCTTATCTTTGTTTTTGGCACCTGACCTGCCGGCTTGTTTGAAGACCCAGCATTCTCTGTTGGTATGATTGGCCGGTGTTCCTGGGGTGCCATGAATTTGGCATGGGCGGTCGAGTATGCGGTCTAGACTGGACGGACCCGAATTGTCATTTTTGAGTGGCCCATTCCGCTGACTGGACTTAGAGCCACTAAATCCGGCATTGACTGCCGTATCTTTGGTGTTTTCACCATTTTTGCGGCACTTGTGTTTGTTGCGTCGGGGTTTGCCGTTGCTATCTTTGGCTTATGATGTGCCAGGGTTGCTTGTTGTGTTGTTGCTACGGGCCAACCAGCTATCTTCGCCCGCGCAAAAGCAGGTCATGAGTGTCGTGAGGGCTGCCATGGATTTTGGCTTTTCTTGGCCGAGATTGTTTAAAGGCCGCTAGGGCTTCGGCATCCGGACAGTCGACAATTTGGTTCTTTTTAGTTAGGAACTGAGTCTAGAATTTCCTGGCTGACTCTCTGGGTTGTTGTGTTATGTGACTTAAATCGTCAGCATCCGGTGGTCGCACATAAGTGCCCTGGAAGTTGTCCAGGAATGCGTCTACCAGGTTCTCCCAACTTCTGATGGAGTTTGCCGGCAAGCTATTCAGCCAATGCCGAGTCAGCCCCTTGAGTTTTAGCGGGAGATACTTGATGGCGTGTAGATCATCCCCGTGGGCTATGTGAATGTGGAGGAAGAAATCCTCTATCCATACCGTGGGGTCTGTAGTGCCGTCGTATGATTCAATATTCACGGGTTTAAACCCTTCTGGGAATTCATGATCCATTACTTCATCAGTGAAGCATAGGGGGTGTGCGGCGCCTCTGTGCCGGGCTATATCACGATGCAGTTCATACGAGTATTGTCTGTTGTATTCGGCCCGGCCGGATTTGCTTTTAGTATATCCGGCGTGACGGTCGTCGTCACACGTTGGGGCGCGCCCCCGTGATCCGTAGATCGATCTTTTATGTCCTGATTTGTTTTCCAATACTTCTCGTAGGTCCTGCGTGTTACCCCGGGCCTTGGTATTTTTGTTTAACTGGCGACGGGGTGAGGGCTGGACTTCGGCCTGATATGCCGCTTTGTCTCGGCTACGAGGTGGTCGGTCAGCCGCATCATACGCTGGGAGCGTAGGCTTTAATGCTTCCTCCTCGAGTTGGGGTAGCGACCTGCGTTTTGGGTAACTTTTGGTTGGGCGCTCGAGTTCGTATTCCTCGGCTGTCAGCACCTCGGTCCATCTATCCGCTAGCAGATCTTGATCAGCTTGAAGCTACTGTTGCTTTTCTTCAGGCTTTTGGCTGTGGCTATAAGTCGGCGCCTGAAGCACTCCTGCTCGACGGGATCCTCAGGCACGATAAATTCTTCGTCGCCAAGGCTCACCTCGTCAACGGAGAGGGGCATGTAATTGTCATCCTCTGATTCTCCGTCTGCCGCCTGTTCCTTAGGGCTAGCTTGCCCATCCTCCCGCTCAAAGCCTGGATGGAGGGGATTGTCTTCATCTTCGGCACTGTCTGCAGCGTTATTGACTCTTGTGCCGGTATCGCTGCTTTTGCTATGGCGGGGCTTAGAGCGGCGCCGATGACGCCGATGCTTAGATTGCTTCCCGAGGGGATTATCCTCCGTTTCCTTGTTGCCATCGCTTTCTTTGGGGGTGTCCACCATGTATATATATCATATGATGAGGTGGCTGTCCAGCGCCCTGTGGGCGGTGGTTCCTGTTCTTCTCCTGCATCGTCGTCCATACCGCCGATGTCTTCGGAGCCGAAATCAAGCATGTCGGTTAAGTCGTCGACAGTGGCTATTAAGTGGGTGGTGGGTGGGGAATGAATTTCTTCGTCGTCCGCTTCCCACTCAAGCCAGACATAGTTCGGCCAAGGGTCTCCTGACAAGGAGAGAGACCTCAATGAATTTAGCAAGTCGCCCAAGGGCGAGTGCTGAAAGATATCCGCGGAGATAAACTCCATGATCGGTGCCCAATCAGATTCGATAGGCACAGACGCAGGCGGTTCGGAGCCCATGGCCGGGGATGAATCCGAGGATCCGGCAACACAAATCTCGTAGGAGGTGAAGTCAGTATTCGGCTCTATCGCCGCTGAGTGTGCGGCCTCTATGGCGGGGTCCATCCACCCGTCCTCGGACGGCGCGATCTACTCCGGATCAAGGGCCGGAGTTGCCACAGGTGTGATCTCCCGAACACTGTCCGGCGACAGAGCTAAGTCATGCTCGTCGTGACTATGCGGCGCACCTAACACTAGTTCAAATCCGTCGAAGATCAAGTCTTTGTGGATGTCAGCATTATAGTTTAAGTTTCCAAACCTGATCTGACGACCAGGGGCATAGCTCTGGATCTGCTCCAGATGGCCAAGCGAGTTGGCCCGCAGTACGAAGCCGCCGAATATGAAGATCTGTCAGGGGAGAAAAACCTCACCCTGGATCGCATCGTTGTCGATGACCGAAGGAGCCAGCAAGCCTTATGGTGACGACACAGTGGAACTCTCAATGAAAGCACCAATGTCGGTGTCAAAACCGGCGGATCTCGGGTAGGGGGTCCCGAACTATGCGTCTAAGGCGGATGGTAACAGGAGGCAGGGTACACAATGTTTACCCAGGTTCGGGCCCTCTCGATGGAGGTAATACCCTACTTCCTGCTTGATTGATCTTGATGATATGAGTATTACAAGAGTTGATCTACCACGAGACCGTAGAGGCTAAACCCTAGAAGCTAGCCTATGATTATGATTGTTGTTGTCCTACGGACTAAACCCTCTGGTTTATATAGACACGGGAGGGGGCTAGGGTTACACAGAGTCGGTTACAAGGGAGGATATCTACATATCCGAATCGCCAAGCTTGCCTTCCACGCAAAGGAGAGTCCCACCCGAACACGGGACAAAGTCTTCAATCTTGTATCTTCATAGTCCAACAGTCTGGCCAAAATATATAGTCCGGCAGTCCGAGGACCCCCTAATCCAGGACTCCCTCAGGCGCCGCCCCCTTTCCCCTAGTCCAATTCGGACCCATGGGGGGCTCCTTCCCTTTGGCTTGCCTCCTATATTCCCGTATGGCCCAATAAGGCCCAATACTTCTCCCGGCGAATTCCCGTAACTCTCCGGTACTCCGAAAAATACCCGAATCACTCGGAACCTTTCCGATGTCCGAATATAGCCTTCCAATATATCGATCTTTACCTCTCGAACATTTCGAGACTCCTAGTCATGTCCCCGATCTCATCCGGGACTCCAAACAACCTTCGGTACATCAAATCACATAACTCATAATATAAATCGTCATCGAACGTTAAGCGTGCGGACCCTACGGGTTCGAGAACTATGTAGACATGACCGAGACACATCTCCGGTCAATGATACCTCACTGGATGCTCATAATCCAAAGCCTGGCATAAATGTGCACAAATGTTTTGGTGCCGGGACATCGAAACACCTTGACTCCATTTGTTGTAGGAAATCCCAAGGAGTTAAAAAGGAATAAATATTTTATCCATAAACTTGAATGATTCCATCAGAATCATATAAATTAAAGACTACATTTGTCAACATATATTTGTTCTCAAATTGCTAAAACCTTTTGGGCCCAGAACCAAAATCCATGGTAGAGTGCCTCTTGCACTCATATTGGTTCACATAAAAGGAAGAAAGTAATGAAGAATAGCACTCGCTCAACAAATGAGTGGTATTTACTACAGTAATACCTACTCCTCATAAGTATCTTCCATATGGAATACTAAAAACTTCTCATTCATAGACAAAGTCAACGAGGTGGTGAGAAAGCGGGGCTTGTAGCAAAAGGGTTCACGTAGAGACCCGACATAAATTATGTAACATACTCTCTTGGTATAAGTGGAATTATGTTTCGATACTAAATATCATTGGTAATAAAAATAATAATGTTATCCATGCAGTTGATGGATGAAGTGGCTACATACTCATATGAGTCACTTATTTTGAAATCTCTATTGAAGTCCCTGAAGGGCTTATACTTCAAAATCCAAGCAAATCGCAACAAGTTTTGTGTAAAACTTCATAAGTCACTCTATGACTTGAAATAGTCAAAAATCATAGGGTACTACCGACTAAATGAGTTCCTTCTTCAAAAGGATTACTCGAATAATCATGATTGTTTATGTGTTTTAATAAAGAAAGTAGAAATTTTATTTCCTTACATCACCTCAGTGTATAATGATGATTTCATCATCAATGTCTCTAAAGGACCTAAAAATACATGAAATCATCTCAAGACGGAAAATTTGGATTCAACCAAATTTAGCAGCTTACAACTTGAGCATTCTCTCAAGAATACATATATCAGTCTACATATATCCAAAACATATACGAGAAGTTCAATGTGGATATATCATATCAATAAAAGGCATGTAATATGGTCATACTACCCCTGATAGGGTACAAATCCATTCATGCCTA
Source organism: Triticum urartu (assembly GCF_056163025.1). Lineage (NCBI taxonomy): Eukaryota > Viridiplantae > Streptophyta > Magnoliopsida > Poales > Poaceae > Triticum > Triticum urartu. Next base: position 477,683,102 of record NC_141875.1, on the reverse strand, counting down.
GGGGTGTTAATGAAGTGATATGAGGACCTAAAGTTCTATATCTCACTAATGTCAAAGCACTCATATAATTGCAAATTACATCAGGCCTGACACTATATTTGCTATCTTTGTTCAGAGTGCAACCCCCAACAAAAGGTATAGGGTCGATATAAGAAATATCAGCTTATATACCAAGCTCACAATAAATCTTGGATATTTTCATCAGGAAATACAATATATGGCCATGATATGATATAATGATATTGGCTCTTTCTTCGATCCCAATAATGCCATATCAATGACTGAATTTGCTGGAATAGCGTTCATATGGAAGTCATCTAAACGAGCTTTAATGGCTATTTCCAGTTATCATTCTGACATAATTGCTTTTCTAAAAGCATTGAGAAATATGCATGGCTTAGCAGAATGATTAGCCACACTCATAATCATGTGGTTGAGATTCAGCAGAATCACATAACTTGATTTATCAATACGCTACCACTTGTGTTACTCAAAAACTACAGGTTATATGAAGAGCAATATCGTAAAGTACATTGCTCAAAAATTACTTATCCTCATGAATTATAGAAAGTGAGGAAACAATATGCAACCAACATACTTTGAAAATCCTACAGATTATTCACAATGTCATGATCATGTCAATGAAATTGGTATGAGACATCCTCCGGATTCCAAAGTTCAGGGGGTGTTGAGGATATAACTATTAGGTATGACCCGGCCAGTAGGGGCCGGGTTATACCTAAGACGATTCATGAAGCCCAAGACAGCTCTGGAAGATGGCGGTTCAGCCAAGGTCCCAAGGCCCAAAGGCGACTCTTGGCCCATAGAGATAAACCGCCATATGTACGTAACTTGTATTGTAAGGCAGGGGTAGTTAGAGACTGAGCCGGACACTGTTTATAAGCCGGCCGAGACTCTGTAAGACGCGGGGCATCAACCTCTGTATATAAACGGACGACCCGATGGTGGTTCAAGGACAAGTAACAACAGATTGAAAGCTAGGTCAAGAGGATTCGCTACCTAGTAATCGAAACATAAGCAATACCACCTCAAACTGGATTAGGCCTTTACCTTCACCGCAAGGGGCCAAACCAGTATAAACCCTCGTTTCCTTTGTCCCGTATTAACCCCTTTAAGCTTCCTAGTTGCGATGGCTCCATGCTTAAGTCCTTTCACTAGGACATCTGCCATGACAATTCCACGATGGCGCCCACCATGGGGCCAGCGCACAGTGGATTTGATTTCTTGAAGGGCAGCTTTGAAGGGCTCAAGGGATACGCTGTCGGCCGGATGACCAAGAGTCGTCGCGGCAAGCTCTACATCGATGACGCAGGCTGGGGCCCCGACGCCGGCTCAATTGAGTACGGGTACCGGGTCCCCTTCGGCGGAATCCATGTCCTCATCGGCCAGATCGGCGAGCCAGGCCCTGAGCCGGGCATCTGCACCGACATCATCAAGACGGCTCAGCGTGCGAGACCTGCCCGGGCTCAGCCCGCCATGAAGCGTGCCTTTGTGGGATGCATCCATGGAGGGGAATTTTCTGAAGGATCTGTGTCTGGCGGTGAGACGGCCATCTACCCTGATGGTGAGTCGTCCACAGGTGAGACAGATTCATTGTATCAGTTACAAGACGGTGGGCTTAGGGGCTGTTCCGATGGCAGCAATATTCCGGACCCCTTTGAGCCGCCAAGCAGAGTGGGGATCTTCATGGCTGGCACGCAAGCCGGTCAAAACTCTACGGCTGCGGCAGCGATAACCTCCAGGTCAGCAGGAGCCGGGACAGGAGGCCCTGCGCGCCCGCCGGCTCAGGTGCTGATGGATCTCATGGATAGGATGACAGCCCTGTTAACCGCCGTGGTTAATCCGGTGGATCAGGCTCAACATGATGCAGAAGTGGCACGGTTACGTGAGGAGGTAGCACAAGCCAAGGAAAACCTAGCAGCAGAGGACGTCAGGATGGCTGCAGAGCAGGCGGCTTTGGATGCTCGAGCTCAACAGATTCAATCAGAGGCTTTCCAACATACGATGAATCTGAACGCATCAAATAAGGTCATGAGGAGAAGGCACCAGAAGGCTCAATCACGTCTGCCTCCGGCTTATGATCCTCGAAACCTCTTCTGCACACCTGGTGTCGGCCCTAGTAACCCACTGGAGGTAAATCGGGTTACAACGCCCGGGACTAGGACGCCGGTTCAGCCCCGGGTGATGGAGCCTCCTCGCATGAATACTGCACCACCTCATTATGTACCAACACCACCGGGTCATTTTTCTAACCCTTTGGAGAACCTGATCAATGCGTCGGTGCGATTGGCGGCTCTCCCGGTGGAGGGCGACTCTCCGACGGCAATTGAAACACGAAGGGTTAGAGAACTTCTTCAGACGGCTCTGGCGCAGCAGGAGGCGTATTCTTATAGTCGAGACAGGATTCATTCGACCCCTCGCCCAAGCCGGAGCCCGAGTTATAGCAGACATATAGATTCAGCAGCCGTTTCAAGCAACACCCGGTGCCGTGACCAGCCGTGCGGGCATAACACGACGCGTGATGGAGCTCCTAACTTGGTCGATCAGGACAGGATATGCCAAGAGGCTGAGCGGGCGGCTCAGCAAGCGGCTGAGCAGGCGGCTCAGCAGGCAGCTTACCAGTCCTTTCCGGTTTATTCGACAACTTCTATTGAGGCAGGTGTGACCATAAGGACCGGAGGTGTCCCTTGTTTGGTACCGGCTCTACGTAATGAGCGTTTGCCCAAGGATTTCAAGGGGCCTCGAAAGGTGCCTAATTACACAGCCGACTTGCAGCTCGGGGCATGGACTGAAAGCTATGAGATGGCCATGGAACTACTGGAGGTCAGTGACGCGGCAATTGCTAAGTACTTCACCATGATGTTGGATGGAATGGCCCGCACTTGGTTGAAGGGGCTGCCACCTAATTCCATTGGTTCATGGGCAGAGTTAAAGGCCCAGTTTATTCAGAACTTCAAAGACACATGCAAGCAGCCCATATCAATTGTGGATTTGACTAATTGCAAGCAAGAAGAAGGTGAGTCCAGGACCCATTGGGTGCGCCGGGTCAAGGCCATAATACATTCATCTGATAAGATGGATGCCGGCTCTGCAGTCTTAATGTTGGAGAAGAATTGTTGTTTTACGCCTCTGAAACAGAAGCTGGGGTGGCTCAAGCGCGATTGTAACGGCATGGGCCAGCTAATGGCGGCTCTGGTCAAGTACGCCGACTCTGATAGTACCAAGGATCCCGAGTCTGATGATGATAAGACAGGGAAGGGAAAGAAGAACAGCAATGCCAAGGGTCATCAACATAACCCGGCGAATCAAGGAGGCAATAAACGTAAGGCTGATGGTAGCCCGGAGTTTGTGGCTAACACCAATGCACAGGGCAACAATCAACGACGTAAGGGGAGACCGCCTCCTCGGTCCGGCGGGTCAGGTCCCACTCTTGAGCAGTTGCTCAATGAGCCATGTCCTAGGCACGATACTTAGCAGAAACCGGCCACTCACCTATGGAAGGACTGTATGATCACGAAGGCTTTCAAGAACTCTAACATGTTCGACGTCAACCATGGGCCAGGCGGCGGCTCAGGTGGCGGCGGTTTTCATGGCCTGGGCGGCGGTTCAAATTCCGGCTTTCATGGCTCTCAAGGAAATCAAGGTGGTTATAATCAGCAATCTGGCCAGGGAGGTCAGCAGCAGCAGCAATCTGGTTATCAGAGCAATCCAAAGCAGCTGAATTGTGGAAAGTATCATGTGTTCACCACCAGTTTGTGCAAACAAGACCTGAAACTTCATAAAAGGGCTGTGAACGCTGTTGAGCCGGCAGTTCCTCGTTATTTGAGATGGTCGGAGCAGCCTATTCTATGGAGTACGGAAGATCACCCTCCCCGGATTGACAATCCGGGTCACTTGGCCTTGGTGGTGGCACCTCAGGTTGGTGGATATAAATTCACTAAGGTGCTCATGGACGGAGGCAGTAGCATCAACATCCTCTATTATGAGACTTACCGTCGTATGGGGTTGACTGATAAGAATCTTAAGACGTCCAACACTGTTTGCCATGGAGTGGTGCCTGGTAAATCAGCATACCCAGTGGGTAAGATTGAACTAGAAGTAGCCTTTAGAGATGAGCATGATTCTAGGGCTGAGAAGTGAACTTTTGAAGTGGTCAAAATCAAGAGCCCATATCATGCCCTATTTGGACGGCCGGCTTATGCGAAGTTCATGGCGCGGCCGTGTTATGTTTATTTGCAGCTCAAGATGCCGGATTATAAGGGCACCATCACAGTGCACGGGAGTCGGAAGATAGCCTTGGAATGTGAGGAAGGTGATGCTGCTTACGCTGAATCTATGTGTGCCACAGAGGAGTTGAAGTTCTATAAGGACAATGTTGACCCGGCGGACATGGCGTCTTTAAAGAAGCCAACCACAGAACATGAGCCGGTGCTGAAGTTTAAATCAGCTGATGATACCAGGCTTGTCAATTTTGTTCCAGGCGACTCATTTAAGCAGTTCAGTATCAGTGCCAATATGGTTCCCAAATAGGAAAGCACGCTCATCGAGTTCGTCCGTGAGAACAAGGACATTGCATGGAAACCTTTTGACATGCCAGGTGTACCGAGAGAACTCGCTGAGCACACTCTCAATATTGATCCAAAGTTTAAGCCGGTCAAGCAGTTTCTTCGGTGGTTTAATGAGGAGAGGCATAAGGCCATTGGTGAGGAAGTGGCCCGGCTCTTGGCGGCCGGGTTCATTATTGAAGTTTTTCATCCATAGTGGTTGGCTAACCCGGTGCTTGTGCTTAAAAAGAACGGCACCTGGCGTATGTGGGTGGATTACACGGACTTAAACAAGGCTTGTCCGGCTGATCCTTTCGCTCTCCCTCGTATTGATCAAATCATTGATGCTACGGCGGGTTGTGAGCGTTTGAGATTTTTGGATGCTTATTCTGGTTATCATCAGATCAAGATGGCAGTTAAGGACCAGGAGAAGACGGCTTTTATTACTCCGTTTGGAGTCTTCTGCTATGTGTCTATGCCTTTTGGGCTTAAGAGTGCCCAGGCGACTTATCAGCGATGTGTGCAGAACTGTCTACACAGTTAGATTGGGCGCAATGTTCATGCTTATGTGGACGACATTATGGTGAAGTCCAGAGAGAAGGAGACCTTGATAGATGATTTGAAGGAAACCTTTGATAACCTCCGGGTCTACAAGATGATGCTTAACCCGGCCAAGTGTGTTTTTGGAGTGCCAGCGGGCAAGCTTTTGGGTTTTCTGGTTTCTAACAGAGGCATCGAGGCTAACCCGGAGAAGATCAAGGCGATCACTTCTTTGGCTAAGCCGGCGTGTATCAATGATGTTCAATGTTTGGTGGGTCGAATTGCCGCTTTAAGCCGGTTCATAAGCCGGTTAGGTGAGAAGGCCATACTGCTATATCTGATGATGAAGAAGACCGACGACTTTGTCTGGAGTGATGCTGCTAACACTGCCTTTGAATATTTGAAAAGACAGCTCGCTGAGCCGCCAGTCCTTGCTGCTCCCATTGATAAGGAGCCATTATTATTATATGTGGCTGCTAACACACGTGCTGTCAGTGTGTCCATTGTGGTAGAGCGCAAAGAGGCCGGCAAGGAATATCCGGTTCAACGGCTGGTTTACTACGTCAGTGAGGTGCTTATTGAGTCCAAGCAAAGATATCCACACTGGCAGAAGCTCGTCTATGGGGTGTTCATGGCAAGCCGGAAGCTTAAGTAATACTTCCAGGGTCATCCCATCACTATGGTTAGTTCTGCCCTTTTAGGAGATATCATTCAAAATAGAGAAGCCACAGGACGAGTCGCCAAGTGGGCCATTGAACTTGGGCCTCGTGGTTTGAAGTATGTGCCACGCACCGCTATCAAGTCTCAAGCATTGGTGGACTTCATCAACGATTGGACAGAGCTGCAGATGCCTGAAGAGAAGCCGTATAACTCATATTGGACTATTCATTTTGATGGGTCCAGGCAATTAGAGGGCTCGGGGGCTGGAGTTGTTTTAGCTTCCCCTCGAGGTGACAAATTTTGTTATGTGCTACGGTTGATGTTTCCCTATACTAATAATGCAGTTGAGTACGAGGCCTTGCTCCATGGTCTTCGGATTGCTAAGGAGATGAGCTTAAGCCGGGTAAGGTGCTTTGGCGACTCATATTTGGTGGCTCAACAAGTATCAGGCAAGTGGGATTCCAAGGATCCTCTCATGGCGGCTTATCGCCGTGAAGTTGATGCCATTGCTGGACACTTCAAGGGTTACCAAGTGGAGCACATTGATCACAGAAAGAATGAGGCAGCTGATGCTTTAAGTCGGCTGGGGTCTCAGCATAAGCCGGTGCCACCTAATACTTTCTTAGATATTCTGCATAACCCTTCTATCAAGTTGCCCATAGAGGAAGACTTGGACGTTCCAGACCTGGAAGCACAATTGGTGGCGCGTCATCCCATATTGGACAGTGCCATATTTGGCTTACATGACCCGGGGCGAGTTGCCTGAGGATGAAACTTTGGCTAGATAGATAATCCGACGGTCTAAGTCAATGACAATTGCCAATGGTGAGTTGCATCACCGCAGCGTCACTGGGGCGTTTCAATGTTGTGTCTCTCCTGAGGAAGGTCAAGAAATTCTTTGTGAGATCCATGAAGGAGATTGCGGCCATCATGCCGGTTCAAAGTCTCTTGTGGCCAAAGCTTTCCGTCATGGTTTTTATTGGCTGACGGCTCACGCTGATGTGGAGGATCTAGTCAGTAAATGTGATGGTTGCCAGAAATTCTCATGACAGGCTCACATGCTGGCTCAAGAATTGAGGATGGTTCCAATTACTTGGTCGTTTGCAGTCTGGGGGCTTGACATGGTTGGGCCTTTCAAAAGGTCCAAAGATAAAAAGACACACCTTCTGGTGGCAGTTGATAAATTCACAAAGTGGGTTGAGGCAGAGCCGGTCAGTAAGTGTGATGCAGCCACGGCGGTTCAATTCATGACAAAGGTGATTTTTCGATTTGGATTTCCACACAGCATTATAACTGACAATGGTACTAATCCGTCCAAGGGCGCCATGGAAGAGTTCTGTCAATGTGAGCATATCCGGCTCGATGTTTCATCAATAGCTCACCCCCAATCCAATGGTCAAGCTGAAAGAGCCAATCGGGAAATCTTGAAAGGAATCAAGCCCCGGCTTATGTTTCCTTTACAACGGACGCCGGGTTGTGGGTGGAGGAATTACCCTCTGTGATATGGAGCATCAATACTACCCCTAACAGGTCTACGGGTTATACGCCTTTCTTCATGGTTTACGGAGCAGAGACGGTTCTACCTAGTGACATCCGTCATGACTCGCCTCGCGTGGCGGCTTACGTTGAAGCTGATAATGAACAAGCCCCTCAGGATGCACTTGACCTGTTAGATGAGAAGCGTGACTTGGCAGCAGCACGTTCAGCGATTTACCAACAGGACCTGCGCCGTTATCATAGCCGCCGGGTTAAGTGCAGAACCTTTCAAGAAGGTGACTTGGTGCTCCGGCTCATCCAGGATCAAACTGATGCACACAAGTTATCCCCACCATGGGAAGGGTCCTTTGTGGTTAGTAAAAACTTACACAACGGGTCATACTACCTCATCGATGTTCGAGAGCACAAAGACTCACGTAAGTCGGAGGAAGAGACCCGCCGGCCGTGGAATATCGCTCATCTTTGGCCTTACTATACTTGAGCCACCGGCTCTCATGATGTACATATTTTGACGATGTATATATTATGATAAGTAATAAAATAGGACCTCTGTCCTTTTCATCTTCAATGCTCATATATCTTTATCTTCATAAATTCAAATGGCCAATTGGGGGTGATCATATTCGAATCCAGCTTCAACCCTTTGGTCTGGCTTATGATCGTGTTCGAATCTAGCCGTTAAAACTCATGATCACTAGGGGGCTTCATGTTCAAACATAGGTCGTATTCGAACCAAAGAGAACATAGCTGTCGGTACCCTCTTGATCGGCACAATGCCAAACTCACTAGGGGGCTTATTGATCGTATTCGAATCATAGCTTAACCCCTTTTGGGTCCGACTTTGATCGTATTCGAATCAGAGTCGTTAAAAAACTCTTAAGATCATTTGGGCGCTTCCTGTTCAAACATAGGTGGTATTCGAACCAAAGAGAACATAGCTATCGGTACCCTCTTGATCGGCGCAACGCCAAAGCCACTGGGGGCTACATGATCGTATTCGAATCCTAGCTTAACCCCTTTGGTCCGGTTTACTGATAGTATTTGAATCAGAAGCCTCAAATATGTCTTTCTATCTTGCTTAAGTTTTTTGGAAACAATCTTTGTTTTTGGCTTGAGGCTTTTTTGTCCAGATCTAAGTATAAGTATGGTTTAAATTTAACCCGGCTTGGTTTTGGAAGATAAGTCGCCAGCGTATGACGATCATCATATAGGTGGAAGTGTTGGCTTCTAAAGGATTGGGTTATCACCTTTACTGTTCAGGCCACATGAATAGGCAGTACAAATTCAAAATCACAGGTATGATATTATAGTTGTATTTCAAAGCTATAATTCGTAAACAGGCTTATTTGTGTCTCTTCTTTCAATATTAATGGTTGTACATAAGATATTATGACCCGCCTTGCGGTAAGCCGCCAAGGGTTCTTGTGATCTATTTCTGTGTAAACAATAGTTCAAAGACTTTCTTATGCATAACAAAAACAGATGGTAAGTTTAAACAGGGAGAGCATAAAGCGGCGGTTTAACAGTGTTGAGAATCAAAACATGCACGATGGCATGACAAAGCAAAGTCATTTCTACCCTATTACATGACTCGCCGAGTCCAAATGATTAAAACATTTTCCAGCAAGGTACAAATATGAGCCGCCCGGCAGGTCAATTTTCTTGTTGGCCTGAAGCTTCCGGACCAACCCTTTCCGCTCCTCCGTCCTATTCCCTGTCCTGGAAGGTTGATGATGACCAGTCAATGCCATTCAAAGCTTCAAATTCAGCTTCATCATCAAATAGTCCGGCCGGGTCAACTTCAGGGACGAAGGTATGCTTACGGATTGGAGGGATCAGGCTGGTCACTTTATAATGCGATGTTGGAATCCTTCGATTTTCCGCGTCGTAACCCGACTGGTACTTGGTGAGATCCGCGTCATCAGCAATTGATGTCTACTACACAACCTTCTTCTTGTAGACGTTGTTGGGCCTCCAAGTGCAGAGGTTTGTAGGACAGTAGCAAATTTCCCTCAAGTGGATGACCTAAGTTTTATCAATCCGTAGGAGGCGTAGGATGAAGATGGTCTCTCTCAAGCAACCCTGCAACCAAATAACAAAGAGTCTCTTGTGTCCCCAACACACCCAATACAATGGTAAATTGTATAGGTGCACTAGTTCGGCGAAGAGATGGTGATACAAGTGGTATATGGATAGTAGATAATAGTTTTTGTAATCTGAAAATATAAAAATAGCAAGGTAATGAATGCTAAAAGTGAGCGTAAACGGTATTGCAATGCGTTGAAACAAGGCCTAGGGTTCATACTTTTGCTAGTGTAAGTTCCCTCAACAATGATAACATAATTGGATTACATAACTATCCCTCAACATGCAACAAAGAGTCACTCCAAAGTCACTAATAGCGGAGAACGAACGAATAGATTATGGTAGGGTACGAAACCACCTCAAAGTTATTCTTTCCAATCAATCCATTGGGCTATTCCTATAAGTGCCACAAACAGCCCTAGAGTTCGTACTAGAATAACACCTTGAGACACAAATCAACCAAAACCCTAATGTCACCTAGATACTCCAATGTCACCTCAAGTATCCGTGGGTATGATTATACGATATGCATCACACAATCTCAGATTCATCTATTCAACCAACACAAAGGACCTCAAAGAGTGCCCCAAAGTTCTACCGGAGAATCACGACGAAAACGTGTGCCAACCCCTATGCATAGGTTCATGGGCGGAACCCGCAAGTTGATCACCAAAACATACATCAAGTGAATCACGTGGTATCCCATTGTCACCACAGATACGCACGACAAGACATACATCAAGTGTTCTCAAATCATTAAAGACTCAATCCGATAAGATTACTTCAAAGGGGAAACTCAATTCATTACAAGAAAGAAGAGGGGGGAGAAACATAGGATCCAACTATAATAGAAAAGCTCGCGATACATCAAGATCGTGCCAAATCAAGAACACGAGAGAGAGAGAGATCAAACACATAGCTACTGGTACATACCCTCAGCCCCGAGGGAGAACTACTCCCTCCTCGTCATGGAGAGCACTGGGATGATGAAGATGGCCACCGGAGAAGGATTGCCCCCTCCGCCAGGGTGCCGGAACGGGTCTAGATTGGTTTTCGGTGGCTACAGAGGCTTCTGGCGGCGGAACTCCCGATCTATTGTGTGTTCTGGAAGTTTTAGGGTATGACGATATATATGGGTGCAGGAAGTATGTCGGAGGAGCCACGGGGGCCCCATGAGGCAGGGGGCGCCCCCTAGGGGGGTGGGCGCGCCTCCCACCCTCGTGGGAAGCCCGTTTCTCCCCTGACGTGCACTGCAAGTTCCCTGGGTTGCTTTCCTTCCAAAAATAACTTCTCCAGTTGATTTCATTCCATTTCGACTTCGTTTGATATTCCTTTTCTTCGAAACACTGAAATAGGTATAAAACAACAAATCTGGGCTGGGCCTCCGTTTAATAGGTTAGTCCCAAAAATAATATAAAAGTGGAAAATAAAGCCCAATATTGCCCAAAACAGTAGATAATATAGCATGGAGCAATCAAAAATTATAGATACGTTGGAGACGTATCAAGCATCCCCAAGCTTAATTCTTGCTCGTCCTCGAGTAGGTAAATGATAAAAAGATAATTTTTGATGTGGAATGCTAGTTGGCATAATTTCAATGTAATTCTTCTTACTTGTGATATGAATATTCAGATATGAAAGATTCAAGACAAAAGTTCATGTTGACATAAAAATAATAATACTTCAAGCATACTAACCAAGCAATTATGTCTTCTCAAAATAACATGGCCAAAGAAATTTATCCCTACAAAATCATATAGTCTGGCTATGCTCTATCTTCACCACACAAAATATTTAAAATCATGCACAACCCCGATGACAAGCCAAGCAATTGTTTCATACTTTTGATGTTCTCAAACTTTTTCAATCTACACGCAATACATGAGCGTGAGCCATGGACATAGCACTATAGGTGGAATAGAATGGTGGTTGTAGAGAGGACAAAAAGGGAGAAGATAGACTCACATCGACTAGGCGTATCAACGGGCTATGGAGATGCCCATCAATAGATATCAATGTGAGTGAGTAGGGATTGTCATGCAATGGATGCACTAGAGCTATAGGTATATGAACACTCAACAAAAGAAACTAGTGGGTGTGCATCCAACTCACCTGCTCACGAAGACCTAGGGCATTTTGAGGAAGCCCATCATTGGAATATACAAGCCAAGTTCTACAATGAAAGATTCCCACTAGTATATGAAAGTGACAACATAGGAGACTCTCTATCATGAAGATCATGGTGCTACTTTGAAGCACAAGTGTGGTAAAAGGATAGTAGCATTGTCCCCCCTTTTTTGGCCTTTATTTTTTATTTGGCCTTTCCTTTTTTATGGCCTTTCTCTCTTTTTTTGGGACAATGCTCTATTGAATGATGATCATCACACTTCTATTTATTTGCAACTCAATGATACAACTCGATACTAGAACAAAGTATGACTCTATATGAATGCCTCCGGCGGTGTACCGGGATATGCAATGAATCAAGAGTGACAAGTATGAAAGAATCATGAACAGTGGCTTTGCCACAAATACTATGTCAACTACATGATCATGCTAAGCAATATGACAATGATGAATGTGTCATGATGAACAGAATGGTGGAAAGTTGCATGACAATATATCTCGGAATGGCTATGGAAATGCCATAATAGGTAGGTATGGTGGCTGTTTTGAGGAAGGTATATGGTGGGTTTATGGTACCGGCGAAAGGTGCGCGGTACTAGAGAGGTTAGCAAAGGTGGAAGGGTGAGAGTGCGTATAATCCATGGACTCAACATTAGTCATAAAGCACTCATATACTTATTGCAAAAATCTACAAGTTATCAAAGCAAAGTATTACGCGCATGCTCCTAGGGGGATAGATTGGTAGGAAAAGACCATCGCTCATCCCCGACCGCCACTCATAAGGAAGGCAATCAATAAATAAATCATGCTCCGACTTCATCACATAACGGTTCACCATACGTGCATGCTACGTGAATCACAAACTTCAACACAAGTATCTCCCAAATTCATAACTACTCAACTAGCATGACTCTAATATCACCATCTCCATATCTCAAAACAATTATCAAGTATCAAACTTCTCATAGTATTCAACACACTCATAAGGAAGTTTTATTATTCCTGAATACCTAGCATATTAGGATTTTAAGCAAATTACCATGCTATTTAAGACTCTCAGAATGATATAAGTGAAGCATGAGAGTTCATCTATTTCTTCAAAATAAAACTACCACCATGCTCTAAAAGATATAAGTGAAGCACTAGAGCAAATGACAAACTATTCCGAAAGATATAAGTGAAGATCAATGAGTAGTCAAATAATTATGCAACTATGTGAAGACTCTCTAACATTTAATAATTTCAGATCTTGGTATTCTATTCAAACAGCAAGCAAAGCAAAATAGAATGACATTCTAAGAATGGCAAACATCATGTGAAGAAGCAAAAACTTAGGATCAACCGAAACTAACCGATAATTGTTGAAGAAGAAAGGTGGGATGCCAACCGGGGCATCCCCAAACTTAGATGCTTGAGACTTCTTGAAATATTATCTTGGGATGCCTTGGGCATCCCCAAGCTTGAGCTTTTGTGTCTCCTTAATTCCTCTCATATCACGGTCTCCCTAAATCTCAAAAGCTTCATCCACACAAAACTCAACAAGGACTCGTGAGATAAGTTAGTATAAACCATTGCAAAAATCTTATCATACTTTACTGTAGCAAATCAATAAAATTATTATTCAACATTGCATACTAAATTCCTCTGCATATTTAATAGTCCTATCGTCAAATAGAATCATTAAAGAAGTAAACATATGCAAACAATGCAAACATAACAGCAATCTGCCTAAACAGGTTAGTCTGTAAAGAATGCTGCAACATCCATACTTCCCTAGATCCAAAAATTATGAAAGAAAATTCACACTGTAGTAAATTTATCAGAGCTTAATATGCAAAAGGTTTCAACATTTTATCACATTCTGACTTTTCTAGGGAATTATTGCAACAGCGGTAAACTTTCTGTTTTCAAACAGCAACATGAAGACTTGTAACATAGGCATAGTAAAGACTATCAATGCCACTTTTATTGGAATAAAAGATGCAAAACATTGTTATAAATAACAGCAAGCCGATCCTAACAAAATAAATTGACGCTCCAAGCAAAACACATATCATGCGGCGAATAAAAATATAGCTCCAAGTAAAGTTATCGATGAACGTAGACGAAAGAGGGGATGCCTTCCGGGGCATCCCCAAGCTTAGGCTCTTAGCTATCCTATAATATTACCTTGGGGTGCCTCGGGAATCCCCAAGCTTAGGCTCTTGCCACTCCTTATTCCATAGTCCATCAAATCCTTACCCAAAACTTGAAAACTTCACAACACAAAACTTAACAGAAAACTCGTAAGCTCCGTTAGTATAAGAAAGCAAATGACCATCATAAGGTACTGTAATGAACTCATTATTTATTTATATTGGTGTAATATATACTGTATTCCAACTTCTATATGGTTCATACCCTCCGATACTACTCATAGATTCATCAAAATAAGCAAACAACACATCAAAAACAGAATCTGTCAAAAACATAACAGTCTGTAGTAATCTGGATCAAACGTATACTTATGGAACTCATAAAATTCTCAAATAAATTGATGGACCTGAGGAATTTATCTATTAATCATCTTCAAAAAGAATTAACTAAATATCACTCTCCAAATAAAAATGGCAGCAATTCTCGTGAGCGCTAAAGTTTCTGTTTTTTACAGCAAGATCAACAAGACTTTCCCCAAGTCTTCCCAACGGTTTTACTTGGCACAAACACTAATTTAAAACATAAAAACTCAATCTTAACAGACGCTATATGAATTATTTATTACTAAACAGGAACAAAAACCAAGGAACTAAAATAAAATTGGGTTGCCTCCCAACAAGCGCTATCGTTTAACGCCCCTAGCTAGGCATGATAATGACAATGATGCTCACATAAAAGATAAGAATTGAAATATAAAGAGAGAACCATGAAGAATATGACTATCACATTTAATTCTAACCCACTCCCTATGCATAGGGATTTTGTGATCAAACAACTTATGAGAACAATAATCAACTAGCATAGGAGGGTAATGCAAGCAAAACTTCAAAACTTTAAGCACATAGAGAGGAAACTTGATATTATTGCAGTTCCTACAAGCATATGTTCCTCCCTCATAATAATTTTCAGTAGAATCATGAATTAATTCAACAATATAACCAGCACCTAAAGCATTCTTTTCATGATCTACAAGCATAGAAAATTTACTACTCTCCACATAGGCAAAAATTTTCTCATGAATAGTAGTGGGAGCAAACTCAACAAAGTAACTATCATGTGATTGAAAATTAAGATCAAGATGACAAGGTTCATTGTTATTATTATTATTTAAAGCATATGTGTCATCACAATAATCATCATAGATAGGAGGCATGCTTCCATCATAATAAATTTTCTCATCAAAACTTGGGGGATAAAAAATATCATCTTCATCAAACATAGCTTCCCCAAGCTTGTGGCTTTGCATATCATTAGCATCATGGATATTCAAGGAATTCATACTAACAACATTGCAATCATGCTCATCATCCAAATATTTAGTGCCAAACATTTTATAGATTTCTTCTTCTAGCACTTGAGCACAATTATCCTTTCCATCATACTCACGGAAGATATTAAAAAGGTGAAGCGTATGAGACAAACTCAATTCCATTTTTTTTATAGTTTTCTTTTATAAACTGAACTAGTGATACAACAAGAAACTAAAAGACTCGATTGCAAGATCTAAAGATATACCTTCAAGCACTCACCTCCCCGGCAACGGCGCCAGAAAAGAGCTTGATGCCTGCTACACAACCTTCTTCTTGTAGACGTTGTTGGGCCTCCAAGTGCAGAGGTTTGTAGGACAGTAGAAAATTTCCCTCAAGTGGATGACCTAAGGTTTATCAATCCGTAGGAGGTGTAGGATGAAGATGGTCTCTCTCAAGCAACGCTGCAACCAAATAACAAAGAGTCTCTTGTGTCCCCAACACACCCAATACAATGGTAAATTGTATAGGTGCACTAGTTCGGCGAAGAGATGGTGATACAAGTGGTATATGGATAGTAGATAATAGTTTTTGTAATCTGAAAATATAAAAACAGCAAGGTAACGAATGATAAAAGTGAGCATAAATGGTATTGCAAGGTGTTGAAACAAGGCCTAGGGTTCATACTTTCGCTAGTGTAAGTTCCCTCAACAAAGATAAGATAATTGGATCACATAACTATCCCTCAACATGCAACAAAGAGTCACTCCAAAGTCACTAATAGCGGAGAACGAACGAAGAGATTATTGTAGGGTACGAAACCACCTCAAAGTTATTCTTTCCAATCAATCCGTTGGGCTATTCCTATAAGTGTCACAAACAGCCCTAGAGTTTGTACTAGAATAACACCTTAAGACACAAGTCAACCAAAACCCTAATGTCACCTAGATACTCCAATGTCACCTCAAGTATCCGTGGGTATGATTATACGATATGCATCACACAATCTCAGATTCATCTATTCAACCAACACAAAGGACCTCAAAGAGTGCCCCAGAGTTCTACCGGAGAATCACGACGAAAACGTGTGCCAACCCCTATGCATAGGTTCATGGGCGGAACCCGCAAGTTGATCACCAAAACATACATCAAGTGAATCACATGGTATCCTGTGATGCCCCCGATTCAATCGTACACTAATCATACACGCAAACGTGTACGATCAAGATCAGGGACTCACGGGAAGATATCACAACACAACTCTACAAATAAAATAAGTCATACAAGCATCATATTACAAGCCAGGGGCCTCGAGGGCTCGAATTCAAGAGCTCGATCATAGACGAGTCAGCGGAAGCAACAATATTTGAGTACAGACATAAGTTAAACAAGTTTGCCTTAAGAAGGCTAGCACAAACTGGGATACAGATCGAAAGAGGCGCAGGCCTCCTGCCTGGGATCCTCCTAAACTACTCCTGGTCGTCGTCAGTAGGCTGGACATAGTAGTAGGCACCTCCCGAGTAGTAGTAGCCGTCGTCGACGGTGGCGTCTGGCTCCTGGGCTCCATTGTCTGGTCGCAGCAATCGGGTATAGAAAGGGGGAAAAGAGGGAGCAAAGCAACCGTGAGTACTCATCCAAAGTACTCGCAAGCAAGGAGCTACACTACATATGTATGCATTGGTATCAAATGGAATAAGGGTATCATATGTGGACAGAACTTCAGAATGCCGGAATAAGAGGGGGATAGCTAGTCCTTTCGAAGACTAAGCTTCTGGTAACCTCCATCTTGCAGCAGGAGAAGAGAGTAGATGGTAAGTTCACCAAGTAACATCGCATAGCATAATCCTAACCGATGATCCTCCCCTCGTCGCCCTGTGAGAGAGCGATCACCGGTTGTATCTGGCACTTAGAAGGGTGTGTTTTATTAAGTATCTGGTTCTAGTTGTCATAAGGTTAAGGTACAACTCCAAGTCGTCCTGTTACCGAAGATCACGGCTATTCGAATAGATTAACTTCCCTGCAGGGGTGCACCACATAACCCAACACGCTCGATCCCATTTGGCCGGACACACTTTCCTGGGTCATGCCCGGCCTCGGAAGATCAACACGTCGCAGCCCTACCTAGGCACAACAGAGAGGTCAGCATGCCGGTCTAAATCCTATGGCGCAGGGGTCTGGGTCCATCGCCCTTTGCACACCTGCACGTTGCGAACGCGGCCGGAGAGCAGACCTAGCAACCTCCATTACAAAGGAAGTTGCGTTACGAGGTCCAACCTGGCGCGCGCTGCTCAGTCGCTGACGTCATGAAGGCTTCGGCTGATACCACGACGTCGAGTGCCCATAACTGTCCCCGCGTAGATGGTTAGTGCATATAGGCCAGTAGCCAGACTCAGATCAAACACTAAGATCTCGTTAAGCGTGTTATTTTGAAATAACCACGGACACCGACCAGGGCCAGGCCCACCTCTCTCCTAGGTGGCCTCAACCTGCCCTGTCGCTCCGCCACAAAGCAACAGTCGAGGGCCGTCGGGAACCCAGGCCCACCTCTACCGGGATGGAGCCACCTGCCCCTTCAGCCCCCACATCCGAAGAGTATCATATGTAATGTAACAGTATAAAGTATGTAGCATATGCCCAAGATCACCTCCCGAAGTGATCACGGCCTAGTAGTATAGCATGGTAGACGAACAAGAGTGTAGGGCCACTAATGGAACACTAGCATCCTATACTAAGCATTAGGATAGCAGGTAAAGGTATCAACAATTGTAGCAACAATGAGAGGCTATGCAGCAGAATAGGATTAACGGAAAGCGGTAACATGCTACACTACTCTAATGCAACCAGTAGAAAGAGAGTAGGCGATATCTGGTGATCAAAGGGGGGGCTTGCCTGGTTGCTCTGGCAAGAGAGAGGGGTCGTCAACACCGTAGTCGTACTGGGTAGCAGCGGCGTCGGTCTCGGTGTCTAGCGAGAGAAGAGGGGGAGAAACAATAAATACGATGCAAACAAATGCATGAAGGTGCATGACATGGCAAAGCGTGATGCTAGGTGTGCCCTAACGCGGTACGAGGTGGTACCGGTGAAGGGGGGAAACATCCGGGAAAGTATCCCCAGTGTTTCGCGTTTTCGGGCAGAGGAGCCGGAGGAGTGAAAGTTACGTGTTCGCTATGCTAGGGATGTGTGGCGGACGAACGGGCTGCGTATCCGGATTCGTCTCGTCGTTCTGAACAACTTTCATGTATAAATTTTTTCCATCCGAGTTACGGATCATTTTTAATATTAATTTTTAAAGTTTTTTTAAACATTTTCTAAATATTCTGGAATTTTAGAATTTAAAAGGAAAATTGTTAGATGCACCCGGTGCAGTGCACCCGGTAGTGCACAGTCAGCAGTTGACTGGTCCACGTTGACCAGTTAAAGGGGCGTCGGGGCCCACCTGTCATGGACTGCTAGTTAATAGCTTTTAGTAAAAGATTTAGTTAACAGGGGGGTCCCACATGTCATACCCAGAGACTAAACTGACATGGTTATTTATTTTAATTAAACACGTGGGGCCTGTAAGTTAGTGGGGGGTTAGTAGGTGGGTTAGGGCCTTAATGGCCAATTAGGCCGACGGGTTAACTCCGGTGGCCAGAGGCCACGACGGATGGGGGAAGTGGCAGAGGGGGGCGCTGGCGGCCTCCGCTTGAGCCAATAGCAGCGGTGGGGCAGTGGCGGCCCGGGTGGGCACCGTCGGCCGGAGGCGGACGCCGCCGCAAGCGGTGGGGCGAGGCTGGGGGCGACTGGAGGAGCGGGCGGAGGTGGGATGCAGGGCCGGCGGGAGCGACGACAGTGGGTGCAGGGGGGGTGAGCACGGCCACGACGCCAGCAGCGCGTGCAAGGAGCAAGCTCCGGGCATGGGAAGCAGCTAGGGGCGATGGGGCGACCAACGACGCGGCTTCAGGCGCAGGCAGGGAGGGCATGGCGCGGCCAGATGCGGACGGGACAGACGCGGGGTGTGGACATGGCGGCCAGTGTCAGGCACGCACGCGCAGGTGGATGCAGACACGGGTGGTGCGCGAACGTGCACGGGAGCAGTGCTCCAGGCGCGGTCACGGGAGGAAACGGGCGGCGGCTACGGCGACTAAACGAAGGGGAAGCAGGGAGGTTTGAAGGGGAGGCTCACAGCCGGATTCAGATAAGGTGCTAGGGGAGCCAGGGGTGCCGGAGTCGAGGGGGTCGACGGCAAGGTTCCGGTGGCCGCGGGTGTTGACGGAGACGACGAGGTCGATGCGATGCTCCCTGAGGCGATGCGGGGCGCCAGCTCGAGGGAGGTGAGCAAGGCAGCACTCGTGGACACGAGCTGCAGTCGAGGAAACGACGGTGGCCGCGGGATCTCGGAGTGCACGGCGACGGCAGCGTACGGGGAGGAGCGAGTGCGCGAGCAAGAGGAAAACGAGCGGGGGGAAGGAAAAGATCTGGGGGGTGCTGACGAGGCAGAGAGACGGGGGGGGCTTGGTCTTATCCCCACAGTTGCGTGGGTTGGCTCGGGTGGGCCGAGGGCCACGGGAACAGGGAAAAGGGGGGGTCTTTCTTTTGTTTTTTTGTTTCTGTTTTCTTTTAGTTACACATTAATTTTAGTTTAGTAAAATATGATAATAGCCCCCAAAATAATGTTCCAGAATAACCCACTGTCATAAAAAGTTCTACCCCGAATTAAAATAGTTTAGCAATTTATAAAATACCAAAGGCATTTATATAATTGTTGTTGCGGTTGTTTTAATTATTTTAGAGCATTTAGGCATTTTATAAAAATGCGGTTTCTCCACCATAAATACCTATGCATTATTTGGCACAACCCAAATATTTTAGTTTTAATATTTGAAAACTTTTACCATTTGACTTGATTTTGAATTTGAATTTGAATCGGTTTCGAACTAACGCGAGATTAGCAATAGTAACCGTGGCGACGTGGCATCATTTACAGAGGTTTACTGTAGCTTAATTATCCGGGCGTCACATATCCCTTTGTCACCATAGATACGCACGGCAAGACATACATCAAGTGTTCTCAAATCTTTAAAGACTCAATCCGATAAGATTACTTCAAAGGGGAAACTCAATTCATTACAAGAGAGAAGAGGGGGAGGAGAAACATAGGATCCAACTATAATAGCAAAGCTCGCGATACATCAAGATCGTGCCAAATCAAGAACACGAGAGAGAGAGAGAGAGAGAGATCAAGCACATAGCTACTGGTACATACCCTCAGCCCCGAGGGAGAACTACTCCCTCCTCGTCATGGAGAGCACCGGGATGATGAAGATGGCCACCGGAGAAGGATTGCCCCCTCCGCCAGGGTGCCGGAATGGGTCTAGATTGGTTTTCGGTGGCTACGGAGGCTTCTGGCGGCGGAACTCCCGATCTATTGTGTGTTCTGGAAGTTTTAGGGTACGATGATATATATGGGTGCAGGAAGTACGTCGGAGGAGCCATGGGGGCCCCATGAGGCAGGGGGCGCGCCCTAGGGGGGTGGGCGCGCCCCCCACCCTCGTGGGCAGCCCGTGTCTTCCCTGACGTGCACTCCAAGTTCCCTGGGTTGCTTTCCTTCCAAAAATAACTTCTCCAATTGATTTCGTTCCGTTTCGACTTCGTTTGATATTCCTTTTCTTCGAAACACTGAAATAGGCATAAAACAGCAAATCTGAGCTGGGCCTCCGGTTAATAGGTTAGTCCCAAAAATAATATAAAAGTGGAAAATAAAGCCCAATATTGCCCAAAACAGTAGATAATATAGCATGGAGCAATCAAAAATTATAGATACGTTGGAGACGTATCAGCAATCAGGGTGGCCACGGGGCGTATTTCCTTCACACAAGCGGTGAAGTCCTCCTGTTCAAACGATGGCGATGTCGGCCGGGTCTAACTCCGGGAGCCACGCCTTGGCCTGGCTTAAAGCAGCCACGGCTCCGGCTCTCGCAGATGATCGCGTTAACTCATTGAACCACTGGGGTAGCACAGAAAGCCGCTTTAGCACATCCACCAAGAGTTTGGGGACTTCGTTTGACAGGGCAACTGTGGCCAAGGCACGCTGAGATCTAGTGTAAAGTTGTTCCACAAGCGTGTAAACCGCCTTCAGCTTCACCAGCATGTCCTGGTTAAGGTTGGAGCTCCTGGGGCCTGCATAGCAATATCAGGTGAGTTAATCATAATTCATATGATCATTAGAAAGATTCAATATTTGACACTTGTAGGGCGACTTACCAAAGATTGTTGAGACCATCTGTGATACATGGTGTTTTAAGCCGGATAATTCAGTGGTCACCTCTTCAAGAGCCTTTTCTGATGTTTCGGCTCGCTGGGTTAAGGCAATTTTTTCTTCAGCCCAGGCCTTCTTCTCAACATCAAATTCAGATTTCAACTTTTCTTGCTCAGCCACACTGAATTCAAATTTGGAATTGGCCTTTTGGGTTTCAATCTCCTGAGCATCCAGACGGTTCTTCAAATCATGCAGTTCTGATTGAAGTTGAGTAGTGGTGACCTGCATAAGTACCGGGTCAAAAATCATGCATATTCGCATACAATATCAAGTCCCAAGCCTTTTGCAAAGCAACAACACTTGGCACTTGGGGGCTAATGTCTAACGACGTTTTTCTCTAAGTGGCGGTTCATGAGAGTAAGTCCCAAGCACTTTGCAAGCAAGGGTACTTGGCACTTGGGGGCTAATGCATATTGCTGTTAAATCTACACAAGAATTATATTCTGCACAAGCATGTGAAGGACCGGCTCATTCATATTGATTAACCCGGCCCTTGGGGACTATGGAATAAGCCGGATTTTTACAGGGTTTGACCAAAGGATATTACTAAAGCTTACACGTCTGTTCTAAGTCTACAGCATATTCATCATAAGCAATAGACTTGGGGGCTGGCATAGTAAGGATAATTCAGTGAAGGGAAATAATTTATACCTCAAATGTCTGGTGCATTTGCTTCACCATATCAACTTCAAGGTCATGGCTGCTGTGCACTTGGCTGAGATATCCAGAAAAAACTTCCCCAATGCTCATGTGAGTATAATCAGCAACGTCAAATCTGACCTTACGATGTTCCAAGTGCTCTTCTTTGGCAGAACACTTGGCTAGCACAGTAGGTCTCCCCGTCTTAGTGTAGCCAGTCTTGGTAATTTCAACATCAACATCTTTTGGGTCGTATGTCTTGGCCGGGCTAGAGACTTCAAGATTTTCAGAGCCATCGGCGGCTTGATCAACAGGTGGGTCAGTATTTTACGTTGGCGTATCATGCGCCGGTTCAAGTGGCGACTCAGGAACAGAGGCCTCAGGTGCGGTCGTCTGGAGTTCCGGTTCTTTAAAAGATGGCTCTTCAGCCGGCTTGCTTTTCTTCACCTTCTTGCTGGGCTTTGCTTTTCCGCTGCATAAGATTAAAATATCAGTACAAATATAAAGAATTGAAATGAATACATGATAAGTAAGTTATTATTACCCTGGAGCGGTCTTAAAAGCTAGCATGTTGGACTGGAGTGAGTCGCCGAAGGAAGGTGAAGTTTCTTGATAATTCGAGTCAGAAGAATTGAGTGGTTGACAAGTGAGACCCGCCAAAGGATAAAAAGGAGTTAAGTCAGAAGTGACCTCGTTCCGGTGCTTTCTTGGTGTACTGGGTAAGCCGGAGGAGAGTTCTGCGTCCTTGCTTGTCCGGGTCTACCTCTGGCTCTCGTGCATTTGTTGCTTCAAAAGAAATTGAGGATCTTGATAAGCTAAAGGATGTGAAAATCTTGCTTTTCGGGTCACTCTTTGGATTTTCTGTCTTGGCAAAGGCTCGAAGTCAGAGGACTTAATAGTTACCTCTTCATCCACTCCGTGACTCGTTCCCGTGTCCTCCTGATGATAATCGGTGTCAATATGGTAATTAAAAAAGGAGCCTAGAGAGTCAAGAACTACCTCTGACTCAGAGGTAACTTCTAGTCGAAGCAAGTCTGGGGCGCTGGTCTTATTTCCTTTCTTTTTGGCGGTGGCTTTCCTGGCTGCTTTCTTGGCCTTCCTGGCTCTCTTTGCAGCTTCAAGATCGTACTTTGCTTTCCAAAATTGGTCGTTAGCGTATGAAAATCAACAAGAGTCTGACTAAAGACAAAACCTCAAGGGTGAAGGTAAAAATGCTCAATTCAGTGGCTTACCGCTGGAGCCGGGTTAGATTTACAGAAAGGACTTAAGCCCACCTTGCCACAGTCCGCTAGGCTCTCATTCAAGAGCGACTTTGTCATATCATCAATGACGTCGTTAGGTAAATCGTCAGGGCTGTGCCGCAGAGGATCGTTCTTCTGGCCCATGTAGGTGCACATCAAACCAGAATGGCGGCTCAATGGAATAATCCGCCAGGCAAGCCAAACCCGGACCAAGTCGATACCACTTAAACCATTCCCCAAAAGAGCCTTGATTTTAGTCATGGTGGGGGCGAGTTTCTGGCGATCAGCAGGGGACAGCTTATCTGGTAGAGGATGAGTAGACTCAAGGCGCAGGGCGCGAAAGCCGGGCAGAGGGTTTTCATCAGCCGGAGAAGTGTCTTGGCAATAGAACCATGTCTGGTTCCAGTCTTTAGGGTGACTCGATGGATTTGCATACGGGAAAATGCCGTCTCTCCGTCGTTGGATCGAGACCCCACCAAGTTCCAAGCTAGGCCTGTTGGTGCGTTCATTCTGGCTGTTCAAATGAAATAACTCTCTGAAGAGTAACAAGTTGGGTTCTTCTCCAAGATACACCTCACAGAACACTTGAAAGTTGCAAATATTAGACATGGAGTTGGGTCCGATGTCTTGAGGACGGAGGTCAAAAAAGTGTAGGACGTCTCTAAAAAACTTTGAGTCGGGTGGGGAAAAGCCCCGGTTCATGTGGTCAGTGAAGACGATGACTTCCCCCTCTTTGGGTTGAGGCTTTTCCTCGGTTGGATCAGGAGCACGGTAGGACATGATTTCCTTCTTTGGCAGATAGCCAATGTTCATAAAATCGTCAAGTGTGCTATCCGTGACGATGGACTTGACCCAATTTCATGTAGTGGGTGTTCTGGGCGGCATTATGAAGACGGAAGCCTCACAGAGAGTGAAATTGCAGGTTCAAACTTAAGCCGAAGAGGGAAAATATTACAGTGCATATTCAAGATGGCGGCTTACAAAGGGGCCTAATGATATATGGCTAAAATATGTCAGGTGATGTAAACCACTATGAGCAGTGCAAGTTATGTAAAGCCACCATGATAAATCGGAGGATGTCTGTTGAGTATTTCAATGTAAGTCGGCAGTTTAAGCCGCCATGGCTAGATGGATCTAACAAATGCAGTTTTGCCTAAGTGTTAGATAAACAAGTTTCACAGGTTGCGACTATTATTTTGGATCAACTGCTGATCAGGAAAAGAAAATAAATCAAGACCTAGAAACCAGTACAGATGAGTTCATGAGCTTTCACAAGATGTTTCTTCCAGGAAAGGGGATCTACTGATATCAAAAGTGGAAATAAAACAACTACCGCATTGGTTTAACACCGTTTTCAGATCAAAGAAGTCGCGGTACAGCCTGGAGGATGAACTACAAAGAACACAAAGAAACTCGCAAACCCTATGCGGATCTGAGGAATGGGAAGGCAGGAACTTACAGCTGCAGATCTACTGCGAAGGGTCGCCGCCGTTCTCTGGATCGACTCAGGTTGATGCAGCGACCGAGGTAGAGGAAGACGAGGTGCTCTACGGCGGCGGCGGAGCTCGAGCGGCAGAAAGGTTGCGAGAGGAAGAAGACGCTGGAAAGGGGGAGAATGAGGAAAGACCGGTCGTGCTTATTTCTATGGAGAGATTCTTAAGTGGGCACAAAAAACGAGGAGGCCGAAAGTATGGTTATCCAGCTACCAGGACGCCTCGATTCTCAGGATGGTCATTAAGATAAGGATCCGTTGAGATATATTGGATAAAGTGTGAAATAATGACCGATGACGTCATGGCGGGTTATCGCAAATTCAGAAGATGACGTCATGGCGGGTTACAAACTCTCGCACAATGAAGAGCAGAAAATTTTGTTTATAAGTGCTGAAGATTGACATAAACCAGTTCAAATCAATCTGGGGCCTAATGTTGGGGATATAAATATTAGGTATATGTCGGTGTCAAAACCAGCGGATCTCGGGTAGGGGGTCCCGAACTGTGCGTCTAAGGCGGATGGTAACAGGAGGCAGGGGACACGATGTTTTACCCAGGTTCGGGCCCTCTTCATGGAGGTAAAACCCTACGTCCTGCTTGATTTATTCTTGATGATATGAGTATTACAAGAGTTGATCTACCACGAGATCGGAGAGGCTAAACCCTAGAAGCTAGACTATGGTATGATTGTATGTTGTCCTACGGACTAAAACCCTCCGGTTTATATAGACACTGGAGGGGGCTAGGGTTACACAAGGTCGGTTACAAAGGAGGAGATATACATATCCGTATTGCCTAGCTTGCCTTCCACGCCAAGTAGAGTCCCATCCGGACACGGGACGAAGTCTTCAATCTTGTATCTTTATAGTCCAACAGTCCGGCCAAAGGACATAGTCCGGCTGTCCGGAGACCCCCTAATCCAGGACTCCCTCAGTAGCCCCTGAACCAGGCTTCAATGACGATGAGTCCGGCGCGCAGTGTTGTCTTCGGCATTGCAAGGCAGGTTCCTCCTCCGGATACACCACAGAAGAGTTCGAATAAAAGGATAGTGTCCAACCCTACAAAATAAGTTCCACATACCACCGTAGAGAGAATAATATTTTCACAAATCTAATCTGCTGACACGTTTTGGCAGCATGACATCATGCCATGGCTCGGCGATTATTCGAACCGTTTTTCTTTAACTAGCCCCGCACATAACGCGAGACAGTTTCTTGACACGTCTTGTCAAAGCAGAGATCGTGTCCCCCTTATTGTGGGATTCTCATCAATACGGACGTGGGTAACCCAACCGCGCCATCAATTACGACGCTTGGAGGATAAGCGAGTTTTACCAGACTAGTGGGGGCACATAGTTTCGACCGCCCTTATAAAGGGATAAGGTTTATCCTTTTTCTACCCACGCCTTCTTCCTCCTTGCTCATCCATTCTCGCGCACTCGAGCTCCAACGCCCAAGTCCACATCCTTCTCCTCAACCTTCTCCAAACATGTCCGGAGCGGGAGGCAAGTGGATGGCTTCCTCCGTCACGGAGGGACACATCAAAAAGCTGCGCGAAGCCGGATACTTATCCGCGAATATCGCGCATCGGCTGCCCGCTGCGGGGCAGATCGTCCCCACCCCGGAACCTCACGAGAGGGTAGTCTTCCTCCACCACTTCCTCCGCGGACTGGGGTTTCCCCTCCATCCATTCATCCGTGGTCTTATGTTCTACTACGGGCTGGACTTTCATGATCTAGCCCCGAACTTCATCCTCAACATTTCGGCGTTCATCGTCGTGTGTGAGGCTTTCCTCCGCATCCGGCCCCACTTCAGCCTATGGCTGAAGACCTTCAATATCAAGCCGAAGGTGGTGGGAGGCCAACAAGCAGAATACAGCGGAGCCATGGTGGGCAAGATGCCCAATGTTATATGGCTTGAAGGCTCCTTCGTGGAGACCATAAAGGGGTGGCGATCGGCGTGGTTCTACATCACCGAGCCGCGCGACACCAACTAGGTGGCGGCCCCCGAGTTTCGATCTGGAATCCCCACGCGGCTCACCTCCTGGAAAGAGAAGGGCCTATCCTGGGGTTCATCGGTGGAGCTGGACGGACTCCAGAAATGTATCCGGAACATGGCAAGCAAGAAGCTCAAGCTTGTCAACATAGTCCAGGTCATGCTCTTCCGCCGGATCCTCCCGTGTCAACAATGGGATTTCAACTTGTGGGAGTTCGACCCGGCCCAGCACCAGACTCTGAGCAAGCTCTTCGACACAATGCACAAGGACGTCTGGAGGGTGCTGTTCAAGGGTGCCGAGGTCCCTCTCTCTCTCTCACCGAGGACCGCGGGCTAAGCGCGAAGTGCCCTGCGAATCCGGTAAGTTTTGTACATCTGGTAGGATTTTTACTTCCCACGCGCGGGGTCTGAGCTCCCATGCCTTTGACAGGACTGGGTGGGGGCATCGGAGAAGATCGACTGTCTGGAACCTCTACCCGAAGACACTGCGGACGCTCTCCTGACGGAGATGCTGACTCCGGCTCCTTACAAGGTGCCGGAGAAGAGCAAGAAGAAGGCCAAGGGAACCCGAAAGAGTTCCCGGCACCAGATGATACCGGACTCATCGTCCGATAACTCCGCAACGCACTCCTCCCCCGAAGACGAGGAGGAAGATGAAGATGCTCCCCCTTTAGTCGGGGGAGACAAGAAAAGGAAGGCCGCCCCGACCGGGGGGCCGAAGGGTCCAAGAAGGGGAGGACCCTCCTTCTGGACTACTCCACCACCGCCGCCAAAGGCGAAGACAAGTGGCTGCTCAGGGCCAAGCCCCAGGCGAAGTCGTAAGTATTCGGATACCAGAGTAACTCATAGCACACCTCTCGGGGATATACCCCGCTGTATGACCCGGCCGGACTTGGCGACTCACTAATGACCCGCCCTGACTGAACGACTCACTAAGTGACCCACCCGAGTCTGGCGACTTATGGGTGACCTGGCAAGAGGATCAAAGGAGCGACAAGACCCGGAGGCCCAAGAGGCTCAAGGCCCAGAAGGCCGGCTACGTTATGGTAGGCCGGCTTAAGAGGAAAGGCGTGAGGAATATCTCCTTTACGAGGAAGCAAGACCCGGACTTGTAATCAACTTGTAAGAGAAGATAGACTAATCCTAGTCCTACTAGGACTCCACATGTAACCTGCCCCTCTAACTTATATAAGGAGGGGCAGGGCTCCCAAAAGAGGGACAAACAACAAGAAACAAGATCTAGGGCTAGACACCAAGAGGAGAGCCGGCTTACGGCGACTTCCTCATGATCATAATGAGACCTAGCCATAAACAGCACGTAGGGTTATTATCGGATGGTGTTTCCCGGGGCCCGAAGTTGTCTAAATCCTCGTCTTGTGTGTTGCGTCTCTCGATTCCGCTCAACCCTTTCAAGCTACCACGTAAATGTGTTGGCCTCGCGACTAAGTCTTTACACTAGGACATCTGCCGTGACAATTCCACGACAATTGGCGCCCACCTTGGGGCCTGCGCACGGTGGTGTTGAGTTTCTTGGAGGAATTTCTTCATGGGATCGAGAAGCACACGATAAGCCGGATGAAAAAGAGCCGGCACAGAAGATAACATCATCAACGATCAGTCAAAGCGAGATATACAAGATTTCAGATCAAGAAAATTAGGGTTGCGTAGTGCGTGCCGCCGCGGCTGGACGATCCATCAAAACCAGATCAATTTTCACTGGGTCGCCGTTAGAAGCCAAGACGGACAGAAGTTTCACACTGCAAGGTCGTTACAAATCATATCCTCATTGATTATTTTTGGAGCTATGCATAAAGCAGATCGTATCCAGTGCATCTGACGTATACGGGTTCGCTTCAAATTCTGAAGTTTTCAAAGCAAACTTTCTGGGTACTAGATGCAAGTACCAGTACTCAGGTCCTCAAAAGAAAATTACCATAAGAGAAAAGAGACCATGATCTGAAAGATACCATGTGGAAGTCAAACCAAAGAACAACCCGGACGAGGACTGGGACTACGCTGTTGTCACCTCGTTCCGAGCCGCCCTGCACGGACTGCATCATCAAGCCGGCCACGCCTCGTCTTCTCTCCCACCGTCGAACTGTTCTCGCCGGGACTGGCCACCCGGCTGCTCCTCCTTCTGCTGCGCCTCTCACCCGTGAGCCGCCAGGCTGCCGAGCTGCCCCGGCCTTCCGCTCCTCGCCGGGCGCACATCCGCTGCCGCAGTCAACGGGCTCGCCTATGCCTAGACGACCTTGGACTCGCTGGCCATGCCAAGCCGGCCGCACGCCTCTGCCTCCATTACAAATTCGGCAGTATGTACATATGCAAGGACAGGTTGAGCAGAGAAGTTTTTCACCGGGATTTTGCTCCATTGACCGTTTTTGCCACGCTCGCTCCCGTTACAACAAACGGTCGGCCTCGCCCTCGCCAAAGTCACTCAATACCGAGGCCACTATCGCGGTGCTGCCTTGCCAAAACTGCTTTGAGCCGTCGTTGCCGACTCGGGCAGAGTGGTTTCGCCATCGCCGTGAGCCGCCGGCCGCCTCGACGCCCAAGTCACCGCGGCCCTCCACTGTTGCACCTTGCCTCCGCATCCGCGCGCTTCGGCCGCCCTCCGTTCCACTGCGGCCTGGCTCCCGAGCCCCACAAGTCGGTTCTGCTCGCCTCGCTGCCAGTGAGCCGGCGCCGGGCCGTCTTGGATGCGCCCCAAACCGCCAGCCGCGCCCCTGCCTTCCGAACTGCCGGAGACGGCTGCTCGCTGACCATTGCCGCAAAGCCGCCATCTTGCTGCCACGAGCCGCCCCAGTCTTTGTTGTGTCGCGGGTGTTTTTATGGAATCCCAGAAGAATGATTGAAGTGGAGATTGTGAACGGAGAAGCAAATAGAGACAAGCTGCATGTACAAGTGCAGAAGCTGCATCCTGGAGCGCTGTGAGCATTCACGTGAAAAGGAAGTGCATGCATGCATAATTATTTTGAAGACCACGCTGCGAACTCAACCAGAGCACGAGTCCTGGCGATTTGTGTTGGCTGTCTAAAAAGTATTGTCGAGCACTACCACAACTCTATGCAAGAATTCTATGTACAGATCATCAGTCTTCAAAGACATCAGGTGAAATCCATCAAAATTTATTTTATTAACACATAATATTTTCATTAAAGAACAATTACTTTGGTATGTGATATTTTTTCGTAGGACCGTCATTCATTACAAAGGTGTCGCATAAGGGGCGGGCGCCAATATCACTTGTGCACCAGTGCTTTCCCGCGCCGTGCGGCTCGATGGATACGTTCGCGAGTTGTCACCTCCGCTACATCAACACACGCGACTGACTCGTCGTCCGTGCCCGCGGCCGACTCACCCGTGTTCGTGTCGACTTACAATGCCGCGGCTGACTCTCCCGTCCGCACCGGCTTACAACGCCGCGGCCGGCTCATCTATCTGCTTCTGCGGCCAACTCGGTCGTGCTTGATTTCAGTTTCACCATGGTGATCATCAACTCTGCAGTGGATGATTTCTGGTTTAACATATCAAGTGAAATCCATCCAGTATATTTTTATATTACATATTACTTTTATTTAAAAGAGCAATTACTCTGGCTTGCAAGTTCTCCAATGCAGGATAAGTTATATCACTGAGCTGTTGACTGACTCAATCCAGTTTATATCACGGTCAAATATGGAGAATCTCAAGACAACTCCTCGAGTCACCTCGAGACTCGGGGGCTACGATGACATGACTCAGTAAATGATTGCCAATTTAAAGCAGATTCAAGAACTCAGGATCATTGGAGGGAAGAGAACTCCGGATCATTGGAGGGAAGATAACCCGGTTTCGGAGGCTACCGCCATATTGGTGAAAACTTTAAAAAGGCCGTCAGAAAATTTCCGGTTCAAAATAAAGATTCCGGTTTAAAATCCGGTTCAAGAGACATCTCTCTCCCGCAAAGCTTTGAAGCTCTCAAATCCGGTTCAAACATCCGGCTCAAGGTAAATTTGTCTCTTACAAAGCTTTTTCTCAAATCCGGTTGAAACATCTGGCTCAAGGACAATCTGTCTCCCACAAAGTTTGGAAGCTTTCAAATCTGGTTTAAAGTTCCGATTCAAAAAGATTTAAATCTCTCGCAGGTTCGAGTTCTTAGAAAAATTAAAGGTTGCCAAAAGAACTTGCTGCCATGATGCGCGGTTCAAACTTGGATATCCTGCCTTACGGCTTATCTTATTATGATCACTTGGGGGCTTCCTGCTCATCGAGCATAGCTATCAATACCCTCTTGATCGGTGCAATACCAAAATTTATATGGTCACTTGGGGGCTTCCTGTTCAAACATAGGTCGTATTCGAACCAAAGAGAACATAGCTGTCGATACCCTTTTGATTGGCAAACTGCCGAACCTACTTGGGGGCTTCTTGATCGTATCCGAATCATAGCTCAACCCCTTTGGGAATCGACGTGGATCGTATTCGAACCAACATCGTTAAACAACTCTCAAGGTCATTTGGAGGCTTCCTGTTCAAACATAGGTCGTATTCGAACCAAAGAGAACATAGCTGTCGATACCCTCTTGATCGCCATCGCCAAAGCCACTGGGGGCTATATGATCGTATTCGAATCTTAGCTTAACCCCTTTGGAACAGTTTACTGATCGTATCCGAATCAGAAGCCTCAAAAAGTTTTATTTTGTCTCTGGTAAAGTTTATTGCAGCCACAATTACTTAACTTGAGACCTTTTTGGGATTATATCTCAAATATATATATAAGTGTTTTATGCTTAACCCGGCTTGACTTTTGACTATAAGTCACCAGTTTATGACAATCATCATCAATGTGAAAGCATTGGCTTCTAAGGATTGGGTTATCACCCTTACTGCACAGGTTATGTAAGCCGGCAGTACAAATTCAATATCACAGTAGTTATATGTGAGATATTATGACCCGCCCTGGTTTTGACGCTAAGTTGCCAGGGCATATGTTGTTTAAACTCTCTGCAGGATTTGCAGAAATATGACATGTAAATGATTAAGTTCAAGCTCATTACCAATGTTGATGCTTCAAAATGATTATTCGTTCTGGATTTTTCTCAAATGGCTATAAGCCGCCGGGTCATGAAAATTCCGGTTTACAATGAAGGCGTATTGAATCGCCATCGACCAAGTGCCGCCGGGTATTTAAACTCCAGATTTACTTGTCAACAGACAAGGTATTTGAATTCTTTAAATAGCCAACATGGCTGGATTTTCAATGATGATATTGAATGATTGAGGTTTTCATACCGGATTATATTATTCAAATTTTGAATAGCCAACATGGCTGGATTTCTATTATGATTATCAATAACCAGTATTATGATTGAGGTTTTCAAAGTCGCTTTAGCGCCACAGCTATTATCTTTATCAATGGGCATGATTTATTTTACAATGGAGGAAATAGTCCCGAGTCACTGCAGGCTTACGACCCGGCACTTGGGGGCTACATTATTCAAGTTGAGGTTACATCAAATATGCAAGTCTCATGTCGCTGCAAGCATGCACCATGAGACTTGGGGGCTAATGCAAAGTCATTTTTATTGGCCTTATTGAAGACCCGACTCATCCCATTCTAATGAGCCGGCCCTTGGGGGCTACCAATTGCTCCTGTTAAAATTCAAGATACACAAGCCTTATTCCATTATATATTGAAGGATCCACTGCTCAGTTGGTAAAGCATAAAACTCTTAACCTTGTGGATGTGGGTTCAAGCCCCAGGATGGGGGTTACATCATATGATATTATTTTCAATGAAAAGTCCCATCTTAGTATTATCTTACTAAGCCGGCCCTTGGGGGCTAAGCTCAAATTTACATCATCATATTTACAAAGTCCCTGCTCATTATTACATAATGACCCGACACTTGGGGACTAATGCATATTGCTCTTTGCTTAAGACAATTCTAGGATGACCCGGCTACACTACTATGACTATAGCCGACTCATGGGGGCTACACAACTGGATTTCATTTAAAGCCATGGTGATAAATCCCGGCTTATTCATGCTGATTAAACCGGCCCTTGGGGGCTACAGGTATTATGGATATAAGGGAGAAATATCTTCAAATTTTCAGTTTGAGTAAATCAGATTGACCCGGTGTCTGCAAAAATCATAAACCGGCGTCGGCGACGATTATGACTCGGCATCATCTATTTATAACCCGGCAATTTTGGTAATCATAAACCGGCAAGTTTTATATCTCAAGTCGGCTGAATATAAGTTGAATATTTGAAGACCAATATTTTTGTCAAGTCAGAGCATTGAAGGCCGACTCAAACGGATGCATTATTTACAATATTTCTTCTACAAGCAAATTGACTACGAAGTTGGTCCATTGACCCGGATTTTCCAGAAGGAGGAGATGACAAGGACTTAAGGATGATCAAGTGCCGGCTTACAAGAATATTTAACCCGGAGTGCAACCTGTCAATTTGTTCTTGTGTTTATGTTGCAGATCAGTTTAACATGGATAAATCCAAATTAAACTTAGGGGCTAATGTCGGGGATATACCCCGCGGTATGACCCGGCCAGATGTATAACCCGGCCGGACTTGGCGACTCACTAATGACCCGCCCTGACTGAACGACTCACTAAGTGACCCACCCGAGCCTGGCAACTTATGGGTGACCTGGCAAGAGGATCAAAGGAGCGACAAGACCCGGAGGCCCAAGAGGCTCAAGGCCCAGAAGGCCGGCTTAAGAGGAAAGACGTGAGGAATATCTCCTTTACGAGGAAGCAAGACCCGGACTTGTAATCAACTTGTAAGAGAAGATAGACTAATCCTAGTCCTACTAGGACTCCACATGTAACCCGCCCCTCTAACTTATATAAGGAGGGGCAGGGCTCCCAAAAGAGGGACAAGCAACAAGAAACAAGATCTAGGGCTAGACACCAAGAGGAGAGCCGGCTTACGGCGACTTCCTCATGATCATAATGAGACCTAACCACAAACAGCATGTAGGGTTATTACCGGATGATGTTTCCCGAGGCCCGAAGCTGTCTAAATCCTCGTCTTGTGTGTTGCGTCTCTCGATTCCGCTCAACCCCTTCAAGCTACAACATAGATGCGTTGGCCTCGCGACTAAGTCCTTACACTAGGACATCTGCCGTGACAATTCCACGACAACACCTTTGTCGCACTGCTTCTCCTAACGTCGAATATGATTATGCAGACCACCCCAAGCCCGTATCGACGTATCTTCGTCGGGCGGCTCTTTGGACTTGTCGGATATGGATAGCGATCCACTTCCGGCCGCCACCTCCCCTTCCCTACGGACAATGCCGAGGTATTGTCTCAAGAGGCACCGGGTCGAGGGGAGACAATCCCGGAGGCGCCTCAAGGCGACCTTCCGGACTCCGGGAGCAGAGGGAGTAAGGCTCCCGAGGGCTCCGAGTTCGGCCCTCGGCCGAACATCGCGCCGGAACCTCCAGTAGTTCCAGACTCAAGCAGGCGGCCTCCTTCCAAAAGGGGCAAGACGCCTGTGCCAGTGACCTCTGTCCATCCAGAGGCACCGGACAATCTATTGGGAGCGCTTCGCAGTGCTTCCATCGACGAAGAGCACCGCACTATTATGAGTGTGGTGATCCAGAAGGTTCAGTCCGCCAAGAGCAGACTGACTGAAGCCTGTGCCAGCCTTCTAACAGGCTTCGAGGTAAGTATTTGAAATATAGGAAAAATATTACCGCATAGACAGTAGCCCCTGATGCTCTGTTTGGTGTTCAAAAAGAAAAAGCCGAATAGAGGATCAACTAATATCTACAGGAGTCTAATATAAGTATGTCTATATGCGTATGCAGGCTTCGCTGTTGACCTCTGCCGCACTGAGTGCGTAGGTCGCCGTACTGAAGCAGGACCTCGAAGGGTCCAAGAAAGAGCTCGGCCTTGCCAAGAGGCAGCTCGAGGAGAACAAAGGTAAGTAATACCTAGTCTATAGATGTGTATATATACAAAAAGGATGCGATTGCAAAATGACAGGATCATCTTTAATTTGCCAGGGGCCACGACCGAGGTGGCAACCCTGAAGCAAGCGCTATTCGAGGACGAAAACAAAGCGGCCCAGGAGCGCACCAAGCGGGAAAAACAATAGGCACGGGTGGGCGAGGTGCAACAAGAGCTCCATGCTCTTGTGACGAAGCACGAGGCGTTGGAGCTTGACTTGAAGACGCGAGAGTCCGAGCTTGCCGCGGCCCTTGAGAGTGCAAAGAGTGCCAAGGCTGAAGCCCAAAAGGCCCTCCAGGAGATTGATGCGATGAAGAAGATAGCGGCGGGTAAGGCATTCAATATGCAAAGAAGCATGTGAAAGTAAATTACCTGTTACTTACCCGAGTCCGGAATTCTCCAGGAGCTTTCGCAGATTTGCCCCGCAGTGTGTCGGATGCCACACAGTTTTACCAGGCCGAGGAGGGAAGCTCAACGGAGAAGCTGTTCTGGTCTCAGTATACTGGGACCGAACACCCGATGCCTCTGAGCGACCAGCTGAAGCAACTGGTCGAGCTGCACAAGGCGGCCGAACAGGCCATGAAGGGCTTTATAGTCTGGATGTGGCCTGGCGACGCCCTTCCCAACAGCTACTTCGGCCTAGTGAGGCGGCTTGTGGATGCCTCACCACGGCTGGAAGTCATTAAGCGGTCTGTCTGCATCGAAGGTGCACGCCGGGCTTTCGCCCGTGCGAAGGTGCAATGGGCCAAGATGGATACCGTGAAGCTGGTGAAGGAAGGGCCACTGCAGGGCAAGGAGCATCGCCACCCCGAGATGTACTATGAGGGTGTCCTGAAGGGTTCCCGTCTTGTAGCGGACGAGTGTGCGAAAGATGTAATATTTGAATAAACTTGCTCGTGTAATCCTGTATTATGAAAACTTGTTCATATGCGCTATGGAACGCTTGTTTGAATTTAAAATATTGCCTTCTGGTTGGTTGTTTATCAAATCTGAGAGATGGCTAGTCGTCGGCTTCTGCCCCCACGCCACGAGTGCTGGGGTGTTCGGGATAAAACCTGAGCACTCTTGTTCCCATTTTTGGGTCCTTCGAGGGAGGTGCTCGGCACAACGAACAAGGCAATCGGACTATAATGCGTTATCACTCTCACTTAGCCATAGAATTCTATAATTTTAAATTTTGGCGAAGCCCATAGTATTCGGAAGGCCGAATTCGGGGCGCTATACATGCCTTGAGCCGGACAGGGCCGACTCCTCGCTCTAAGCGGCATAAGTCTTTAGGGACTTGAGACCTCTCGAATAGTGACCAGTCTCTCACCTTATCATGACAGTCAATTTTAGCTTTCTCTACTGAGGTGCTTAGCCCAGCAGAACCGGGGCACAATCGCAGTAGTTCTCCCAGTGCTACCTTAGCCGATATAGCAGAACGTAAGGTACCAAAACATGGGAGCCGGGCAAACCCAACTATTGACCCAAGACATGATTCGGAGCTGATGCATATAATGCTATAAGTTCGGGGTGCCGCACTGTCGAAAGTGTTCGGACTTCTCACGCTGTATTATGGGGTATACTTAAGCCCCTAGCATATTGGCAGTACCAGAGTGTACGGGTGCTAGATGTCATGAATGAACATATATATAAAAAAGGAAGAATGCAATAATAGTCTTAATGTTATGCATTGTTTATTCAAAAAGGTGCGTTAGAGCAGAATGATACAAGTAGTGCGATAAGCAAAAAGTAGGACTATTTGACATGTCCCTTCCAAGGGCCGGCTGAGGAATGATATTAAAGCAAATATTTCACTCGTTATCGTAATCCACCTGGGAGTTCCGTGGTGTGACGCAGCTTTCTGCCTCATTGGTTGCTGCATCATGTGTTCGGCAATCATGCTGCCGGATAGGGTTTCCAGATATTAACGTCTTGAAAGAGAAAAATAACAAAGCGGGAAGCCCGTAGTGCGGTTTAAGCCGCATCTTGGAGCGTGCCGTAGTCGTGCCCCCCTTCCCACCTGTGCCCATGGTATTTTTAATGCGTAATTATGTACGCGTGGCACGGACTTTGCCGTTTGGCTGGGACCGGGGTGGGGGACGCATTGCTATGCGAGCTCGGAACGTGCCAGGCGGTCCTGTTGCCGATTACTCTGGGCATGCTTGAAGGTGTCCGGGTCCTTAATCGCCGAACTAGTGGATTGCCTTAAGAGGCTGCTTTGCGCTTCTGCTGCGAGGGCCACAGTGTGCTCCTCCGTGCGGGGAGAGCGCTCTGTGTTTCCATTGACTGCGATGACCCCCCGAGGTCCTGGCATCTTGAGCTTGAGATATGCATAATGCGGTACCGCATTGAATCTCGCAAATGCGGTTTGCCCGAGCAGTGCATGGTAGCCACTGCGGAACGAGAATATGTCGAAGATTAACTCTTTGCTTCGGAAGTTATCCGAAGATCCAAAGACCACTTCCAGTGTGACTGAGCCTGTGCAATGGGCCTCTACACCTGGTATGACGCCTTTAAAGGTCATTTTTGTGGGTTTGATCCTTGAGGGGTCTATACCCATTTTGCGCATTGTGTCCTGATAAAGCAGGTTCACGCTGCTGCCGCCATCCATAAGGACTCGAGTGAGGTGAAATCCGTCAATGATTGGGTCTAGGATCAATGCGGCGAATCCGCCACGACGGATACTAGTGGGGTGGTCCCTGCGATCGAAGGTGATCGGATAGGAAGACCATGGGTTGAACTTTGGGGCGACTGGCTCCAACGCATATACGTCCCTGAGCGCACGCTTCCGCTCCCTCTTGGGGATGTGGGTTGCGTATATCATGTTCACCGTCCGCACTTGTGGGGGGAACCTCTTCTGTCCTCTGGTGTTCGGCTGTCGGGGCTCCTCCTCGTCATCGCTATGTGACCCCTTATCTTTGTTTTCGGCATTTAACTTGCCGGCCTGCTTGAACACCCAACAATCCATGTTGGCGTGGTTGGCTGGCTTGTCGGGGGTGGCGTGTATTTGGCACGAGCGATCGAGTATACGGTCCAAACTGGACGGGCCCGGAGTGCTTCTTCTGAATGGCTTTTTCCGCTGACCGGGTTTAGAGCCTTTGAATCCGGCATTGACTGCCGTATCCTCGGTATTGTCGCTGTTAATGCGGCGCTTATGTTTGTTGCGACGTGACCTGCCGTTGCCGTCCTTGGTATCTGAAGTACCATGATTCTTTGATATGTTATTACTGCGAGCCAACCAGCTGTCCTCTCCCGCACAAAAGCGGGTCATGAGTGTCGTGAGGGCTGCCATAGATTTCGGCTTTTCCTGGCCAAGGTGCCGGGCGAGCCATTCGCCGCGGATGTTGTGCTTAAAAGCTGCTAGGGCCTCTGCATCCGGACAGTCGATGATTTGATTTTTCTTTGTTAGGAACCGTGTCCAGAATTGCCTGACTGATTCCTCTGGCTGTTGAATTATGTGGCTCAAGTCATCGACATCTGGTGGTCGCACATAAGTGCCCTGAAAGTTGTCGAGTAATGCGGCTTCCAGATCTTCCCAACAGCCAATGGACTCTGCTGGCAAGCTGTTGAGCCAATGCCGAGCTGGTCCTTTGACTTTGAGTGGGAGGTATTTGATGGCGTGTAGGTCATCACCGCGGGCCATGTGGATGTGCAGGAGGAAATCCTCGATCCATATCGCAGGATCTGTTGTGCCGTCGTATGATTCTATATTTACGGGTTTGAAACCCTCTGGGATTTGATAATCCATTACTTCGTCTGTGAAGCATAAGGGGTGTGCGGCGCCTCTGTACTGGGCTATATCGCGACGCAGCTCAAATGAGTTTTGCCCGCTGTGTTCAGCCCCGCCGGCTTACTTTTATTGTATCTGGTGTGACGATTATCGTCTCACGTAGTGGCGTGCCCTCGTGATCCGTAGATCGATCTTGCATGTTTTGCTTTGTCCTCCAATACGTCTCGCAGGTCTGGCGTATTTCCCCATGCCTTTTTATTTGAATGGCGTCGGGGTGCGGGCTGAGCTTTTGGCTGGAATGCCTCTCTGTCGCGGCCACGAGGTGGCCGATCAGCCGCGTCGTACGCCGGGGATGTAGGTTTCGGTGCTTCCTCCTCTAGTCGGGGTAGCAACCTGCACTTTGGGTAACTCTTGGAGGGGCGCTCGAGTTTATATTCCTCGGCCGCCAGGACTTCAGTCCATCTGTCAGCTAGCAAATCTTGATCAGCTTGAAGCTGCTGCTGCTTTTTCTTAAGGCTATTTGTCGTGGCTATAAGCCGGCGCTTGAAGCGCTCTTGTTCGACAGGATCCTCTGGCACGACGAATTCGTCATCGTCGAGGCTTGCCTCGTCTTCGAAGGCAGGCATGTAATTATCATCCTTCGCCTCTCCATCTGCCGCTCTCTCAGGAGGGCTGGCTTCTCCAACCTCTTGCTCTAAATCTTGCTGGAGGGGATTGTTGTTGTCTTCAGCGCTGTCCGGAGTGTTATTATCTTCGGTGCCGGTATCACCGCTTTTGACTTGGCGGGACTTAGAGCGGCGCCGCTGACGCCGGCGCTTGGGTTGCTTCTTGGAGGGGTCATCCTCCGTTGTCCCATCATTATTGCCTTCTTTGGGTGTGTCCACCATGTATATGTCATATGACGAGGTGGTTGTCCAGTGCCCTATGGGCAGTGGTTCCTCTTCGCCTCCCGCATCGTCGTCCATACCGTCGATGTCTTCGGAGTCGAAGTCGAGCATGTCGGTTAAGTCATCGACAGTGGCTACTAAGTGGGTGGTGGGTGGGCGGCGAATTTCTTCATCATCCGCATCCCAATCCTGCCGGACATAGTTAGGCCAGGACCCTCCTGACAAGGAGAGAGACCTTAATGAGTTCAGTATGTCGCCGAAGGGCGAGTGCTGAAAAATATCCGTGGAGGTAAACTCCATGATCGGCGCCCAATCGGATTCGACACGGACGGGCGCAGGCGGTTCGGAGTCCGTGGCCGGAGAAGGATCCGGTAGTTTGGCAACACGGATCTTGTGAAGGGTAAGGTCGATATTCGGCTCGATCACCGCTGAGGATCCGGCCTCCGTGGCGGGGTCTATCCCCCTGTCCATGGATGGCGCAACTGGCTCCGAATTAAGGGTTGGAGCGGCTGCTGGTGCGATTTCTTGAACACTGTCCGATGGTTGAGCTAAATCGTATTCATCATGACCGCGTGGCGCACAAGGCAGGGGCTCGAATCCGTCGAAGATCAAGTCTCCGCGGATATCGGCCGTGTAGTTTAAGCTTCCAAACCTGACCTGGTGGCCAGGGGCGTAACTTTCGATCTGCTCCAGATGGCCAAGCGAGTTAGCCCGCAGTGCGAAGCCGCCGAACACAAAGATCTATCCGGGGAGAAAAGTCTCACCCTAGACTGCATCGCTATCGATGATAGTAGGAGCCATCAAGCCTAACGGCGACGACACAGAGGAACTCTCAATGAAAGCACCAATGTCGGTGTCAAAACCGGCGGATCTCGGGTAGGGGGTCCCGAACTGTGCGTCTAAGGCAGATGGTAACAGGAGGCAGGGACACGATGTTTTACCCAGGTTCGGGCCCTCTTCATGGAGGTAAAACCCTACGTCCTGCTTGATTTATTCTTGATGATATGAGTATTACAAGAGTTGATCTACCACGAGATCGGAGAGGCTAAACCCTAGAAGCTAGCCTATGGTATGATTGTATGTTGTCATACGGACTAAAACCCTCCAATTTATATAGACACCGGAGGGTGCTAGGGTTACACAAGGTCGGTTACAAAGGAGGAGATATACATATCCGTATTGCCTAGCTTGCCTTGCACGCCAAGTAGAGTCCCATCCGGACACGGGACGAAGTCTTCAATCTTGTATCTTCATAGTCCAACAATCCGGCCAAAGGATATAGTCCGGCTATCCGGAGACCCCCTAATCCAGGACTCCCTCAGTATGACCCGCCCAGTAGGGGCCGGGTTATTCCTATGGCGATTCATGAAGCCCAAGACAGCTCTGGAAGATGGCGGTTCAGCCAAGGGCCCAAGGCCCAAAGGCGAATCTTGGCCCGTAGAGATAAACCGCCATATGTACGTAACTTGTATTGTAAGGCAGGGGTAGTTAGAGACCGAGCTGGACACTATTTCTAAGCCGGCCGGGACTCTGTAAGCCGCGGGGCGTCAACCTCTGTATATAAAGGGACGACCCGACGGCGGTTCAAGGACTAGGTCAAGCGGATTCACTCCCTAGTAATCGAAACATAAGCAATACCACCTCAAACTGGATTAGGCCTTTACTTTCACCGCAAGGGGCCGAACCAGTATAAACCCTCGTGTCCTTTGTCCCGTTTTAACCCCTTTAAGCTTCCTAGTTGCGATGGCTCCACGCTTAAGTCCTTTCACTAGGACATCTGCCGTGACAATTCCACGATAGAGGGAGTAATCTCCCAAACTATAACATGTTTA
The DNA here is from genome assembly GCF_056163025.1 of Triticum urartu. NCBI lineage: Eukaryota > Viridiplantae > Streptophyta > Magnoliopsida > Poales > Poaceae > Triticum > Triticum urartu. Next base: position 477,642,119 of record NC_141875.1, on the reverse strand, counting down.
CAATCATCAGATTGCATATATTGTACTATTTTTCCCTTCATGAGTTTTTCCCTAATGGTTTCTCACAAGAGGTTTTTAATGAGACAATATGAACACAAGTGCATGTGTATGTCATATCATTTTCTCCTTATATTTTCCCCATTGGCTTTTAAAGGAGTTTTCGATGACATATCAGATCGCCCCCTTTTCCCTTATGAGTTTTCTCTCAAAGTTTCTCATAATGGTTTTTAATGAGGCAATATCTTCTCAAAGATCATATGTCATACTTTCTATTTTCCCTATCGAGGTTTTTAAAGAAAGAACTCAAGACATATTAATTGTTCTCTAAACTCACCAATGAGTTTTCTCCTTCTTCAAAGGTTTTTCTCATATGAGTTATCAAGAGACAATAATTATTATATGTCGCATCATTTTCTCCTTATTATTTTTCCCACTGGGTTTAAAGGAGTTTTAGCAACATATCTGCACTATTCTCCTCATATTTTTTCCACGGGATTTTTGGAGGAGTCATTCAAGATTATTAAAAGAATTTGTCAAGATGATGGATATACCCAAGAAGAGGCGTTGTACAAGGGGGAGTGTTAAGAATAGAATAGTTGCTTATTAATTAAGCTAATTAGGATTAAGTTAATTATTAGATAGGTTGATTAGTTCTCAAGCAACCATGTACTTCCTTGGCTCTCAAGGCAACTATATAATTCCTTGGCTCTCAAGTAATTGTGTGTTTACTTGACCGTCAAGCACCATGTGTACTTCCGCCCGGCTATAAATACCCCATTTCTATCATCAATAAAGACTGATGGATCATCTTTCATTCAAACTCTCTCGTTCTTTACTTTTTACTTTAAACAATTTACTTACGGGTGAAGGCGATCTTTTTTTCCAATAAGATAACTTTACCTCCTGACTTATTTGAGGCTGGTTTACCTTAACCCACTCACCTATAAAACCAGTTATTCTACTTCTGAACTATCTAAAACCATATAAATAAGCCGCTAAGATGTTATTGAAGGTGGTTTTTCCTACGTGTCATTATATGTGGTCTGTCACATGGCAATAATATTTTAAATATATTTCAAATCTCATAACCGAATAAGATTTAAAAAAATAATTTTTGTTTAATAGTGAGAAGGACACGTGATTTCTAGAGAAGGTTGATATTTTTCTTTTGATGAGAATAAATGTTTAATCATGTTGTATATTACTACATCTTTTTTTAGGGAAACAGCTTACTTTATTTAACCAAAGTCTGGGATCTCGTCCGCTATTACAGAAAGGATACAATCAGGGGGCACATGCCTCCAAACTTGAGAAATACCATCACCTACAGCTACCTTAGCTAGGATATGAGCAGCTCGATTGGCGATCTCCTCCTCCATGTGATCTTGCAACCCATCCAACCTTGCATGAGTTCTTTGATATCCTCAACAATTGGACCCGCTGCTAACAGGTTCCGAGGCACGGAATTGACCATGCAAACTGCCTCCCTACAGTCCATCTCCACAAGGATTTTTTGTATACCCAACTCTCTACCGAACGTCAAAGCTTTTCGACAAGCCATCAGCTCTGCGATCTCCGGCTTCGAGCAGTTAGGGAAAAGCTGGGCCAGTGCCCCATGAAAGGCTCCCATATGATCTCTGATGATGACCCCTCCTCCTCCATTGCCGGTGGCAGCTGATATCATGCTGTCTACATTTACCTTCAACCATTCGGCCACCGGCGGCTGCCACTTTTCCGGCGGGGGTCTAGTGATAGCTCGAGCTTTCTTCATTACCACCTCAGCCCATTCGTCCATGATCCACGACACCGAGCTAGCAACATCAGCAGGGTTTTTGATCCGCACTCCATCGCGTGCTTAGTTTCTTGCCAGCCAAAGATCGTGTAGACCCTGCATGGTCATCTCCCTCTCCTCATCCCGGGCACAACCCATCCAGTTCCAGAACCATCTCCCGACGTCCTGGTTAGAGGCGATTCCCACAGGAGGAACCGGAGCATGAACACTTTGCTTGTCTGACAGTTCCGCCCAAAACTGCCTCGAGTGGTGGCAACTCCAGAACCGGTGTAGAAAGGTCTCCTCCCTGCCGCACGCCGTACAGAAGATGCCAGGTTTTATCCTGCGCCGCAACAGTTCAGACCCGATGGCCAGTCCATTGCCACACGCCGTACAGAAGATGCCAGGTTTTATCCTGCGCCGCAACAGTTCAGACCCGATGGCCAGTCCATTGCGCATAATCCTCGAGTTATGTACCTTGACTTTGTTAGGGACACGAGTGCTCCACAAGGACAGCTAGTTCCTATGGGAATCAACCAAAGATGACGACCCCGGACGCCCTGACCTGGCCCTTTTCAAGCTCATCGCCAAATGATAGGCAGAGCGAACCGAGTAGACGCCATCCTTGGTATAATTCCATGCCAGGTAATCATCCACACCTTGTCTGCCAACTGGGATTTGCTTAATATCAGCGGCATCGCTTGGAGAAAACTGTTAACACTTAATTAACACACGTTTTTTTTCTCGAATACGCACGAGTGTGCGTATCATATATTAAAGAAGAAAGGGGAAGATCCCTCCACAGTTATATTACATCCTTACCGGCGTTTCATCGCCATCCGCCTACACACTAAACCGACTACTCGCCGTGTGCCCACTCCGGTGCCCCTATGAAGGCCACTGCCAGGTCTCCTCTCAAAATGCCTGCCTGCATACAAGCTCTACTCACGCTTCCTATTCGGTCCATAAAGCGTGTAACGCTTACATTCGCCCCGTCGAACACTATGGCGTTCCTGTGCTTCCATAGCTCCCACAGGGTGAGCAGACATACGGTGCGGATTGTTTTCGCGTTACGCCCGGGCGAGCCGTGCCTAGTGCACCAGTCCTGCAGTGTCTCTCCTGCCTGCGGCGCACCCCCTGGCATGTTGAAGGCCGAGAAGATGCGGGCCCAAACCTCCCGTGCCAGCACACACTCCACAAGTAGGTGGCCGATCGTTTCGTCGTGCTGATCGCAAAATGGGCAGGCGTCTTGGTGTGGTAGCCCTCGCCTCGCCAATCTGTCTGACGTCCAGCACCTTTTCATGATTGCTAACCATGCAAAGAAACGGCATCGGAGTGGAGCCTTCGAACGCCAAGTGAAAGCCGCCGTGGGGGACACCTGTCGTCCGGCAAATCGAGCCGCGTAGGCCGATCGGGCCGAGAACTCGCCACTCCTCTCCCAAGACCAGGAGAAGGAGTCCACAATTTCCTCCTGGAGCTGCACCTCCCCAATCCTGAGCCAGATGCTCATATACTCCTTGATCTCGACCATGTCGCCAATAGGCCCTATGTCCGTGGCCCACGGCCGTGCGCGACAGCCTCAAAAACTGTCCGTGTCCCTCTGATCCTTGTCGTGACTGAGCCGTATGCGCGTGGTGCGAGCTCTTGAATCCGAAAGCTGTCGAGCCAACGATCCTCCAAAAACAGCATGTTGCGCCCGTTCCCAACAGTCACTCTGGCTGCTGCCTGAAAAAGCTGCTTGGCCTCCTTTGGCACTGAAAAGGAGAACTCCGCCCAGGGCCTGTCGCGATCCACTCTCTTTAACCATAACCACCTGGTTTGAAGCGCCACATTCGTCCAGGCCAGGTCGGGGATGCCAAGCCCACCGGACCACTTAGGTGTGCAAACCCGGTTCCAGGCCACCGCACAGGCGCCTCCGCCTGCATCCGGCTTGCCGGCCCACAAAAATCCTCGGCAAATCTTAACCATCACGGTGATGGTTCTCGGTGGCAAGCCAAGAGCCAGCATGGAATGGATCGGCATGGCAGATAGCACCGATTGTACCAGTAATGCACGGCTGCTCTTGGGTAGGGTCACTGCCTTCCAGTGCGGCAGGCGCATGGCCAAGTGATCCACAAGCCCTTGCAGTTGCCCCGCTGTGAGCTTCCTGAGGGAGAGCGGGAGGCCCAAGTATTTGCATGGAAAGGCACCGGCAGGGCACCCAAGCATGTCACACACAAGAGTCAGCTGCTCCTCAGAGCATCAGATGGGAAGTGCTGCGCTTTTTGCCATGTTGACAAGCAGACCGATAGCCTGACCGAAGGCGCGCAGGATCAAATCACAGGCTACCAAGTCCCTCCGCTCCGGCCTGATGAAGATGGTCACATCATCCGCAAACATGGAAATCCGCTGCCGCAGTCCACGATGTGCCAGGGGGGTGAGGATGCCAACTGCCGTGGCCTTGAGGAACAGCCGATGCAGCTGTTCCATGCACAAGATGAATAGCATTGGGGATACCGGGTCTCCCTGGCGGAGCCCGCAGCAGTTGAAGATCGTTTCACCGGGCACCCCATTCACCGCAATCCGCGTGGACGACGTGGAAAGAATGCCACAAATCCAAGCTCGCCATCTTCCTCCAAAGCCCATGTGCTCCAGCACTTCCAGTAGGAACGGCCATTGAATGGTGTCGAAGGCCTTAGTGATGTCCAACTTCAGGAGCACCATGGGCTCCCGCAGAGCGTGCAGGCGCCTAGCCGTGCACTGAACCAACATGAAGTTGTCATGGAGAGACCTCCCGCTCACAAATGCACTTTGATGGTTGCCCATGAGATGCGGTAGTTCCGCCGCCAGCCTTGTTGCCAGGACCTTCTCGAAAATCTTGATTGCCCCATGGATGAGGCTCACCGGTCTGTAGTCCTTAAGCTCCATCGCTCCCATCTTCTTGGGCAGAAGTGTGACTATCGCCTTATTGATTGAAGGCAACCCCCGAATGTCTCCACGGAAAAAATGGTCCATTGCCCGCATGATGTCGTCCCGTATAATATGCCAGCACGAGGCATAAAAGCGCCCCGTAAATCCGTCCGGTCCCGGCGCCTTATCGAGTGGCATCCCTTTCACCACTTTCTCCACCTCCTCGTGTGTGAACGGAGCCTCAAGGTGTGAGAGGTCACGCACCGGCAATCCCAAAGTATCCATGTTCAGCGCAAAATCCCTATCCGGTGCCGACACAAAGAGGCTGGAATAATATGCATCCACTTCCTCCGCAATCTCGTCCTGATCGAATAGCATGCGGCCGTTCGCATGCAATGACAAAATGGCGTTCTTCCGCTGTCTATGGCACGCCTGCCGGTGAAAATATGCCGTGTTTTCTTCTCCACCCCTCAGTTGCAGCATTCGGGATCGCTGCCTCGCAATCATACGTTGCAATGAAGCCAGACCGAGCAGCTTCCTCTTCAACACTCTGCGTAAGCCGTGCTCCTCAGCCGAGAGCATTCTGTTATCCATGGCTTGATCCAACCTCGCAATGACCTGAAGGGCGATCAAGGTTTGCAGCTTAGCGTTACCAATCCACTTATCGCTCCATCGTTGGAGGGCCTTGGCGGTGGCCCGCAGTTTATTATCCAACGCGATAAAAGGGTTTCCCGTCCCGGGCACCGAATGCCAAGCCGTGTCCACTACATCAAAGAATCCCTCCGCCTTTGGCCAGAAGGCCTCAAAGAGGAACCTCCTGCCCATCGTGAAGTCCGTGTGTAAATCCACCAGCAGGAGGCAATGATCGAACACAGCCGATCCCATCGCCGTAAGCAAGCATGCAGGGTGTAAATCCTCCCAGCAGCTAGATGTAAAGACATGGTCAATCTTCTCGAGCGTGGGTCGCTGCCTCTCGTTCGACCATGTGTACCTTCTCCCATTCAAGTACATCTCACGCAGCTCCAGTTGGTTGAGCTTAGTTCGAAACCTTGCCATCATCTTGTGGTTTACCACATCATTGCTCTTGTCCTCGGGGTTAACCAAGAGGTTAAAATCCCCTACCACCGTCCATGGGCCAGCATGCAAGTCATGTATCTCCACCAGCTCCCGCATGAATTCAACCTTGGCCTCGCTTCCCTGAGGCCCATACACACCGGTTAGCCACCATTCACCCCCCTCGATCGGCTTAACTAGTGTCGTGAGTGTGTTGTTCGTCCGGTGCGGGTTTGACACCGCCACCACCGTGGCGTCCCATGCAATCAAGATGCCACCCTGTGTGCCCACCGCTGGAAGGTAGAAGAAGTTCTCCATTCTATTACACACATTAATTAAGGGTTAAATCTTCACTTATCCAAACCACCGAAGATGCAACTCTTGTAACAGTCGTGTCTTTACGGATGCACCCCTACGAGGACTATAAATATGTATCTGTTCATCATCAATAAAGGACTGATTCACTTTACAACTATCTCGATTGTTCTCGGTCGACCTCTATTTGAACACGTTATCAGCACGCTCTCAGCGGAGCAATTCCATCGGCGCGACGGTTCCTGGCTACTGCATCGCCCACGAGTTTGACGGCTATAGCCCTTGGTTCGCCGTGGTGGCGCCCACTACCACAGTGACCCTCGGCCCGGCGGAAGCGCTTCCAAGCGGCAGCCTCGCGCCGTACATGGCCACGACTTGTTCATGGCACAGCAGTGAGGCTCTTCCGCAGTAAGCCATGCCCGACGAGTCTCTCAATCAGGGAAGGTAACAGAAAAGAAGATCAGGGAAGAGCAAGTGAAAATAGAGGAGTGCCCATCGATTGATAGATGCAAACATAGAAGAAAAAAAGGTACCATGGCATGCGTTCAATCCCTCTTGCACCAGATCGAGCGGCAACTGCTGCTGTTTTTCGTCAACATCCCTAGCGGTGCCCCAACCATGCGCCTTGGCTGCTCCTCCACGGGACAGAACTATTGAAATAAAGCCCCAAGCCCTGTCACGGTTCAGTTAGTTTTTTCTGTCAAGCTAGTTTCCCGTTTTTCCTTCAGTTTTTCAGTTAGCTAGTTTAGCTCGCGGGTTCAACAGCCTGGAGCGAGTCTCACGCCTCGTCGATCCGTTCGTGGGATGGCATGAGCGCAGTGGATCATGCGGGCGCGTAGTCAGGGGCCATGATCCCCGGTTTCCTTTCTGTACTCTGAATAAAAGGCAAGGAATAGAAACAGAAAAGTTGTGAAGTTTAACAGCGCAAAACCTTGTGTTCTTCGTCTACCTTGAGTTCCACTCGCGCGCGCGTGTGTGTGTATTCATTGTCTTGGCACTTTGGGGGTGCTGACAATTGGCATCAGAGCCGCGTTTCGGTCATGGGGAAGAGAAATCCAGCTCGCTCCCGTTCTGTCTCGCTGAACAACTCCAGGGCTGAGGCGAAGAAGGACGGCAAGGGCACCAGCGGCGGCGGCACACCTGCGCCCCTGCTGGGCGACGGCTCAAGGAGGGCGTCTGGCCGTGAGCTAGCAATGCCACAGCCGCTCTGCGAGGCGACTGGATCCACCTCCTACCCCCCCGTGACGAGGACGAACTACGCAGAGTGGTCTCTCCTGATGAAGGTAATACTACAGGCGAGAGGCCTGTGGACTGTCATCGAGATCGGTCCGTGTCCTGACGACGACGCTGATTATCGTGACGACCGCCTGGCGCTGGAGGCAATCCTCCGGTCCGTACCGCGGGAGATGCTGGCGACGCTCGCCGTGAAGGAGACGGCGAAGGAGGCGTGGAACTCCATCAAGACGATCCGTCTTGGAGTCGACCGCGTGCGCAAGGCAAAGGCGCAGTCCCTCCGCCGCGAGTTCGACGACATCCGTTTCAAGGACGGGGAGACCGTCGACGAGTTTGCCCTTCGACTCACCGGTATGATGAATAACCTAGCTCTTCTCGGTGATGATTTGAAGGAAGAAAGGGTCGTGGAGAAATTTCTCTGGGTCGTCCCGCCGCACTATGCACAGGTGGCTTTATCCATTGAGACGCTGCTTGACCTATCGGAACTCACGGTCGAGGAGCTCACCGGCCGGCTGAAGGCGGCGGAGGAACGCTACGGGCTGGACGGGGTCGCCCAAGGCGAGAGCAGCCTGCTGTTCACTCACGAGGAGTGGATGGCGCACCAACAGAAGATTGACCAGGCCGGAGCCACCGGAGGCAGCAGCAACCAAGCTGCCGGTGGCGGCGGACGCCGCGGCGGCGGCGGCGGATGCTCGCGCGGTCGCGGAGGTGGCCGAGGCGGGTGCGAGAACCAGAACTCCGCTGGCAGCGCCACCCGCAAGAATGACAAGTGCCGCTACTGCAACAACCTGGGCCATTGGGCCCGGGAATGCCGGAAGAAGAAGCATGACGAGGAGGCGAACCTCGCCGAACCTGACGAGGAGGAGCCGGGACTTCTGATGGTCCAGACCCGCACTCTGTACGGGGGGAGCACGGCAGGGCCGGAGCTGGACCGGACTGCGCCCCAGACGTCCCTCGCGACCGCGGCGGCGCAGGTGTTCCTCAACGAGGAGCGCGCGCGCGTGGAACTGCAGCAGTCTCCTGGCGACACCGATGCGGCCTGGTACCTCGACACTGGGGCGTCGAACCACATGACCAGCGACGCGTCAGTGTTCGCGGACCTGGACGAGTCCGTGACGGGATCGGTCAAGTTCGGCGATGGGTCTCTGGTGGACATACGCAGGCGGGGCACGGTGTTGTTCGCCGTGGCAGGCGGTCACCACCGTGGCCTCACCAATGTCTACTGGATACCACGCCTCAAGAGCAGCATCATTAGCATTGGCCAGCTGGACCAGGTCGGGTGCGCGATGCTGGTGGAGCACGGCACCATGACGGTCCGCGATAGTCAGAAAAATCTCCTCGTCAAGGTAACCCGTTCTGCCAAGCGCGTGTACATTCTGCATATCAAGATCGTGAAGCCGGCGTGTCTCCCTGCGAGCGAGTGTGACGGAGCGGGCTGGCAGGCCTCGAGAGGATGGCGCGCGCCGGCATGGTCACCGGGCTACCCCTCATCGTCCACGCGGAGCAGATCTGCGAGGCATGCCTCGCTGGCAAGCAGAGGCGAGCTTAATTTCCGCAAGCCGCCAAGTATAGCGCGACGGAACCACTGGAGCTGGTCCACGGCGACATCTGCGGGCCGATCTCGCCGGCGACAGCGGGCGGGAAGCGCTACTTCCTCCTGCTAGTGTACGACCACAGCCGTTACACTTGGCTCGTCTTGCTGCGCTCCAAGGACGAGGCGGCCGAGGCGATCCGCCGGTTCAAGGCCGCCGCGGAGACCAAGTCGCGCCACTCTCTGCGCACGTTCCGCACGGATCGCGGAGGCGAGTTCACGAGCACGGCATTCGCGGAGTACTGCGCCGACCACGGCGTGCAGCGCCACCTGACGGCGCCCTACTCCCCGCAGCAGAACGGAGTAGTGGAGCGCCGCAACCTGACCGTCGTGGGCATGGCAAGGAGCATGCTCAAGGCCAGGGGCATGCCGGCTTTCTTCTGGGGTGAGGCTATCACTACTGCCGTGTTTCTGATGAACAGGTCGTATACAAGGAGCCTGGCTCGAAAGACACCATTTGAGGCATGGTATGATCGCAAACCAAACATGCACTTCCTGCGCGTCTTCGGTTGCGTAGCTCATGTCAAGGACACGCGCCCGCACCTGGCGAAGCTGGCGGACAGGAGCAAGGCGATGGTGTTCGTTGGGTATGAGCTGGGAGGCAAGGCCTACCGGGCATACGATCCCGCCACCAAGCGCGTGCACGTCACGCACGACGTCGTCTTCGACGAGCGCGCGAGCTGGGACTGGCAGCAGGAGGTGAACGCTCCTGGCGCAGCAACGCTCACTGTCGAGTACGGGCCGGCCGCTGTGCTTGAGGGGGTGCGCCGCTCTACGCCGGCGACACCGGCCCCTCCATCTCACGCCAGCTCTGGCGGGGACACAACTGCAGCAGGAGCCGACGCGCTCACTCCACTCATGCCAGCGAGCACCGGCGGGAGGGATCTCAATCTTGAGCTCAGCCCTGTCGTGTCACGTTCTCCGCCAAGCGCCTCGCCGACTCCGATCGAGTCACCACCAACTGACCACGCGGGCGTGCACCCGATGGTGACGCGTGCGCGGGATGGCATCGTGCAGCCAAACCAACAGCTCACGGACTACATCCTCGACCTCGACGACGTCGACGACGAGGAGCTGCACCTCGGGCTGGCGGAGGAGCCGACCTCCCTGGATGAGGCGCAAGGAGATGCAGCTTGGAAACGCGTTATGGACGAGGAAATGGCGTCTATCTAGGAGAATGGCACATGGCAACTCGCTGATCTTCCTCCTGGTCACTGCCCCATTGGCCTCAAGTGGGTCTACAAGGTAAAACGTGATGCCCAGGGCATGGTGGTGCGGCACAAGGCCCGCCTCGTCGCCAAAGGATTCGTGGAGTGCCAGGGCGTGGACTATGAAGAGGTGTTCGCACCTGTCGCCCGCATGGAGTCAGTACGCCTCCTGCTCGCTCTGGCCGCGCGCGGCTGGGGCGTGCATCTCATGGATGTGAAGAGCGCGTTCCTGAACGGGGAGCTCCAGGAGGAGGTCTACGACGCACAACCACCTGGGTACATCGCCGCCGGGCAGGCTAGCAAGGTGCTGCGCCTCGACAAGGCCTTGTACGGCCTGAAACAGGCGCCGCGCGCCTGGAACCAGAAGTTGGACGCATGCCTCGCGTCGCTCGGGTTCGAGCGCAGCACCACCGAGCATGCCATCTACGGGCGCGGCAACACTTCATCTCGCCTCCTTGTGGGGGTGTACGTCGATGATCTGGTCATCACCGGCAACGATGACGGGGAGATCACGCGGTTCAAGGAGGAGATGATGAAGCTCTTCAAGATGAGCGATCTCGGTCTCCTAAGTTTTTGAAGGAAATATGCCCTAGAGGCAATAATAAAGTTATTATTTATTTCCTTATATCATGATAAATGTTTATTATTCATGCTAGAATTTTATTAACCGGAAACATAATACATGTGTGAATACATAGACAAACAAAGTGTCACTAGTATGCCTCTACTTGACTAGCTCGTTAATCAAAGATGGTTATGTTTCCTAACCATGAACAATGAGTTGTTATTTGATTAATGGGATCACATCATTAAGTGAATGATCTGATTGAAAAGACCCATTCCATTAGCTTAGCACCCGATCGTTTAGTATGTTGCTATTGCTTTCTTCATGACTTATACATGTTCCTATGACTATGAGATTATGCAACTCCCGTTTGCCAGAGGAACACTTTGTGTGCTACCAAACGTCACAACGTAACTGGGTGATTATAAAGGAGCTCTACAGGTGTCTCCAAAGGTACATGTTGGGTTGGCGTATTTCGAGATTAGGATTTGTCACTCCGATTGTCGGAGAGGTATCTCTGGGCCCTCTCGGTAATGCACATCACTTAAGCCTTGCAAGCATTGCAACTAATGAGTTAGTTGCGGGATGATGTATTACAAAACGAGTAAAGAGACTTGCCGGTAACGAGATTGAACTAGGTATTGGAATACCGACGATCGAATCTCGGGCAAGTAACATACCGATGACAAAGGGAACAACGTATGTTGTTATGCGGTCTGACCGATAAAGATCTTCGTAGAATATGTAGGAGCCAATATGAGCATCCAGGTTCCGCTATTGGTTATTGACCGGAGACATGTCTCGGTCATGTCTACATTATTCTCGAACCCGTAGGATCCGCACGCTTAAGGTTACGATGACAGTTATATTATGAGTTTATACATTTTGATGTACCGAAGTTTGTTCGGAGTCCCGGATGTGATCATGGACATGACGAGGAGTCTCAAAATGGTCGAGACATAAAGATTGATATATTGGAAGCCTATGTTTGGATATCGGAAGTGTTCCGGGTGAAATCGGGATTTTACCGGAGTACCGGGAGGTTACCGGAACCCCCCGGGAGCTATATGGGCCTTAATGGGCCATAGTTGAAGAAGAGGAGAGGCAGCCAGGGCTTGGGCCGCGCGCCCCTCCCCCTAGTCCGAATAGGACAAGGAGAGAGGGGGCCGGCGCCCTCCTCCTTCTCTCTCTCTTTTCCACCTCATGAATCCTATTCCAACTAGGATTGGGGGAGAAGTCCTACTCCCGGAGGGAGTAGGACTCCTCCTGGCGCGCCCCTCATGGCCGGCTGGCCTCCCCCCCTTTAGTCCTTTATATACGGAGGCAGGGGCACCCCAGAGACACACAAGTTGATCCACGTAATCTATTCCTTAGCCGTGTGCGGCGCCCCAGCCACCATAGTCCTCGATAATATTGTAGCGGAGTTTAGGCGAAGCCCTGCTGCAGTAGTACATCAAGATCGTCACCACGTCGTCGTGCTGACAGAACTCTTCCCCGACACTTTGCTGGATCAGAGTCCGGGGATCGTCATCGAGCTGAACGTGTGCTAAAACTCGGAGGTGTCGTAGTTTCGGTGCTTGATCGGTCGGGCTGTGAAGACGTACGACTACATCAACCAAACGCTTCCGTTGTCGATCTACTAGGTATGTAGATCACACTCTCCCCTCTCGTTGCTATGCATCACCATGATCTTGCATGTGCGTAGGAAATTTTTTGAAATTACTACGTTCCCCAACAGTGGCATCCTAGCCTAGGTTTTATGTGTTGATGTTATATGCATGAGTAGAACACAAGTGAGTTGTGGGCGATATAAGTCATACTGCTTACCAGCATGTCATACTTTTGTTCGGCGGTATTGTTGGATGAAGCGGCCCGGACCGACATTACGCGTACGCTTAGGCGAGACCGGTTCTCCCGACGTGCTTTGCACATAGGTGGCTTGCGGGTGACAGTTTCTCCAACTTTAGTTGAACCGAGTGTGGCTACGCCCGGTCCTTGCGAAGGTTAAAACAGCACCAACTTGACAAACTATCGTTGTGGTTTTTGATGCGTAGGTAAGAACGGTTCTTGCTAAGCCCGTAGCAGCCACGTAAAACTTGCAACAACAAAGTAGAGGACGTCTAACTTGTTTTTGCAGGGCATGTTGTGATGTGATATGGTCAAGACGTGATGAGATATAAGTTGTTGTATGAGATGATCATGTTTTGTTGAAGTTATCAATAACTGGCAAAATCCTTATGGTTGTCTCTCTATTGCATAAGTTGCAAGCGTCCAATAATTGTTTTACTTTATCGCTGTGCGATAGCAATAGTTGCAAGAGCAATTGTTGGCGAGACGACCACGTGATGACACATTGATATAGATCAAGATGATGGAGATCATGGTGTCATGCCGGTGATGATATAGATCATGATAGTACTTTGGAGATGGAGATCAAAGAAGCAAGATGATGATGGCCATATCATGTCACATATTTTGATTGCATATGATGTTTATCTTTTATACATCTTATTTTTGCTTAGTTTGACGGTAGCATTTTAAGATGATCTCTCACTAATTATCAAGAAGTGTTCTCCCTGAGTATGCACCGTTGCGAAAGTTCTTCGTGCTGAGACACCACGTGATGATCGGGTGTGATAGGCTCTACGTTCAAATACAACGGGTGCAAAACAGTTGCACACGCGGAATACTCAGGTTATACTTGACGAGCCAAGCATATACAGATATGGCCTCGGAACACGGAGACTGAAAGGTCGAGCGTGAATCATATAGTAGATATGATCAACATAGTGATGTTCACCAATGAAACTGCTCCATCTCACGTGATGATCGGACATGGTTTAGTTGATTTGGATCACGTGATCACTTAGAGGATTAGAGGGATGTCTATCTAGGTGGGAGTTCTTAAGTAATATGATTAATTGAACTTAAATTTATCATGAACTTAGTCCTGGTAGTATTTTGCAAATTATGTTGTAGATCAATAGCTCGTGTTGTTGCTTCCCTGTGTTTATTTTGATATGTTCCTAGAGAAAATTGTGTTGAAAGATGTTAGTAGCAATGATGCGGATTGGATCCGTGATCTGAGGTTTATCCTCATTGCTGCACAGAAGAATTATGTCCTTGATGCACCGCTAGGTGACGGACCTATTGCAGGAACAGATGTAGACGTTATGAACGTTTGGCTAGCTCAATATGATGACTACTTGATAGTTTAGTGCACCATGCTTAACGGCTTAGAATCGGGACTTCAAAGACGTTTTGAACGTCATGGAGCATATGAGATGTTCCAGGAGTTGAAGTTAATATTTCAAGCAAATACCCGAGTTGAGAGATATGAAGTCTCCAACAAGTTCTATAGCTAAAAGATGGAGGAGAATCGCTCAACTAGTGAGCATGTGCTCAGATTGTCTGAGTACTACAATCGCTTGAATCAAGTGGGAGTTAATCTTCCAGATAAGATAGTGATTGACAGAATTCTCTAGTCACCATCACCAAGTTAATAGAACTTCGTGATGAACTATGATATGCAAGGGATAACGGAAATGATTCCCAAGCTCTTCGTAATGCGGAAATTGACGAAGGTAGAAATCGAGAAAAACATCAAGTGTTGATGGTAGACAAGACCACTAGTTTCAAGAAAAGGGCAGAGGGAAGAAGGGGAAGTTCAAGAACAGCAAGCAAGTTGCTGCTCAAGTGAAGAAGCCCAAGTCTGGTCCTAAGCCTGAGACTAAGTGTTTCTACTGCAAAGGGACTGGTCACTGGAAGCGGTAATACCCCAAGTGATTGGCAGATAAGAAGGATGGCAAAGTGAACATAAGTATATTTGATATACATGTTATTGATGTGTACTTTACTAGTGTTTATAGCAACCCCTCAGTATTTGATACTTGTTCAGTTGCTAAGATTAGTAACTCGAAACGGGAGTTGCAGAATAAACAGAGACTAGTTAAGGGTGAAGTGACGATGTGTGTTGGAAGTGGTTCCAAGATTGATATGATCATCATCGCACACTCCCTATACTTTCGGGATTAGTGTTGAACCTGAATAAGTGTTATTTGGTGTTTGCGTTGAGCATGAATATGATTTGATCATGTTTATTGTAATACGGTTATTCATTTAAGTAAGAGAATAAATTGTTGTTCTGTTTACATGAATAAAACCTTATATGGTTACACACCCAATGAAAATAGTCGTTGGATCTCGATCGTAGTGATACACATAATCATAATATTGAAACCAAAAGATGCAAAGTTAATAATGATAGTGCAACTTATTTGTGGCACTGCCGTTTAGGTCATATTGGTGTAAAGCGCATGAAGAAACTCCATGCTAATGGGTTTTTGGAATTACTTGATTATGAATCAGTTGATGCTTGTGAACCATGCCTCATGGGCAAGATGACTAAAACACCGTTCTCCAAAACTATGGAGCGAGCAACTGACTTATTGGAAATAATACATACTGATGTATGAGATCCGATGAGTGTTAAGGCTCGCGGCGGGTATCATTATTTTCTGACCTTCATAGATGATTTGAGCAGATATGGGTATATCTACTTAATGAAACACAAGTCTGAAATATTTGAAAAGTTCAAAGAATTTCAGAGTGAAGTGGAGAATCATCGTAACAAGAAAATAAAAGTTTCTACGATATGATCGCAGAGGTAAAATATTTGAGTTACGAGTTTGGCCTTCAGTTAAAACAATGTGAAATAGTTTTACTACTCACGCCACCTGGAACACCACAGCATAATGGTGTGTCCGAACATTATAACCATACTTTATTAGATATGGTGCGATCTATGATGTCTCTTTTCGATCTACCACTATCGTTTTGGGGTTATGCATTAAAGATAGCTGCATTCACGTTTAAAAGGGCACCATCTAAGTCCGTTGAGATGACACAATCTAAACGGTGGTTTGGCAAGAAACCAAAGTTGTCGTTTCTTAAAGTTTGGGATTGTGATGCTTATATGAAAAAGTTTCATCCTGATAAGCTCAAACCCAAATCGGAGAAATATGACTTCATAGGATACCCAAAGGAGACTATTGGGTACACCTTCTATCACAAATCCGAAGGCAAGACTTTTGTTGCTAAATTCGGAGTTTTTCTAGAGAAGGAGTTTCTCTCGAAAGAAGTGAGTGGGAGGAAAGTAGAACTTGATGAGGTAACTGTACCTGCTCCCTTATTGGAAAGTAGTTCATCACAGAAATCTGTTCCTGTGACTACTACACCAATTAGTGAGGAAGCTGATGATGATGATGATCATGTAACTTCAGATCAAGTTACTACCGAATCTCGTAGGTAAACCAGAGTGAGATCCGCACCAGAGTGGTACAGTAATCCTGTTCTGGAAGTCATGTTACTAGACCATGACGAACTTGCGAACTATGAGGAAGCGATGATGAGCCCAGATTCCGCGAAATGGTTTGAGGCCATAAAATCTGAGATATGATCCATGTATGAGAACAAAGTATGGACTTTGATGGATTTGCCCGATGATCGGCAAGCCATAGAAAATAAATGGATCTTCAAGAGGAAGACGGACGCTGATAGTAGTGTTACTATCTACAATGCTAGAATTGTCGCAAAAGGTTTTCGACAAGTTCAAGGTGTTGACTACGATGAGATTTTCTCACTCGTATCTATGCTTAAGTCTGTCCGAATCATGTTAGCAATTGCCGCATTTTATGAAATCTGGAAAATGGATAAACAAAACTGCATTCCTTAATGGATTTATTAAAGAAGAGTTGTATGTGATGCAACAAGAAGGTTTTGTCAAATCCTAAAGGTGCTAACAAAATATACAAGCTTCAGCGATCCATTTATGGACTGGTGCAAGCATCTCGGAGTTGGAATATACGCTTTGATAAATTGATCAAAGCATATAGTTTTATACAGACTTACGGTGAAGCCTGTATTTACAAGAAAGTGAGTGGGAGCACTACAACATTTCTGATAAGTATATGTGAACAACATATTGTTGATCGGAAATAATGTATAATTTTCTGGAAAGCATAAAGGAATATTTGAAAGGAGTTTTTCAAAGAAAGACCTCGGTAAAGCTGCTTACATATTGAGCATCAAGATCTATAGAAATAGATTAAGACGCTTGATAAGTTTTTCAATGAGTACATACCTTGACAAGATTTTGAAGTAGTTCAAAATGGAACAGTCAAAGAAAGAGTTCTTGCCTGTGTTGCAAGGTGTGAAATTGAGTAAGACTCAAAGCCCGACCACGGCAGAAGATAGAAATAGAATGAAAGTCATTCCCTATGCCTCAGCCATAGGTTCTATAAAGTATGCCATGCTGTGTACCAGATCTATTGTATACCCTACACTGTGTTAAGCAAGGGAGTACAATAGTGATCTAAGAGTAGATCACTGGACAGCGGTCAAAATTATCCTTAGTGGAATAAGGAAATATTTCTCAATTATGGAGGTGACAAAAAGGTTCATCGTAAAAAGTTACGTCGATGCAAGTTTTGACACAGATCTGGATGACTCTAAGTCTCGATCTAGATACATATTGAAAGTGGGAGCAATAAGCTAGAGTAGCTCCGTGCAGAGCATTGTTGACATAGAAATTCGCAAAATACTTATGGATCTGAATGTGGCAGACCCGTTGACTAAAATTATCTCACAAGCAAAACATGATCACACCTTAGTACTCTTTGGGTGTTAATCACATAGCGATGTGAACTAGATTACTGACTCTAGTAAACCCTTTTGGGTATTGATCACATATCGATGTGAACTATGGGTGTTAATCACATGGTGATGTGAACTATTGCTGTTAAATCACATGGCGATGTGAACTAGATTATTGACTCTAGTGCAAGTGGGAGACTGAAGGAAATATGCCCTAGAGGCAATAATAAAGTTATTATTTATTTCCTTACATCGTGATAAATGTTTATTATTCATGCTAGAATTGTATTAACCGGAAACATAATACATGTGTGAATACATAGACAAACAAAGTGTCACTAGTATGCCTCTACTTGACTAGCTCGTTAATCAAAGATGGTTATGTTTCCTAACCATGAACAATGAGTTGTTATTTGATTAACGGGATCACATCATTAAGTGAATGATCTGATTGACATGACCCATTCCATTAGCTTAGCACCCGATCGTTTAGTATGTTGCTATTGCTTTCTTCATGACTTATACATGTTCCTATGACTATGAGATTATGCAACTCCCGTTTGCCAGAGGAACACTTTGTGTGCTACCAAACGTCACAACGTAACTGGGTGATTATAAAGGAGCTCTACAGGTGTCTCCAAAGGTACATGTTGGGTTGGCGTATTTCGAGATTAGGATTTGTCACTCCGATTGTCGGAGAGGTATCTCTGGGCCCTCTCGGTAATGCACATCACTTAAGCCTTGCAAGCATTGCAACTAATGAGTTAGTTGCGGGATGATGTATTACAGAACGAGTAAAGAGACTTGCCGGTAACGAGATTGAACTAGGTATTGGAATACCGACGATCGAATCTCGGGCAAGTAACATACCGATGACAAAGGGAACAACGTATGTTGTTATGCGGTCTGACCGATAAAGATCTTCGTAGAATATGTAGGAGCCAATATGAGCATCCAGGTTCCGCTATTCGTTATTGACCGGAGACATGTCTCGGTCATGTCTACATTATTCTCGAACCCGTAGGCTCCGCACGCTTAAGGTTATGATGACAGTTATATTATGAGTTTATACATTTTGATGTACCGAAGTTTGTTCGGAGTCCCGGATGTGATCACGGACATGACGAGGAGTCTCGAAATGGTCGATGCATAAAGATTGATATATTGGAAGCCTATGTTTGGATATTGGAAGTGTTCCGGGTGAAATCGGGATTTTACCGGAGTACCGGGAGGTTACCGGAACCCCCCGGGAGCTATATGGGCCTTAATGGGCCATAGTGGAAGAAGAGGAGAGGCAGCCAGGGCTTGGGCCGCGCGCCCCTCCCCCCTAGTCCGAATAGGACAAGGAGAGAGGGGGCCGGCGCCCTCCTCCTTCTCTCTCTCTCTTTTCCACCTCATGAATCCTATTCCAACTAGGATTGGGGGAGAAGTCCTACTCCCGAAGGGAGTAGGACTCCTCCTGGCGCGCCCCTCATGGCCGGCTGGCCTCCCCCCCTTTAGTCCTTTATATACGGAGGCAGGGGCACCCCAGAGACACACAAGTTGATCCACGTGATCTATTCCTTAGCCGTGTGCGGCGCCCCAGCCACCATAGTCCTCGATAATATTGTAGCGGAGTTTAGGTGAAGCCCTGCTGCAGTAGTACATCAAGATCGTCACCACACCGTCGTGCTGACGGAACTCTTCCCCGACACTTTGCTGGATCGGAGTCCGGGGATCGTCATCGAGCTGAACGTGTGCTAAAACTCGGAGGTGCCGTAGTTTCGGTGCTTGATCGGTCGGGCTGTGAAGACGTACAACTACATCAACCAAACGCTTCCGTTGTCGATCTACTAGGTATGTAGATCACACTCTCCCCTCTCGTTGCTATGGATCACCATGATCTTGCGTGTGCGTAGGAAATTTTTTGAAATTACTACGTTCCCCAATAGTTTTTACTTGGGGATCGAGGTGCACCCGGCGCGAACTGGTATCTCCCTGAACCAGACGGCTTACGCCGAGAAGATTCTGGAGCGAGGCGGCATGACATGGTGCAATCCGTGCGCAGTACCCATGGAGCCCAGGCTGAAGCTCAATAAGCAGAGCACCGTGCCTCTGATGGACGCGACAGAGTACCGCGGTCTAGTTGGATGTCTCCGTTACCTGGTTCACACCAGGACAGATATCTCTTTCGCCGTCGGCTACGTCTCGCGCTTCATGGAGGCGCCCACACCGAGCACCTTGCTGCGGTGAGGAAGATCCTGCGCTACATCACCGGCACTCTGCACTGGGTTGCTTCTACCCAAGGGGGAAAGGAGATGGCCGCCTCGCCGGATACAGCGACAACGACATGGGAGGAGACGTCGACACACGACGGAGCATGACCGGCGCCATGTTCTTCTACGGCAATAGCATCATCAGCTGGCAGTCACTCAAGTAGAAGGTCGTGGCCTTATCGTCCTGCGAGGCTGAGTACATCAGCGCCACGATGGCGGCATGCCAAGGAGTTTGGCTGGCTCGTTTTCTCAGCGAGCTCAAGAAGGAGAGGCCGGCGTGTTTCCCACTCTGGATGGATAACAAATCAGCCATCTCACTCGCAAAGAACCCGGTGTTCCACGAGCGGAGTAAACACATTGATATCCGTTTCCACTTCATCAGGGAGTGTGTGGAGAACAAGCAAGTGGAGGTGGAGTTCATCGGAACGAACGGGCAGCTCGCCGATCTTCTCACCAAGGCTCTCGGGTGCGTGCGCTTCACGGAGCTGCGTGCAAGGATCGGCATGGTAGAGATTGACAAGGGCTCAGGTTTTAGGGGGTGATTTGTTGAAATAAAGACGCAAGGCCTGTCACGGTTCAGTTAGTTTTTTCTGTCAGGCTAGTTTCCCGTTTTTCCTTCAGTTTTTCAGTTAGCTAGTTTAGCTCGCGGGCTCAACAGCCTGGAGCGAGTCTCGCGCCTCGTCGATCCGTTCGTGGGATCGCACGAGCGTAGTGGATCACGCGGGAGAATAGTCAGGGGCCACGATCCCCGGTTTCCTTTCTGTACTCTGAATAAAAGGCAAGGAATAGAAACAGAAAAGCTGTGAAGTTTAACAGCGCAAAACCTTGTGTTCTTTGTCTACCTTGAGTTCCACTCGCGTGTGTGTGTATTCATCGTCTTGGCACTTTGGGGGTGCTGACAAGAATGACCACTGCACCGCATGATGCGGCCACCGCGCTGCGCCCGCCTGCGCCGCTGGATGCGGCCACCATGCTGCAGGACGCGGCCACCGCATCGCGCCCGCCCGTGTGGAGCGCCCGCGCCCGTTCGCGTCGCGCCGCGCCCCACGCTCGGCTGCCGCTTGCATTGCGCCGTGCGCCGTGCTCTGGCACATGGAGCCCAGAGGCACTCGGACTCTTGAATGGTGCCTCCAACGGCGTCACGCCTACTCCGAGGACGAGCAGGGCGGGAGATCCTCTTGCCGCCGGTGGTGCGGACGACCGGCCATGGGCATCTTCGCATGTGCCCAATCGGGCCGGCACGCCCTCCCCGGAGTCCTCTGGCGCAGCCTTCTGCGGCCTCCAATGCGAGGCTCGGCGGCGCTCCGCCCCGGTCGTGGTCTCTCCACGAGTTGCCGGAGAAACGGCCGACCGGCCATGGCAGTCGCCGCCCGCGTCGGTCGTGGGGATTGGGGATGGATGCTGGCTGGGGATCGCTATCCCTGGCCGCTTGCTCCTTATCCAATCGGCTGACAAGGCCGGCCCTAGGCTGGCTTCCCCAGCGTGGCCCATTTGCATAAGGTTGGGCCACCGCTTTTCAGCCCTTTTTCTGTTAAGTTTTATGATGTCTACTACATAACCTTCTACTTGTAGACGTTGTCGGGCCTCCAAGTGTAGAGGTTTGTAGGACAGTAGCAAATTTCCCTCAAGTGGATGACCTAAGATTTATTAATCCATGGGAGGCGTAGGATGAAGATGGTCTCTCTCAAGCAACCCTGCAACCAAATAACAAAGAGTCTCTTGTGTCCCCAACACACCCAATACAATGGTAAATTGTATAGGCGCACTAGTTCGGCGAAGAGATGGTGAAACAAGTGGTATATGGATAGTAGATAAAGGTATTTGTAATCTGAAATAATAAAAACAGCAAGGTAACTAATGATAAAAGTGAGTGTAAACGGTATTGCAATGCGTTGAAACAAGGCCTAGGGTTCATACTTTCACTAGTGTAAGTCCTCTCAACAATAATAACATAATTGGATCATATAACTATCCCTCAACATGCAACAAAGAGTCACTCCAAAGTCACTAATAGTGGAGAACGAACGAAGAGATTATGGTAGGGTACGAAACCACCTCAAAGTTATTCTTTCCAATCAATCCGTTGGACTATTCCTATAAGTGTCACAAACAGCCCTAGAGTTCGTACTAGAATAACACCTTAAGATACAAATCAACCAAAACCCTAATGTCACCTAGATACTCCAATGTCACCTCAAGTATCCGTGGGTATGATTATACGATATGCATCACACAATCTCAGATTCATCTATTCAACCAACACAAAGGACCTCAAAGAGTGCCCCAAAGTTCCTACCGGAGAATCACGACGAAAACATGTGCCAACCCCTATGGATAGGTTCATGGGCGGAACCCGCAAGTTGGTCACCAAAACATACATCAAGTGAATCACATGATATCCCATTGTCACCACAGATATCCACGGCAAGACATACATCAACTGTTCTCAAATCTTTAAAGACTCAATCCGATAAGATAACTTCAAAGGGGAAACTCAATTCATTACAAGAGAGTAGAGGGGGAAGAAACATCATAGGATCCAAATATAATAGCAAAGCTCGCGATACATCAAGATCGTATCATCTCAAGAACACGAGAGAGAGAGAGAGATCAAACACATAGCTACTGGTACATACCCTCAGCTCCGAGGGAGAACTACTACCTCCTCGTCATGGAGAGCGCCGGGATGATGAAGATGGCCACCGGTGAGGGTTCCCCCCCCCCCTCCGGCAAGGTGCCAGAACAGGGTCCCGATTGACTTTTGGTGGCTACAGAGGCTTGCGGCAGCGGAACTCCAGATCTAATCTCTGTTCTGGAAGTTTTAGGATACGTGGGTATATATGGGTGAAAGGAGTACGTCGGTGGACCGAGGGGGGGCCACGAGGCAGGGGGGTGCGCCCCCTACCCTCGTGCACTCCTCCTTCATCTTATGACGTAGGGTCCAAGTCTATCCGGTAGGTTTCCTTCCAAAAATAACTTCTCCAATTGATTTCGTTCCGTTTCGACTCCGTTTGATATTCCTTTTCTTCGAAACACTGAAATAGGCATAAAACAGCAAATCTGGGCTGGGCCTCCGGTTAATAGGTTAGTCCCAAAAATAATATAAAAGTGGAAAATAAAGCCCAATATTGCCCAAAACAGTAGATAATATATCATGGAGCAATCAAAAATTATAGATACGTTGGAGACGTATCAAGCATCCCCAAGCTTAATTCCTGCTCGTCCTCGAGTAGGTAAATGATAAAAAAGATAATTTTTGATGTGGAATGCTAGTTGGCATAATTTCAATGCAATTCTTCTTAATTGTGGTATGAATATTCAGATTCATAAGATTCAAGACAAAAGTTCATATTGACATAAAACTAATAATACTTCAAGCATACTAACTAAGCAATCATGTCTTCTCAAAATAACATGGCCAAAGAAAGTTATCCCTACAAAATCATATAGTCTGGCTATGCTCTATCTTCACCACACAAAATATTTAAATCATGCACAACCCCGATGACAAGCCAGGCAATTGTTTCATACTTTTGATGTTCTCAAACTTTTTCAATCTTCACGCAATACATGAGCGTGAGCCATGGACATAGCACTATAGGTGGAATAGAATGGTGGTTGTGGAGAGGACAAAAAGGGAGAAGATAGTCTCACATCGACTAGGTGTATCAATGGGCTATGGAGATGCCCATCAATAGATATCAATGTGAGTGAGTAGGGATTGCCATGCAACAGATGAACTAGAGCTATAAGTATATGAAAGCTCAACAAAAGAAACTAGTGGGTGTGCATCCAACTCGCTTGCTCACGAAGACCTAGGGCATTTTGAGGAAGCCCATCATTGGAATATATAAGCCAAGTTCTATAATGAAATATTCCCACTAGTATATGAAAGTGACAACATAGGAGACTCTCTATCATGAAGATCATGGTGCTACTTTGAAGCACAAGTGTGGTAAAAGGATAGTAGCATTGTCCCCCCTTTTTTATTTGGCCTTTCTTTTTTTGGACTTTATTTTTTTATTTGGCCTTTCTTCTTTTTTTATGGCCTTTTTTCCTTTTTTTTCTTTTTTGGGACAATGCTCTATTGAATGATGATCATCACACTTCTATTTATTTACAACTCAATGATACAACTCGATACTAGACCAAAGTATGACTCTATATGAATGCCTCCGGTGGTGTACCGGGATATGCAATGAATCAAGAGTGACAAGTATGAAAGAATCATGAACAGTGGCTTTGCCACAAATACTATGTCAACTACATGATCATGCTAAGCAATATGACAATGATGAATGTGTCATGATGAACGGAATGGTGGAAAGTTGCATGGAAATATATCTCGGAATGGCTATGGAAATGCCATAATAGGTAGGTATGGTGGATGTTTTGAGGAAGGTAAATGGTGGGTTTATGGTACCGGCGAAAGGTGCGCGGTACTAGAGAGGCTAGCAAGGGTGGAAGGGTGAGAGTGCGTATAATCCGTGGACTCAACATTAGTCATAAAGAACTCATATACTTATTGCAAAAATCTACTAGTTATCAAAGCAAAGTATTACGT